>NC_079193.1:138423882-138734239 GCF_029499605.1 Hyla sarda | reverse complement strand
TTGTATGAAGTGCACTCCATCAGTTGCTCTATTTGTGAACTAAACATACAAAGGACATTAACTCGCATATAAATCGAACTGCACAATAAAAAGTAGTATTAAACATTCACAGAAGTAATTACATAGTAGCGTGTCTAGGTGAAAATGGTGAAATAGAGAAAGTGTGAATTAACACTGTGTATTGTGACCAAAAGCCACATTGCAGGACTAGTAACAAGCGGGTATGAGAGGTAGCTGGTAGTGGCCATCACATTCAGAGTTTTTATAGAATGTTGTAGAGGTGCTATAGTTTTCGGTCACCACCCCACACCATCCCCGTTCCCCACACCAGAGTACAAAAAAAAAAAAAAAATAACACCTAGTCCCACACGCGTTCTCTCTTCTCCCCAGTGCAGGCGCTGATGAGTGACGTCATTGGCTCCTGCGTCGGGGCAGAGGTCATGGCCGTCTGAACTGTGTGCGCAGTTCAAAGAGGCTCCAGCGGTGAGTGATCGGCTACGGATGCCTCCCTGGGTTAAATTGACCCAGGGAGTATGTAATACAGCAAAGTCTGCGGCCAGAACTGGGGGGGGTTCCAACGCCCATGACGTCAAACCTAATTTGCAGGCACGGCACTGTACCTTTATGCGTGCAATTATATTATTACTATTATTTATCATGCTTTATGTGTGCAATTATTTATGTTTGGTTGTTATCCCCCTTTTATAAGTATTGGACATATATCAAATTTTTTTTATGTACCAGCTGCTCGGTTCTCCTGAACTGTCTTATGCCGGAGTTTGTTTACTCCATGTGGCCGCATGCTGGAGTCTCGTTCTGACACACACGAACTCGGCAATCAAAGCCTCATTTCTGCTCAGACTACATCCAAGCTTCATTTCTGTTCAGACCTGACATCTAATGTCACATTTTTAAATAGTTTCCGGATTTGTTTTTAAACTTTTGTTGAACCTTATGTGTTTTAATAGATGTACCTATATAAACCCCACATGTATGTTAATCTGTGTGTACATTCTCAATCTGAAGAAGGGATGTGATACCCAAACCCCTTTTTTGCTGTATCTTTTATCCAATAAAGATGACTACTTGATTCCTTATCCTGCATTGGCAGTGATATTTTTCAGTACTCCTGACCACCTGTTTGAAGGTAATTTTCCTTCCATTGCCAAGTGCCTCTACAGGACATCCGCTGAATGTTTCCTGGGACCTTCTGGGCCTGCACAGGATATCACTTACTCCTGTACCCCGGATTGAGGTGATATGCGCATGATCTATCCGCTCAAGGAGTGCAGCAAATTTATAGAAGTGACTGCACCCCTCTATAGGGGTCTCCTCACCATTGGGGTAATACACAAGGTGCCATCCTCTGGTCTCTCTACTTCTACACAGGTTCTAGCTTTGCCTCTCTCTAATGTGGTGCTCACTGACTGTCATGACAGACATGCTGCTGCTCCAGCATGAGTCCTTACTCATGGACACACAATCTCTCATCCACCCACTGCTTTCAGAAATAGACAGCCTGGGGGGGGGCAGAGTAAATTACTTTGAAGTGAAACTTGGCAATTTGCCAAAACCCCCAATGACCTAGCTGATGCTCATGATGACCTAGAAGATGTGGTTGACCACAAGGACAGAGGTTGTTGCAAGACTGTGCTACCTGGAGATATCCTGGACTATACACAGTCCCTCGTTAAAGCAGCACTTCCCACATGCTTTGACCAGGATCTTGAGATTGACAGAGCCCATTGGGTACCTCGCCCCAAAAAATCAGGGAGACATGATTTCCAGAGATCTCCTCACCCGAGTACACTTTGTTCTGGATCAATAAAATATCCACTTACAGGTCACCTGTGTGGGTCCAAATTAGTCTTAGAGGTATAATTTGGCAAAATGAGAAGCTACATTAATGAATACGCAGACAAGCTGGTACAATATCAATAATGTGCTGATCTTTACTAAAAAATGGCTACCTACCTTTTATACACTAGATATACGTCATTGATTATATTTTTTGGGATATATACAGAGCATTTTCTCATACAAAAACAAGAGAACATCCCCCAGCCCTCATAATCATTGGAGACCTTGCCAGATTCAAAATAAATGAATTGTCTCCTCTCTCAAGGTTGGCCTTCTCCCCCTCCACATACAACCATCTCATGGTCTTGCTCATATAATCCTTGTTCTTCTGGTATTTAATTATCCAGTTGCTATTAACTATTTCATTTCCATAACAACTTCTTTAAAGTAAAAGATACTTTGATGGCTTTCTCCAGAAAAAATGGAGGCCTTCCTGCACCATTTCACAAAGTTTTATTGTTCGAAGACCTATCTGCAGCAACTCTGCAACTTCGCAGGATACTATCACCAATCACCACACTAGTTCATTTCAAGAATTAAATGTCATCAGATCCCTGGCAGATGGCCGGAAGCTCCTTAACAAGTGGAATATTGAGGTTCCACCTCCACAATCTTCTTCAACACGGCAACTGCTAAAGGACTGGTCCGTAGTAACATGAAGTCTGATACATTGGACATTCAGTCTAACAGTGTGGAACTGTGTGAGTGCTCTGCTGGCTCCCTGCTGAACCTAGTCTAAGGCTGCAGTATGGGCGTTGACCCCAATTCAGTTGATAGTACTCTATCTACTTTTCTCTGTTATTGTATCCTTTATTGGCTTTCCACAAGTGTTACCTTTTGTTTTTGTTTATGGTTTATTCTATTATTTTTTTTGGTCATAAATTCTACCTTGCCTACAGTCATACTGCTTGGGTTCCGTGGGCACTGAAATGTATTTTGCTATGCTATCGCATGTTATTTTTGTTAATATATTTATTTGTTAATATATTATGGTATTGAAATTTGCGTGTCTTAATTTGAATGGGTGCGACATGTAGGAAAAAGAGGGGGGGACAAATACCTGTCTTATTAAGGAACTATAGACAAAGGGAGACAGCGCTCCTAGTGTGATACCGTATGGATAAAAGGTAAAGCTAAAGCAATGTTGCTCACCAATGTTGGTTGTACTGCAACCAAGTACAACTATGGTGTAGGCATAAAACCCTCGACGGGCGGGACTCGGCAGCTGCTCCTGGCAACACAAAGTGAAGCAAAGACAGATCCCTCCAAGGAAAGCACAGGATAGAGCTGACGCACAAGACTTCAAAAGGTAAAGACTGATTTATTTTACCCGGCATGCCGGGTAAAATAAATCAGTCCTTACCTTTGAAGTCTTGTGCGCCAGCTCTATCCTGTGCTGTCCTTGGAGGGATCTGTCTTTGCTTGTCTTATTAAGGAGCATTCAGGCCACTAAGTCTCAAAATAAAGCCAATCCTTCTCACACCTTAGCCTCACACTCAGACAGATCTGAGCCAGGACCTTAAAAGCCTAATGTTTACCTTTTATTAGAAGGCCTTCCTGAGGACTAAAGTCACGTATTACTCCCAGAACCATAAAGCTGGCAAGCTTTTAGCTGCCAGACACACAAAACGTAGGGTTCTTCATCTTATTCACACTATCTCCAACACCAAGTTATATGCGTCCAGTGATATTGCTAATGGGTTTCAGGCATAGTACGCCCAACTTTACAACCTAAAAGGCTGTGAAGAAGATTTATCAAAACCTGTCCAGAGGAAAAGTTGCCAAGTTGCCCATAGCAACCAATCAGCTCGTTTCTTTCATTTTTAACATGGCCTCTGCAAAATGAAAGAAACGATCTGATTGGTTGCTATATGCCTTCTCGGTGCTATGACAAATGTGTTTTAGGGGTCCTATAAGACTGCTATCGGGGCATTATACCGCAACCCTACTGCCTAAACATTTGTTAATGACGCCCTGTCCGATGAGTTTGCCCTTACCAATGGCACGAAGTAGGGGTGCCCCCTGACCCCCCCCCCCCAGGAGAGATGGCTGGGTTACAGGGGTGGAGGTGGGAGGGAGATCACACATACACCATCTCTTTATACGCAGATGATGTCTTCCTATCTCTCACATATTCCATTAGTACTGGACTACATGTCTAACACTCTTTTCTTCCATATTATCCATTTTATTCCATATTATCCCTCTCTATTAGTTGGTTCCTGCAACTTGTACTGTTATTCATAGGGATTGACCTCCTTCCCACCAAACTTAGATTCTTAACCTGTATGTTCTGTATAATTGCCAAAACTCTTTTACTTTGCAAATGGAAAACAACAGAAGTTCCTGACTCGGCAGAGGTGGTCTCCGCAATTATGATAACCTGCTCTTATGAACAAATTATCTCCATGGATAATGGCTCATATTCCACTTATTTTATGAACAATTGGCATATCTGGATTCAACCTCCACCCTCAGAGAAACCCCTTCTTCAGATCATGCACCTCCACAATCTACGCAGACAGCTCAGGCAGTGTACTTTGTACTTACAGTGTGCTTTGATGAATGTTTTGCTTTGTAAGGCATTGTTATTCTACTGGTTTATATTGATATTTTATGATGCTCATAAATTTTTTTATTTTATGATGCTCATTGGTGCACTGAATATTTTCTTCTGTTCTACACTTTTTATGCAATGTTGAGTCACACTGGGTATGTCCGGTTTATTTAAAAAAAAAAATTTTTCAGTCCTTTGTATTTTTCTTAAAAATGCAGCATGCTCTGGGACTTAAAAACACCTTTAGAAAAAAATGTCTCAATGAAAAGAACATGAATGCTAACAAAAAACTACATGAATCTCATGGTGTACAAGCCAAAAAAGGTACAAAACCTATTTCCCTTTTCTCAAATTGCTCTTGTAAAATAAAAGTTGAGCTATGATTGGTTGCTACCTGTCTGACACAAAAATGAGATGCCCACCTCCCAGAGAAATTTCTTCTAGATAGGTAATGATTATATCTTGAAACAGATTGAGGTCAATTATCATGGGCTGCGACTTTTGGTGTTTTAAACCAAGCTTGCAGACTACAATTTTGCCGTGCACAACTGTCCGGCATGTATTAGGAGGCATGTATACTTATGCTGTAACTTTTGGATCACCTGTAGAGAACAGATTTGAGCTGCAGGCAATCCAAATACACTTGGCATAAGCAGGATAAAAGTGTCTGGTGTAGTGCATTGCTGTATAGTGCTGTATACTAGGGCCACTATGAGCTGTCCAAAGTCCCTGCTCTGGCTGTGTATTGCACTTTAACTCTTTAGGGTAATACACTATGCAGCAATGTACAGTATATGCATTGTTGCATAGTGCCCTCCCCCCACGGCTGTTCTGAGAGCTCTTTTCAGGCCCAACACTGAAGTGGTTAACTAGCAAGGCTGAGCATCATTGGTTAACTCCTAGGGGCCTATAAAGTATACAGCTGTCTATATAGACAGTTAGGATCCATCCGGGTTCCTAAGCAGCAACTTTTCAGCCATCTGGGTTCCTAAGCAGCAACTTATTTCATATGTAGCCCCCCTCTTGTGACATCATGGTCACTACAGGCAGGACTGCAGATCACAGAATAAACTGTACAAAGGTCCAGATGGTTAAGTGATGCTGCATTCTCTCACACAGCGTTTTTAACTCCTTCATGACCTTTCAAATTTTGGCTCAGGGTTTTTTCCTTCTTATTTTCTAAGACCCATAGCTTTTTTATTTTTCCACTGACAAAGTTGTACTAGGACTTATTTTTGTTGTAAAAAAATATGTAGAAATATGAAATTGTGCAATTTTGTGGGGCAATAATTTTTTCGTCTAATTCATGTTTCATTTTATGGCAAAAAAATTTGAAGAAAAAAAATCTGTTCATTGTCGTTTTCTTGCCCCTACCTATTATTTGTTTTTCCACCTACGGAGCAGTGTTAGGCTAGGACTCCACTGAGATTTTTGCGATTTTTGTGTTATAAAAACGCCAGAAAAACTGCCACAGTTTTCCCCTGCGTTTTGGCGTTTTTACCTTTGTGTGGAATTTGCCTTTTTTGGCCTCGTGTTTTTTTTTTTTTTTTTTGTTTTTTTTTTACAAAATAGTTGGGTACAAAAAAAAAAAATAAAAAAAAGGATGCAGTAGGGATGTAAAAATGTATTTAACTAAATGTTTATTTCTGTTCCATGCTGGGAGTAGTAGTACCTGTACTATAGACATATCGTCCCGGGTGTCAGTCTGACACCCGATGCTATCGTCCATTATATAACAGAGATGGAGCGGGTCTATACAGTGCTCACACCTCTGCTCTGTACTCTGAATGATGTTCTATTCACATCACTGGCCGTTCATATTTTCCGCCCAGAGCTTTGATTGGCCGAATGGTTGCAGCCAATCACAGCTCTGAGGGAAATATCAATGAGTGAGCGGCCGCTGCAATCCTCCGGTATAATGTATGGATGCGGCCGCTCTCCTATGGTCCCATACACGCCGTATATATACACATATTCCTATTTCTCACAGAGCTGTAATTGTCTGGAACTATCTGGCCAATCACAGCGCTCTGCGGGAAATATGAATACGTGTATATATACGGCAGTGCAGGGGACCATAGAAGAGCGGCCGCCACATCTATGCATTATACAAGAGGATCGCAAGGGACCCCGGCGATCTGTCAATTAGTACAGGTAACTACTACTCCCATCATAAAACAGTGTGTTCCATGCTGGGAGTAGTAGTACTACCTAAAAATTGTTAAAAAAAATAAGTGAAAAACACACACACACACACACACACACACACACACACTACATTTTTATTATTGTCGGATAAATTTTTTGTGCTTTACCCGCTCACATAAATTGATCCCTGTTTAAAAATGAATAAACATTTCATAATAAAAAAGACACATTTCGTTAGATACAAATTTTTTCCATCACTACTATCTTTTTTTTTTTTTTTTTTTATAAAAAAAATTTTTATGGTACCCTACGAAATTTTTATAAAAAAAAGGTATCTCCATAATTTTTTGGGATCGCTAAAGTCCAAAAAAGAATAAAATCCGCCTGCAACAATGCAACATTTTAAACCAACATGACGTTTTTCTTGGCGTTTTTGCTCTCTCATAGACTTCTATGGGAGGAAATTGCTGAAAAACGCCAAAAGGATTAAAAAAACGCCAAACTGAAAAATGCCAAGTGAATCTGGCATTTTGCAGTTTACTATTGACTTGCAGCTAGCATCTGGATGCCCCATGAACTGTAGTTTTTAACAGTACCACTTTTGTGTAGTTATCACTTTTTATTACTTTTTTCCCAAGATGTGATGTGACCAAAAATCACAAATCTCAAGGTTTGGAATTTTTTTCGTTTCAGCAGTTAACTACGCATGATGAGGAAGGTTGTAATTTAATAATAGGTCAGACAAGAACACATGCAGGAATATCAAATAGTAAAAAAAAATTACAAAAACTATGTTTTAAAAAATGGGAAAAGACAAGTGAATTTTTGTTGAGGAGGAGGGTTTTATATGATTTGCATTACCTTGATATAAATGTAAATCCTAATAAAAATTTGACCAAAAAAAAAAAAAAAAAAAACACATTTGGCATCACTTCTTGCAGAATTGTCCAAACTATTGAATGATTACATTTCAACTGGATAAAAGCGAAAACCAAAGCAATGTAAATGTAGTACCAATAAAAACGACAGATCAAGGCACATAAAAAAAAGTTTATTTTTATTTATTATATTTTTTGTCCAAATGGTGTTGTTGGAATCAGGGAATCATGGAATTGTGCTAACTGAAGAATGTCAGTTTTACTATATGGTAAACTCCCAAAAATGGTTGGCCTACAAAATTGCACAATTCCATTTTTTTTTTTTTCAAATACTGCCACATAGTATACAGTTAAATTAAGGGTTCCAATAAAAAGTACAACCTGTCTTACAAAAAATAAGCCTTAATACAACACAGTGTCAGTTAAAAAATAAAAACATAGGAAAGGGGATAAGTATATTCAATTAAACTGATCAAACTATAATATAACACATGCTAAAGCTGAAAATAATTCTTCAAAAAATGATGGAATATTTTCTCATTTACAACATGAAAACTGAACAGTGCTATAATCTAAAAAGATGCCAACAGATGTGCTTGACTCCTTTATTGTGCTTGTAAGTCCAATCTGTCACTAAAAGATTTTCTGCAATGATAGAACGAAGAATTTTATCAGACGTTCAACTTCCTTAAAGCTTATACATGTGACATCTGGACACTGCTATTCAATTTGGCAGCTGCACAATATTCTGAAATTACAACCATCTAAGTGTAACTGTCTGTTTTGAAACACCCAACTTGTTTTTTAAGGTGCATAGATATTAAAGGGATACTCCCAGGCCCCCCAAAAATGTTTTTAACTCAGCTGGTTAAAACAGATATGTAAATTACTTATATTAAAAAATCTTAATCCTTTCAGTACTTATCAGCTACTGTATACTACAGAGAAAGTGGAGTTATTCTTATCTGTCTGACCACAGCGCTCTCTGCTGACACTTCTGTCCATGTCAGGAACTGTCCAGAGCAGGAGCAAATTCCCATGGCAAAACGATCCTGTTCTGAGACAGACAGAGGTGTCAGCAGAGAGCACTGTGCTCAGACAGAAAAGTAATTCAAAAAGAAGATAACTTCTTCTGGAGCATACAGCAGCCTATAAGTACTGGAAAGATTAAGATTAAGAAGATTAACCCCTTGGGGACGGAGCCCATTATAACCCTAAGGACAGGAGCATTTTTTGCATATCTGACTACTATGACTATTAATAGTATTAATAACTCTGGGATGCTTTTATTTATAAATTTGATTCAGAGAGTGTTTTTTCGTGACATTCTACTTTATGTTAGTAGTAAATTTACGTCGATACTGGCATCATTTCTTGGTGAAAAATTCAAAAATTTCTGGAAAAATTAGAATATTTTGTATTTTTCTAAATTTGAAGCACTCTGCTTGTAAGAAAAAGGGACATGTCAAATAAATTACATATTGATTCACATATACAATATGTCTACTTTATGTTTTAACTTTTTGAAGGCATCAGAGGGCTTCAAAGTATAGCAGCAATTTTCCATTTTTTCCCGAAAATTTCAAAATCTGAATTTTTCAGGGACCAGTTAAAGGACAAGTCTCACAGTAAACAATTGTTCAGCTTTTAGTGCAGAAGGTAAAGTTATATAGGTTTGTAAATCACTTCCATTACCAGTGCTGCTTAGAAACAAGCTTTTTCTGCATTCTTCTGTCTGACAGGAAATTCAGCTGTTCCAGGTTTTCATGACTTTCGACCCCCTATTCAGGCTGTTATCAGCAGCATCCAGGGGCCGTGACGTGACAATTACCCAGAAAACCCCTGTGCTGCAGAGAGCTCCCTGTGCTCGGCCTTATCCCCTCCCATCTGATGAATATTCATACTGTCCTCCCTCTGTTCTGCAGTGATTGGCTGAGCAGCACTGCCCATATGTCGGCTGATTCAGATCATAGTTCTCTCCCCTCTCCTTGCTAATGTTTTTACACTGATAATGGAGGAGAGGGGGGAGGGGAGGGAGCTGCCAGCGTGGGGCTGTCACACTGAGAATGGAGGGGAGGGAGAGTAGAGTTGTCACACTGGGCAGAGAGGAGTGCAGGGCAGAGGAGGGGGGAGGTGATTGTGCCACTGTAAAGCTGTTTCATTGAGAGGAGGAGGGGGAGGGAGTGATTTTACAGTGTAAAACTGCAGCTTCAACTCCAGGGTCCCTCTCTCTGAACACTGAGATTACATTTTGTTTCCTCGTGGCCACCCTGCTGTATAGGGATATGATTGGAGCTCAGTGTTATGTGGGAGTGACTAACATAAGTTAGGGGTGGTAAAAAGCTCTCTGCTCAGGCAGCTGAGAGCAGGAAATGTGAGCAGTGCATGCAGGGAAATGTAGTCTTTGATATCACAGGCATAGCCACCATAACCAGGAAGTAACTGGAATTTATGAGCTGAATAGCCGGTGAATGGGGGCCGGAAAAAAAATCACAAACATGTCAGAGAGGTGGTAGGTGAATATACTATGGAATGGCTAGGTATTTTATTTTTTCTTTGCTGCATGGGATATCTTCTTTAAGTTTAGAAGTGAATTTGAGGGTCTTTCTGTTGGAAATCCCCTACAATGGACTCCATTATGAAAACTGCACCCCTCAAAGTATTCAAAATGACATTCATAAAGTTTGTTAACCCTTTAGGTGTTTCACATGAATAGCTGCAAAACGGAGGAGAAAAATAATAATGAACATTTTTTACACTAATATGTTATTGTAGCCCCATTTTTTTTTTTTTTGACAATGCCATTTTGGGGAGCGAATTTTGCTGAAATGGTTTTTGGGTGGCATGTCGCATTTAGGAAGCCCCCATGAGAACAGTAAAAAAAAAAAAAAAAAAAAAAAAACACATGGCATACTATTTTGGAAACTACACCCTTAAGGAACGTAATAAGGGGTACAGTGAGCCTAAACACCCCACAGGTGATTGACAAACTTTCATAAAATTGGGACATAATTATTATTTTTTTCAATAAAATGCTGGTGTTACCCCAAATTTTTCATTTTCATAAGGGGTAATTGGAGAAAAAGAACCTTCCCCCCCCCAAAGAGTATGGAAATACATATGGGGATGTAAAGTGCTCTGCGGGCAAACTGCAGTGCTCAGAAGAGAAGGGGCGCCATTGGGCTTTTGGAGAGAGAATTTGGTTGGAATGGAAGTCGGGGGCCATGTGCATTTACAAAGCCCCCATGGTGCCAGAACAGTGGACCCCCCCCCCCCACATGTGACCCCATTTTGGAAACTACACCCCTCACAGAATTTAATAAGGGGAGCAGTGAGCATTTACACCCCACTGACATTTGACAGATCTTTGGAACAGTGGGCTGTGCAAATGAAAAATATTTTTTTTTCCATTTTTGCGGATGACTGTTCAAAAAATCAGACATCTGTGGGGCATAAATGCTCACTGTACCCCTTATAACATTCCATGAGGGGTGCAGTTTCCAAAATAGAGTCACATGTGGGGGAGGGTCCACTGTTCTGGCACCATGGGGGCTTTGTAAACACACATAGCCTTCAATTCCAGCCTAGTTCTCTCTCAAAAAGCCCAATGGCGCCCCTTCTCTTCTGAGCATTGTAGTTGGCCCGCAGAGCACTTTACATCCACATATGGTGTATTCCCTTACTCAGAAAAAATGATGTTACAAATTTTGGGAGGCATTTTTCCTATTACCCCTTGTGAAAATGAAAAATTTGGGGTAATCAGCATTTCAGGGAAAGAAGTTTTTTTTTTTTTCATGTCCAACTTAAACGAAAATTTGTCAAAGACTTGTGGGGTGTTAAGGCTCACTATACCCCTTGTTACATTCTGTGAGGGATGTAGTTTCCAAAATGGGGTCCCATGTGGGTGGTTTTTTTTTGCGTTCATGTCAGCCACCTCTGTGCAAATCACCAATTTAGGCCTCAAATGTACATAGTGCGCTCTCACTCCTGAGCCATGTAGTTCATCCACAGAGCATTTTACGTCCATATATGGATTATTTCCGTACTCGGAAGAAATTGCTTTAGAAATTTTGGGGGTCTTTTTCTCCTTTTATCTTTTGTGAAAATGAAAAGTATGGGGCAACACCAGCATGTTAGTGTAAATATTAATCATTTTTTTTACACTAATAGGCTGGTGTAGCCCCTAACTTTTCCTTTTCATAAGGGGTAAAAGGAGAAAAATTCCCACCAAAATTTGTAACACAATTTCTCAGAAATACCCCATATGTGGCCCTAAACTGTTGTCTTGAAATTAAACAGGGCTCTGAAGTGAGAGAGCTCCATGCGCATTTGAGGCCTAAATAAGGAATTTGCAATAGGGGCGGAGCCGGATACAAGGATGGGGCTTGTCTCCACCAAAACCCTACAGCAGTGTTTCCCAAACAGGGTGCCTCCAGCTGTTGAAAGACTCCCAGCCTGCCAGGACAGTCTATGGCTGTCCGGCAGTATTGAGAGTTGTTGTTTTGCAACAGCTGGAGGCTTCGATTAGGAAACACTGCCATATGAGACATTTTACATTTTTATTGGGGGGGGGGGGGAGGGACGTGTAAGGGGGTGTATATGTAGTGTTTTTTTCTTTTTATTATTTGTTAGTGTAGTGTAGTGTTTTTAGGGTACATTCACACGGGAGGGGGTTCACAGTGAGCTTTCCGCTGGAAGTTTAAGCTGTGGCGGGAAATTTGCCACAGCTCAAACTTGTAGAAGGAAACCCACTGTAAGACCGCCCTTGTGAATTGTGTAGACACACTGGTGGGGAACCACTGAGTTAAGAAACAGACTCTAGCTCATTGATACTAACCCGTGCACCTCCAGCTGTTGCAAAACTACAACTCCCAGCATGTATGGTCCGTCAGTGCATTCTGGGAGTTGTAGTTTTGCAACAACTGGAGGCACACAGGTTGGAATCACTTAGCTAGGAAACAGAGCTCAGTGTTTCCCAACCGGTGTGCCAACAGCTGTTGAAAAACTACAATTCCCAGCATGCCCAGACAGTCAGTGATGCTGGGCGTGTAGTTCTGCAATATCTTGCCCTTCAGATGTTGCAGACCTACAACTCCCAGCATGCCTGGACAGTTTGGGCATGCTAGGAGTTGTAAGTATGCAACAGCTGGGGAAGAACAGTTTGGAGACCGCTAAGTAGTGGTCTCCAAACTGTAGCCCTCCATATGTTGCAAAACTACAACTCCAAGCATGCCCAGACTATCCAGGCATGCTGGGAGTTGTAGTTCTGCAACATCTGAAGGGCCAGATATTGCAGAACTACACGCCCAGCATCCCTGACTGTCTGGGCATTCTGGGAATTGTAGTTTTGCAACATCCTATACCACCCTATAGTGGTCTCCAAACTGTGCCACTTCAGATGTTGCAAAACTACAACTCCCAGCATGCCCAGACAGTCAGTGCATGTTAAAAGTTGTAGGTTTGCTACATCTGGATGACCACAGTTTAGAGACCACTACACAGTGATCTCCAAACTGTGGCCCTCCAGATGTTACAAAACTACAACTCCCAGCATGCCCAGGCATGCTGGGTGTTGTAGTTTTGCAACTTTTAAAAGGCCACAATGAAGATCGCTTACCTGCGATCTTCACTGCAGCCTCCTCCACCGCCGCACTTTCCATCCGCACTCCTCCTGCTTCCGCTGATGCCGCTCCAGGATGCCACCGCCAGTCCGGGTAAGCTGACCATGCTCTCCCGCCCCCCACCCCCGCTTGCATAGAAAACCCCGCCCCACCCGCTATGCCCGGTCTTCGTACTGACCGACCAATGGCAGGGGATAGGAGGAGGTGGCAACACTGCCACCTCACTCCTATGCTGTAGGATGGTCGATAAGCTCCGATCATTCTTGTTTTCCGGCCGATTGGGTCACCAGTGACCCAATTGGCCCGGTTCGCCGCAAATTGCCGGTCTCAGGACCCCCCTAGGCATGCCTGCTGATAGATATTAGCAGTCATCACGGTCCGATCACCGCTCAGCGAGCGGTGGTGATCAGAAATGCGAAGGGTGTACAGGTACGCCCTCCGTCCTT
Organism: Hyla sarda; assembly: GCF_029499605.1. NCBI lineage: Eukaryota > Metazoa > Chordata > Amphibia > Anura > Hylidae > Hyla > Hyla sarda. The sequence continues at coordinate 138,720,729 of NC_079193.1, read as the reverse complement.
AGAGTGACGGGACGCGAGGGCGTATCCATACGCCCTCCATCCCCAATAGGTTAAGAATTGTTTTCCACCGGAGTACCCCTTTAACTTTAGTGACCAGTACATGATGGCATCTGCCAAGACTAAAAGTCATGGGATGTATCAAGAAAGGAATAGAGGTTCGTGACATTGACATAGTTTTGCCTCAGTATAAAGCATTGGTCAGACCGCATATAGAGTGTTGTGTCCAATTTTTGGTACCTGTACATAAAAAAAGAACATGATGAAGTAGAGAGGGTGCAGAGGAGGGCAACAAAGAGAATTAATGGTATAGGTGGATTACAGTGACAGGACAGGTTATCAAGCTTGAGGTTATTTAGTTTGGAGAAAAGATGTCTTAGGGGTGATCTGATTACAATGTACAAATATGAATGGACGGTATAGAGATCTCTCTAGTGATCTTTTATACCTAGATGGGTAACTATGATAAGGGAGCATCCTCTTCATCAAGAGGTAGGAAGGTTTTACCATCATCATAGATGGAGAGTAGTAGTATAGGGCCAGGTGGGAGTAGTAGGACTCCAGATAGAGTCTAAAGTATCACAGTAGCTTTATGTGGTGTCTAATGGGTGGCATGTTGTGTACACTATGGGTGCCGTGTCCGTGAATAGAGTTTGTGAAGCCTGGGTAGTGTTAACCACCACACTCCAAGGATAAGCGGTTGCAGGTACCAAGCATCAGATAAAGAAATTCCTCAAATGCCAGGTTAGGGAAACCATTTTTACTTTACTTCAGGAATTAGCAGTACAAACAAGAACAGTTTAGTTCCATGCAATATTCGCTGAAGGCTGCAACAGAGAACCACAATTGCTGCTTTGCACTATGGAACTTGTAGTCCTTGCAGATTAACTTGTGACTTAGATTTAGCTGAGACTGGTCTGAACCTGAATTGGAGAGACTGACTTGCTGACTGGAAATTGACTGACTTTGGAGCTGACAATCACTTACTCTGCACTTCACTTGTGGAATCCTGTGTAAGGGTGATGTCGTTTAGGAACAATGATAGTCACAGCAACTTGGTCCCTTAGGCCTGTCCTGTGGTGAGGCACATGTTCTACAATAGAGGTCTGGACTTGACCTCCACTCACTCTCCTCTCCTCCACACAACTGACTAGCTCCTCCTCGCCTGGGCAGACCTGAGGGAGCAGGGCAGGAGGCCTTAGTTAGTACGGTCCAAAAAAGACATACGTCCATCAAGTTCAACCAGGGAATTGAAGGGTAGGGGTGTGGCGCGATATTGGGGAAGGGATGGGATTTTATATTTCTTCATAAGCATTAATGTTATTTTGTTCCAGGAATGTATCTAATCCTGTTTTAAAGCTGTTAATTTTTCCTGCTGTGAACAGTTCCTGAGGTAGAATGTTCCATAACTTCACAGTTCTCATGGTAAAGAAGGCATGTCGCCCCTTGAGACTAAAATTTTCTTTTCCAGACGGAGGGAGTGCCCCCTCGTCCTTTGGGGGGGGGGGTTAATCTGGAACAGTTTTTCTCCATATTTTTTGTATGGGCCATTAATATACTTATATACATTTATCATATCCCCCATTAAACGTCTCTTCTCAAGACTAAACAATTGTAACTCCTTTAATCGCTCCTCATAGCTAAGATGTTCCATGCCCCATATTAATTTAGTTGCACGCCTCTGCACCCTTTCCAGCTCCACAGTGTCCCTTTTATGGACAGGTGCCCAAAACTGAACAGCATATTCCAGGTGAGGCCGTACCAATGCTTTATAAAGGGGGAGTATTATGTTCCTGTCCCTTGAGTCCATGCCTCTTTTGATACATGACAATATCCTGCTGGCTTTGGAAGCAGCAGCCTGACATTGCATGCTATTCTGTAGTCTGTGATCTACAAGTACACCCAGATCCTTCTCTACCAGTGACTCTGCCAGTTTAATCCCCCCTAAGACATACGACTCATGCATGTTATTAGTACCCAGATGCATAACTTTACATTTATCCACATTGAACCTCATTTGCCAAGTGGATGCCCAGACACTTAGTCTATCCAAGTCATCTTGTAACTTATGCACATCCTCTATAGACTGTACCGTGCTACAAAGCTTGGTGTCATCTGCAAAGAAAGACACAGAGCTGTTAATGCCATCCTCTATATCATTGATAAATAAATTAAACAACAGCAGGCTCAGTACTGAACCTTGGGGTACACCACTAATAACCGGGACCAGAGTATGAATCATTGACCACCACTCTCTGGGTACGATCCATGAGCCAGTGTTCAATCCAGTTACAAACTAAAATTTCCAAACCCAAAGGCCTTAACTTACCTGTCAGACGTCTATGAGGGACAGTATCAAATGCTTTAGCAAAATCCAGAAACACTATATCCACAGCCAATCCTCTGTCAAGGCTTCTACTCACCTCTTCATAAAAGCAAATTAGATTGGTTTGACAACTTCTATCCTTAGTAAACCCATGCTGGCTATCACTTATAATACAATTATCCCCCATGTATTCCTGAATCTCTAAATATCATGAACAGGGGTACAGATATTACTTCTCTAAGAACTCTTGGGTGCAATTCATCTGGCCCTGGAGATTTGCTTACATTTATATTACTTAACTTACCTTGTACCATCTCTACATTAAGCCAGTTCAGGCCTTGATTGGTAAAGCATTCATGTGGTTCTCCGTGCATTCTCCTGCACAGACAAGACCAACTCTCCACAAGACAATAAAGAATACAAGATATTAAATAAATGGCAATACATTAAAATACATTACAATGCATATAATATGTAAATCTGAGCTGTGGGCCAGAGCAGACACAGTAAAGTGGCATCCACCTGACAGGGCAAAAGTGTTTTCCGCACTGGGACACCACATGTGGACTCCGCAACCATTGTCATAGGGGGTCTGCATGTATGTTGTCACTCTATAATGATGGTGTTTGGGTGCAGATGTGCCCTTGATGTTAGCTGCAAATAAGTTGGACACAACACAGGTGTAAACTTAAAGGGGTAATCTGGTGAAAACATTTTTTTTATTTTTTTTTAAATAAACTGGTGCCAGAAAGTTAAACAGATTTGTAAATTACTTCTATTTAAAAATCTTAATCCTTCCAGTACTCTTCAGCTGCTGTATGCTCCACAGGAAGTTTTTTTCTGTTTTTTTTTCTGTTTTTCTGTTTCCTGTTTATGTCAGGAACTGTCCAGAGCAGGATAGGTTTGCTATGGGGAAAGCACTGTGGTCAGACAGAAAAGAATTTCAAAAAGAAAAAAGGATTAAGATTTTTATATAGAATTAATTTACAAATCTGTTTAATTTTCTGGCACCAGTTGATTTAAAAAAAAAAAAAAAAAAAATAGTTTTCCACCAGAGTATGACAACTTTACTGAAGAAAATTTCTCTGTAAATATAGGCCCAGATTTATCAAACTGTGTGAGAGAAACAATAGAGAGATGTTCCTATAACAACCAATCACAGCTCAGCTTCCACTTTACCAGAGCTCGTTAGCTGAGCTGTGATTGGTTGCTGTGGGAAATCTCTCTATTTTTCTCTCACACAGTTTGATAAATCTGGCCCACAGTCTCTTAAAGGGGTACTCCGTGGACAACAAATTTGTTCAAATAAACTGGTGCCAGAAAATTTACTCATTTGTAAATTAGAAGAAAGAGTGGTATGTCCAGCTCACAGCAAACAGATTGCGAAATTCTGTCACCCAAGAGAACAATAAAAATAAAATTAGGAAAAAGAAGGCATTCAGTCCTCAGCAAACGAACACAAAATTTGGTAATATGATGGATGTATGGTTCAAAAATTTGGAAAAAATACAAGTTTCCAAATCTAAATATAAATTATTATATGCATAAAATCAATACAGCAATAATATATATATATATATATATATATATATATATATATATATATATATTATATATATACCTGGAGAGAAAAATAAGTATATAATAATGTAGACAAGTTGTATAAAAACATAATAAAACATAAGAATATAACTAGGACCAGTCCGACAAAATCAAATGAAAAATGTTTTATTTTTTTAATTAAAAAAGAAAAATAATAATATGGCACAAGACCTGCAGATAAAAATTGTAGAACAAGTCCTATTATCACAAAGTAACAGTTCCCAATTGTTTCATGAATTTGTTGCCAAACCTGTAGACGAATAAACTGTAACAAAAAAAGTCCCAGTGGAAGAATAAATCTTGTATAGTGAATGGCAACAAGCCAAGTTCCATATGAGAAGCACCAGAAATAGGGTTAACACATCAAGTTATCACATAAGGAGCCTCGCAGTCTGGCTGTTGGCGTTTGCCGGTAAGCGATTCCTTAAAATGAAAGTCACAGGCACTAAGTGCCACTCACCCACTCCACGCAAGTCCCAAGGGTACCGGGAGTGTTATCTTTTTGCTCCAGCTAGAAGCGGCAAAAGCATCGGCAAGTGCAATTGCTCGCTACCGCAAGCTCCCGGCGTATGACGCGGATTGTGGGTGGTCACGTGACACAAATTTCAGTCGGCTGATCAGATGGATTCTTTTTACTTATACAGGCTCTGTAGAGTGGCTTTGTACAGGCTCCGTAGAGTTGAGATGGTGTCGACGCCCTGCTGTCTTCACACAGGTAAAGGAATTACTGGGATTTAACCAGTTCAGGGCAGCAGATCCTGATAGTCCGGAATATCCAATAATCTGGCAACTTGGATTTGGATCTGAATCCGGTGATGTGAGATTATGTCCAATGTGTTAAGAAGGTTTTCCAGGGTTTAAAATAATGTTGAAAAAATTAAAATAAAATAAAAAAAATGATAATAATAAAAGTAAAATGTAGTAAAATAAAACATCTCTCGAGGGTTAAGACCGCATATGCATTGGTCAGAATAGGTCTAGAGATACCAAACGCGTTTCGGGGTGTATAGCTAAACATAAGCCGTTCAAAAACCCTTCCTCAGTGGTCAATAGCAACTTTTTTTTACTTTTATTATTGTTATTTTTTATTTATTTTTCACATTATTTTAAACTCTGGAAAACCTTGTTAACACATTCGACATAATCTCACATCACCAGATTCAGATCCAAATCCAAGTTGCCAGATTATTGGATATTCCGGACTATCAGGATCTGCTGCCCTGAACTGGTTAAATCCCAGTAACTCCTTGAGGCTAGGTTTCCACTTGTTTTTTTTTTTTGACAAAAACGCCAATAAAAACGCCCATTCTGCCGCATGGCGTTTTTTTTGTGAAAAACGCTGCGGCCAGATGTTAGCTGTAAGTCAATAGTAAACTGCAAAATGCCAAATCCACTTGGCATTTTTCAGTTTGGCGTTTTTTTAATCCTTTTGGCGTTTTTGGGCTCCTTGGCAGTTTTTAAAAAACGACGTCTAGTCGAGACTTTGGCGTTTTTTCGGGAAAATCTTGGCATTTTTCTCCCATAGAAGTCTATGGGAGTGAAAAAACGCCAAGAAAAACGCCATGTGGGTTTTAAATTTGGTGTTTTTTCAGGCGGTTTTTATTCTCTTTTGGACTTTAGCGATCCAAAAAAGTGTTGGAGATACCTTTTTTTATTAAAATTTTGTAGGGTACCATTAAAAAATTATAATAAAAAAGATACAGTAGTGATGGAAAAAATTGTATTTAATGAAATGTATCTTTTTTATAACAAAATTTTTATTAATTTTTAAACAGGGATCAATTTATGTGCGCGGGTAGGGCACTAAAAATGTAGCCGACAACAATAAAAATGTAGTGTGTGTGTATGTTTCACCTTTTTTTTTACATTTTTTAGGTAGTACTACTACTCCCAGCATGGAACACACTGTTCCATGATAGGAGTAGTAGTTACCTGTACTAATTGAAAGATCGCCGGGGTCCGTTGCGATCCTCCTGTATACATTATAGATGCGGCGGCTGCTCTTCTATGGTCCCCTGCACTGCCGTATATATACACCTCTTCATATTTCCCGCAGAGAGCTGTGATTGGTCAGATGGTTCCAGCCAATCACAACTCTGTGGGAAATAGGAATATGTGTATATATACGGCAGTGCAGGGGACCATAGGAGAGCAGCTGTCGCATCTATACATTATACTGGAGGATCGCAACAGGTGTCAGGAGGAGTGACACTCGCTGCGATCTGTCAATAATGCAGGTACTACAGCTCCCAGCTTGGAGCAGAGTGTGCTCCATGTTGGGGGTATTGGTACCTGCAGTAAGGGACAGATCCCAGGGATCTCACTCCTCCTGACACCCGCTGCGATCAAAGTGACTGTCGGGATCAGCTGTTCTCAAGGCTACAGAGCCGGGAGATCAGCTGATCCTGAGCAGTATATATACATTGTATACCTACTGCCCAGCAAGAACTTACAGTGAGCCTGCAGTGTGTATACAGTATACACATTGGTGGCTCATTTAACCCCTTACTGAGCTGTGCGCTATGCACCAGCCCAGCAAGGAAAGAGTTAACTTACACTGCTGGACAGGGTAGGTTAACCCTTTGGGCGGTATACACTATATACAGCTATCTATAGATAGCTGTATATAGTATATACAGAAGATGGAGAAGTCCCCTTACCTCCGTCCAGTCCCCGCGGGTCCGCGTAGCTCCGCCCCTAGTGATGACGTCATTAGGGGTGGAGCTACAGACGCGATCCAGACTGGCAAGGGTATAAGGCTCTGTTAACATTGTCTGTATTGGATAATGGGAACAGACCCTTCTTCCAGTGTCTACCCAGACAGGGAGACTCCAGCTGTTGCTAAACTACAACTCCCAGCATGCCCAGACAGCCAAAGGCTGTCTGGGCATGCTGGGAGTTGTAGTTTTGCACCAATTGGAGGCTCACTGTTTAGGTAGACATTGCATTATGGGCGCTCTCACCTGCAGAGAGTACAAAAAATGTCCTAACCTATTTTTTTTTTCCTTTCTTCTCGTTTCAGATCTGTGTATGCAGAGGATTACGACGGATTCGATGGATTACGACGGATGAACATGATTTTTTTTATTTTAATAAAATGGTTAACGAGGGCTGTGGGGGAGTGTTTTTTAAAATAAAAAATTTTTTCCAATGTGTTGTGTTTTCTTTTTCATTGAATATTCAGGCTTAGTTATGGAGGCTGTCTAATAGACAGAATCCATGACTAAGCTGGGGCTTAGCGTTAGCCCCAAAAACAGCTAGGGCTAACCCCCAATTATTACCCCGGTACCCACCGCCACAGAGGTGCCGGGAAGAGCCGGTACCAACAGGCCCGGAGCGTCAAAAATGGCGCTCCTGGGCCTAGGCGGTAACAGGCTGGCGTTATTTAGGCTGGGGAGGGCCAGTAACAATGGTCCTCGCCCACCCTGGTAACGTCAAGCTGTTGCTGCTTGGTATCTGGCTGATACTGAAAATAGGGGGAACCCTATGCGTTTTTTTTTTGTTTTTTTTCTTTCTTATTTATGAAAAAAAAATGCATAGGGTTCCCCCTTTTTTCAGTATCAGCACGCTACCAACAAAGCAGCAACAGCCTGACATTACCAGGGTGGGCGAGTACCATTGTTACTGGCCCTCCCCAGCCTAAATAACGCCAGCCTGTTACCGCCTAGGCCCAGGAGCGCCACTTTTGACGCTCCGGGCCTGTTGGTACCGGCTCTTCCCGGCACCCCTGTGGCGGTGGGTACCAGGGTAATAATTGGGGGTTAGCGCCAGCTGTTTTTGGGGCTAACACTAAGCCCCGGCTTAGTCATGGATTCCGTCTATTAGACAGCCTCCATAACTAAGCCTGAACATTCAATTAAAAAAAGACACAACACATTGGAAAAAATATTTTATTTTAAAAAAACACATTCCACTACAGCCCTCGTTAACCATTTTATTAAAATTAAAAAAATAAAGTTCATCCGTCGTAATCCATCGAATCCGTCGTAATCCTCTGCATACACGGATCTGAAACGAGAAGAAAAAAAAACACCAAAAATATAGGTTAGGACATTTTTTGCACTCTGCAGGGGAGAGCGCCCATAATGCAATATCTACCTAAACAGTGAGCCTCCAATTGGTGCAAAACTACAACTTCCAGCATGCCCAGACAGCCTTTGGCTGTCTGGGCATGCTGGGAGTTGTAGTTTAGCAACAGCTGGAGTCTCCCTGTCTGGGTAGACACTGGCAAAAGGGTCTGTTCCCATTATCCAAAACGGACAATGTTAACAGAGCTTCAGACTAGCCTGAATGTCTGTAGCTCCGCCCCTAATGACGTCATCACTAGGGGGCGGAGCTACACAGAGTGGCAGTGACAGAAACGAGGGAGGTAAGTGGACCTCCTGTTCTGTATACACTATATACAGCTATCTATAGATAGCTGTATATTCTGTATACCGCCCAAAGGTGCTATAGGAGCAGCGAGTCCTGTCAGTATAGTGACTGGATTCCCGGCTCCTGTATAGTATACACAGGTACACTATGCCCCCCTGTATACTATACACCGGGGGAGGTCAGTAGTGATGCTGTACATCACTCCTCATCTCCTTACACTCTGTGGACCGGGCGCTCAGCATCCGACCCACAGAGTGGTACCCAGAAGGCAGTGAGAAAACTGCCACAGGGGACAAATTTGGCTGTTTTCACACACCAGGGAAAACGCCAGAAAAAACGCCAGAAAAACTGCCAAAACTCAGGAAAAACCTGTGGCAGTTTTTCTGGCGTTTTTGCTGGCGTTTTTTTAGGTGTACAAAAAAAAACAAGTGGAAACCTAGCCTTACCTGTGTGAAGACAGCAGGGCGTCGACACCATCTCAACTCAAAGCCACTCTACGGAGCCTGTGCAAGTAAAAAGAATCCATCTGATCAGCCGACTGAAATTTGTGTCACGTGACCGCCCACAATCCACGTCACACGCCGGGAGCTCGCGGTAGCGAGCAATCGCACTTGCAGGTGCTTTCGCCGCTTCCAGCTGGAGCAAGAGGATAACATCCATGGGACCCTCGGGACTTGCGTGGAGTGGGTGAGTGGCACTTAGTGCCTGTGACTTCTATTTTCAGGAATCGCTTAGGCTAGGTTCAGACTACGGAATCTCCGGGCAGAAAATTTCCACCCGGAGATTCCGAGTGCGGCCAGCGCTGACTGAATCAGTCGGTGCTAGGACCGCGCGGACACTACAGTCTCCAATAGACTGCAATGTGTTCCGCGCGGATTTCCGACCTGAAGAAAGAGCAAAAAGAAAGAAAGAGCGGAAATTTCCAAGCGGATTTTCCGTTCACAAATTCCGAAGTGTGAATTTGTGAACGGAAACCCATTCACTATACAGTACATTTTAGCAAGCGGAATTTCCGCCTGCAATTTCAAAGAGGAATTGCAGGGGGAAATTCCGTAGTCTGAACCTAGCCTTACCGGCAAACGCCAACAGCCGGGCTGCCAGGCTCCTTATGTGATAACTTGATGTGTTAACCCTATTTCTGGTGCTCCTCATATGGAACTTGGCTTGTTGCCATTCACTATTAGTGTTGAGCGGCATAGGCCATATTCGAATTCGTGAATATTCGCGAATATATGGACGAATATTCGTCATATATTCGCGAATATTCGCATATTCGTAACATTCTCGTTTTTATTTTCGCATATGCGAAGATTCACATACCCGAATATTCGCATATGCGAAAATAACATATGCGAAAATTAGCATATATAAAGTTAACATAAGCAAAATGTCGCATATGCGTAAATTAGCATATGCTAATTTTCGCATATGCGTAAATTCGCACACCAGTCTCACACAGTAGTATTAGAGCCTTCTTTAAACCACACAAGCTGGAAGCAGAGAGGGGTGATCACTGTGATGTGAAAAAAAAAAGAAACAATATTCGTAATTACAAATATATAGCGCTATATTCGCGAATATTCGCGAATTTGCGAATATGCGATATTCGCGAATAAAATTCGTATTGCGAATATTCGCGAGCAACACTATAATCACTATACAAGATTTATTCTTACTATTCTTAACATTCTTACCATTCTTCCTCTGGGACATTTTTGTTACAGTTTATTCATCTACAGGATTGGCAACAATTTCATGAAACAATTGGGAACTGTTACTTTGTGATAATATGACTTGTTCTACAATTTTTATCTGCAGGTTTTGTGCCATATTATTATTATTATATTTTTTTCATTTGATTTTGCTAGACCGGTCCTAGCTATATTCTTATATTATTATCTTTTTATACAATTTGTCTACATTGTTATATACTTATTTTTCTCTCCAGGTGTGTGTGTGTGTGTGTGTGTACATTTGCTGTATTGATTTTATGCATATAATAAATTATATTTAGATTTGGAAACTTGTATTTTTTCCAAATTTTTAAACCATCCATCCATCTCATTACCTAATTTTGGGTTAGTTTGCTGCGGACTGAGTACTAGAGATGAGCGAATCGAAGTTTACGAACCCGAATTCATTACAAATTTCAGGAAAAATTCGATTCGCTACGAATATCGCCGCGCTTCTATCGCACGAATCGCTTCATTAAACTCCATTTTACAGCATTCCAGGCTATTGGAGACCTAAGATAGCGGATCCACATGTGAGTACATGGGGCAGGGGATTATGGGAGCGCGGGAAACAGCGGCGGGAATGAAGGTGGCGGGCTGACCCTGAATCACATGTGAGATGCAGCCTATCAGTGTTCACTGACCCCTGTGATTTAACAGCCCCATCTTCCCTCTGGTCATTTCTCCTATGCACGAGATAGGGAAAGGAAGTGACTGCATGTCTGTGTGCTGATCGCATACAACGGCGTTATACAGCATATATGAAGCGGTGACATCAGCATTAGGGAAAGACACAGGGCACAGTGTTGCTGCAGTTCTGACTGAGAACGATTCTAGCAAAACCTCGTCTTCTCCTTACTCCATATAGCAGGCATAGAGGTGCGTCATAGATCTCACAGCTGTTTTACCTGTATGGAGCATCTAATCTCCTCTTTTTCAGCCCAATTGAGTTTTTTCTGTTGCTCCAAAATCTGATTCTCACAATTGTGTGACAGAAAGCAATTTAGGGTTTAATCCCTGTAAAAAAACAAAATTCTGTGGTGCTGCCCAGTTGGGTCCTGCTGCTGTTCAGAAATAAGTCATATTAGTGTGGACTTTAGTGCCTTTTTACCATTTTTCACCTGTTACTCTGTCTCTGTGCTAAATTCTGTGTTATACCACACGTTATACACCTGCCGGTGTATGAAAGAAAAAAAAAAGTTTTTCCTGCGTACAAATACGCTTAACAGTGCGCTCATCATTGCAAAGGACATACATACAACAAAGGCGTGTACTATTTAGTAACTGTTATTCTGTCTAGGGCCTATATACATTGAAAGGACAGCCGTAAGTAATCGCCTGCTGCTGTTCTATACCCTCATAAACGCACTAAGTATGTCAGGCAGGGAAGTGCCAGGACGTGCACAGAGAAGGGGCAGAGGCCTACATACGTCAGGCAGAGTTGGCAGCAGACTTGGGGTGAATGGCAGCAGGAGACGCAGCAATAGGCCTGAGCTCCCGTTAACACCCAGCGGTCGTGTCGTCGACCCATCTCTCCTCGTCAATTGGTTTGCACACTCATCCCCATCATCACAAGCGACATCTGACAACCCCAGTCAAGAGTCGGTGGGTTCCTCAGACACAACCCTCAGTTGGCATGGCCCGGGAGCAGTCCCCGTAATCCCATTGCCTTTGTCCTATGCTGTTCCCTCTCCCAAAGAAGTATCTCATGCTTTGGGTTCAGCTCCACTATTTAGTGAGGACGATGTAATAGAGGACAGTCAGCAGCTAATGGGCACCCAAGAATGTGAGGAGACATGCGTCGCTTGCTCCGCAGGTGGCCAAGTAGTGATGCGGAGAGTGACGTGGGAGGCGGTGTTTCAATTGTTCAGGGTCCTGAGGCAGATACTGTTGTGGAACACGAGGAGGACATCAGTGACGTGCACACATCTTTTGATGATGATGAAGCCGATCGCAATTGGGAGCCGGGTGCAGAAGCCGGGGCTTCATCATCATCAGAAGAAGACATTTGCTCTTTGTCTATGAGGCAGCAAGGCGGTAGCACGGTTGGCAATCAGCGTGGTGGTGGCAGTAGTGGAAATTCAGGAGCCAAACGTGCCAGGGGGAGACCACCTGCTTCGCGGCAAGCTACCATTCAGGGAGGTAGTGGAACAGGGGTTCCTGGAGACGGTGCCAATAGAAGTGAAATAGTGCGGTCTGCGGGTGGGAAAATCCGCTACTCTGCGGTGTGGTTGTTCTTCATAAAGAATCCGGAGGACCTTAGCGTAGTCACATGCAAAATCTGTCGGCAGAAAGTGAAGCGTGGCCAGGGTCCCAATCTCGGCACCACGGCCCTGCGTCAACACATGATTCGCCACCATAAAGCAGCCTGGGATAACCGTGGCTCCGATGTAGTGGTCCAGCCTGCCGCATCACCCAGTGGCCATCCGCTCCCTCCGTCATCCAGCCAAGGCTCCACCACCTCAGCCGAAGGGAGCAGTGTGTCAAACCCTCCTTCTTGCGCTTCTGCTTGTTCCGCTGGTAGTCAGCCATTCCGCCAACAGTCGATCAGCGAAGCCATGTTCAAGAGTCAACAGTATGCGCCCACTCATCCAACGGCGCAGAAGTTGAATGTGCTCCTGTCCAAGTTGCTGGTGTTGCAGTCCCTCCCTTTCCAACTGGTGGACTCTGCAGCTTTCAGGGAATTGATGGCTTGTGCCGAGCCGAGGTGGAGAGTCCCAAGCCATCATTTCTTTGCGAAGAAGGCAGTACCAGCCCTGCATAAGTTTGTACAAGAGAAGGTCGGCCAGTCCTTGAGCCTGTCGGTGTGTTCAAAAGTGCACAGCAGCGCCGACGTGTGGAGCTGTAACTACAGGCAGGGACAATACATGTCTTTTACGGCCCACTGGGTAAATGTTGTTCCTGCACAGCCCCAACAGCAACTTGGACAGGTCACACCACTTCCTCCTCCACGCTCTTGCTCCAAGGCAGTTGATCCTTTTACAGTGTGCGCCTCCTCCTCCTCCCCCGTGTCCTCGGCCTCCACTGCACATCCAAATCTCGGTGGCCCTTCATCGTACCACGTGTGTAGGGCACAGCGGTGTCAAGCCATCCTTCACATGGTTTGCCTTGGCGAACGGAGTCACACAGGGGAGGAACTGCTGAAGTTCATTAGGGAAGAAATCCGAGTATGGCTTACTCCACGAAATCTGGAAATGGGAATCATGGTGACCGACAATGGGAAGAACAGTGTGGCCGCGCTGCGACAAGGAAGTGTGAACCATTCGCCCTGCATGGCACACGTGTTGAATCTGGTTGTCAAGAAGTTCATCAAGTCTTCATCCCATTTGCAAGACGTCCTGACAATGGCAAGGAAACTGTGCATGCACTTCAGCCACTTGTACACCGCTAAGCACACTTTGCTTGAGCTGCAGCATCAGAACGGTATCCCACAACATAGTCTAATTTGTGACGTTGCCACACATTGGAATTCCACCCTCCATATGTTGGACAGACTATACGAACAAAGAAAAGCCATAGCAGATTTTTTGATGATACAAGCAGATAGGAGTACTCCCCTGTGTAACTTCAATGTGAACGAGTGGCCGCTCATACGTGACACCTGCCGTTTGCTGAGGCCCTTTGAGGAAGCCAAATTTTTTGTTAGTAGCTCGAATTACGCCATGAACAACGTAATTCCACTCCTACATTTACTCCAAAAAATGATTAAAAACATGGCTGGTCACGGCAATGGAGACGTTGCGCCTACATCAGAAGGCTAAATGAGTCCTGTGGGGGATGAACTGGAGGAGGATGATGAGGGGCAGAGCACAGTTTACGGTGGATGAGATGGCCAGTGTTTCTGGTCATTGGACAGGAGAGGAGAAGCAGGAGCAGCCAGAAAAGCTGGAGGGTTATTACGAGGGAGGAGAGACAGAGGACCCAGACACACCGTGGCAGTATGCAGTGGAGATGGAGGCAGGTAGTCCCAGCGAGTCACTGTCACAAATGGCACGATGCATGCTGAGTTGCTTGCGTAGTGACCCCCGAATTGTCAAAATTCGTCAGCGCGATGACTTCTGGATTTCCACCTTATTAGACCCTCGCTACAGGCCCAGAATGGGGGCCTTTTTTACACCCACTGAGCGGGAGGACAAACTGACCTACTTCAGGGAGCTTCTACGTAGTCGGTTGGCCGATGCCTATCGGCCACATGGTCCATCCACTCGCAGGTCTGACTCGGGGGGCCCACTGCGCTCACCTTCCACTGCCACGGCTGCTGGGGAGGGGTGGCAGGAGCAGTACCTGCTCAATCAGCAGCAGCCTGAGTCTACAGTCGCTGATGAGTAGCTTCCTTCAGCCGCATAGTGAAGCTACTCATCAGCAGCAGGTGGACATGGAGCAGGACCTGAACCAGCAGGTGGTGGCTTACCTCGACATGACCCTGCCAACAACCGTTGAAGATCCGCTGGACTTCTGGGCAGCCAAACTCGATTTATGGCCGCAACTAGCAGAGTTTGCCCTGGAAAAGCTGTCCTGCCTGGCCAGTAGTGTGCCATCAGAGCAGGTGTTTAGTGCGGCCGGGGCCATAATCACCCCAAGGCAAACTCGTCTGTCCACTAAAAATGTGGAGAGACTGACGTTTGTCAAGATGAATCAGGGATGGATCAGCCAGTTTTTCCATCCACCAATGACAGATGGGTATGAGTAGATTGACCATGCTCCTACAACAACATTTTCTCTAATGTGGTTGGTTATGAACCCTCTGGGGCAGACCTGGGCATTGTATGGCCCGCTTGCCACATACGGCCCTTTGATTGGCTCTGACCAGCCCGCGCTGATTGGGGGACAACTATGCTGCCTAATCTGGGGGACAAGTATGCTGCTAATGTGGGGGACATCTATGCTGCCTAATTTGGGGGACAAGTATGCTCCTAATCTGGGGGACATCTATGCTGCCTACTCTGGGGGGCAAGTATGCTCCTAATCTGGGGGACATCTATGCTGCCTAATCTGGGGGACAAGTATACTCCTAATCTGGGGGACATCTATGCTGCCTACTTCGGGGGACAAGTATGCGCCTAATCTGGGTGACATCTATGCTGCCTAATCTGGGGGACAACTATGCTCCTTATCTGGGGGACAACTCTGCTCCTAATCTGGGGGACAACTAAACTCCTAATCTGGTGGACATCTATGCTGACTAATCTGGGGGACAACTATGCTCCTAATATGGGGAAAACTGATGCTTCTGGCCTTGTGCCTATAATTTTTTGAAGTTTAGCAGTAGCTAAATACATGCTTAATGCAAATGTCAACATCGATCATTAAATGTAAGGGGTTATGAAACCCTCTTGGGTACTGCGAATGACTGCTCCAGACTCATTCTGTGTCTTTCACAAACTACTTGCCTCCCTGGTGCCTCAGGCCTTGGGCCCATAATTTTTTGAAGTTCAGCAGTAGCTAAATACATGCTTAATGCAAATGTAAACATTGATCTTTAAATGTAAGGGGTTATGAAAACCTATTGGGTACTGCAAATGCATGATCCAGACTCATTCTGTGTCTTTCAGGAACTACTTGCCTCCCTGGTGCCTCTGGCCTTGGGCCTTAAATTTTTGGATGTTTAGCAGTCGCTAAATACATGCTTAATGCAAATTTCAACAATGATCGCTAAATTCTCGGCGCTCTGCCAGGGCCTTCTCCTACCCCGCCTGGGCCGATCCGAGGACCTCACTAACCAACTCACTAACTAATCCAATCTCTTATAGCGACGGGCGGTGTGTACAAAGGGCAGGGACTTATGACCCTCACTTACTGGTAATTCCTCATTTTAAGGTTAAATAATTGCAATCCCAGATCCCTATCACGAACTGGTTTCAGCGTGCAACACGCACCTGTCCTTGAAAGATAGACGCTAATCCTTTCAGTGGAGCGCTAGTGCGGCCCAGGACATCTGAGGCCATAACACACCTGGTATTGCTCGCTCTCGCAATTGATCTGGCAAGGTAAGGGGTTATTAAAGACTCTTGGGTACTGCTGAGACCTACTCCTGACTGCTCCTGGTGCAATGTATGGGGTAATTAAACACTCTTGGGTAGTGTTATTGTTAAATTTACTGATAATTTTAGCAGTAATAAAATTAAATTTTGCAGAATGCTAACCGTTACACAACGGAACGCTTGTTGCGTGTGATATTTTAATGAAAAAAAATATATATATGGAGAGGGATTAACTCTGCTTAATCATTTTTGGCGATTAGAATCCTTTTGTGATCTGATCTTTTGGAGACAGATGCGCTTACACACATGTAATAATTTTTTTAACC
This sequence comes from Hyla sarda, assembly GCF_029499605.1. NCBI lineage: Eukaryota > Metazoa > Chordata > Amphibia > Anura > Hylidae > Hyla > Hyla sarda. Next base: position 138,704,390 of record NC_079193.1, on the reverse strand, counting down.
AAATTAAAAAAATTGTGTGGTTTATTATTTTTGAGAAGAATGTCTTTTGGTGGTCCACCGTCCTGCATTATAGAGTCTTCTGAACTGCTGTATATGCGCTTGTTTTTATAAAAACAGGTATTTTGTCAGACAATTTCAATAAAATTTTGCGTTTTTTTGGGGTGGATTTTGAAGCCCGGGTGTGTACTGGTGCATCAGCCAACTCCAGGCAATATATGGGTTCCTGATGCCGCAGAGGTGGGGCCTGGGTCTTGAAATTTCTAATTTTTAGATAGCGGGTGCTACCTATGAGAAATCTTTGTCAAAAATTTCATATATTGTGTTGTTTTTTTGGGGGGGATTGTGAAGCCCTGGTGTGTAGTGTACTAGTACATCAGCCAACTCCACGCTGTGCCATTCAGCCACTAAATGGTCTCCTCTTGCTGCCAACATGTCCACACTGTGTCATTCAGCCACTATATGGTGTCCTCATGCTGCCAACACCTCCACGCTGTGCCATTCAGCCACTATATGGTGTCTTCATGCTGCCAACACCTCCACGCTGTGCCATTCAGCCACTATATGGTGTCCTCATGCTGCCAACACCTCCACGCTGTGCCATTCAGCCACTATATGGTGTCCTCATGCTGCCAACACCTCCACGCTGTGCCATTCAGCAACTATATGGTGTCCTCATGCTGCCAACACCTCCAAGCTGTGACATTCAGCCACTATATGGTGTCCTCATGCTGCCAACACCTCCAAGCTGTGCCATTCAGCCACTATATGGTGTCCTCATGTTGCCAACACATCCACGCTGTGCCATTCAGCAACTATATGGTGTCCTCATGCTGCCAACACCTCCACGCTGTGCCATTCAGCCACTATATGGTGTCCTCATGCTGCCAACACCTCCAAGCTGTGACATTCAGCCACTATATGGTGTCCTCATGCTGCCAACACCTCCAAGCTGTGCCATTCAGCCACTATATGGTGTCCTCATGTTGCCAACACATCCACGCTGTGCCATTCAGCAACTATATAGTGTCCTCATGCTGCCAACACCTCCACACTGTGCCATTCAGCCACTATATGGTGTCCTCATGCTGCCAACACCTCCACGCTGTGCCATTCAGCCACTATATGGTGTCCTCATGCTGCCAACACCTCCAAGCTGTGACATTCAGCCACTATATGGTGTCCTCATGCTGCCAACACCTCCAAGCTGTGCCATTCAGCCACTATATGGTGTCCTCATGTTGCCAACACATCTACGCTGTGCCATTCAGCAACTATATGGTGTCCTCATGCTGCCAACACCTCCACGCTGTGCCATTCAGCCACTATATGGTGTCCTCATGTTGCCAACACATCTACGCTGTGCCATTCAGCAACTATATGGTGTCCTCATGCTGCCAACACCTCCACGCTGTGCCATTCAGCCACTATATGGTGTCCTCATGCTGCCAACACCTCCACGCTGTGCCATTCAGCCACTATATGGTGTCCTAGTGCTGCCAACACCTCCATGCTGTGCCATTCAGCCACTATATGGTGTCCCCATGCATCCAACACCTCCACGCTGTGCCATTCAGCCACTATATGGTGTCCTCATGCTGCCAACACCTGCACGCTATGTCATTCAGTCACTATATGGTCTCCTGACACTGATGCCACCACCAGGCTCTGTCATTGTGCTTCTGTGCGGCAGTGATTCTAAGAGCGATGCCGGTAATCTGCATGCTATTCTGAATAACAATATTATTTCACTACCCCAAAACACTCCATATGCGTTTTAGGACACAGCAAAGTGTTCTATACCCCTATAGAGGCTGTATGTAGGCTAGAAATAGCCTTTTTTATTATCGATTCGCCACAAACAAATTCGGATCGAAACGAACTTTTCGGGAAAATTCGGCGAATCGGCCGAATCGAATTTTTGAAAAGTTCGCTCATCTCTACTGAGTACCTACTTCTTTCTCATTTGTAAATTAGTTCTATTTAAAAATCTTAATCCTTCCAGTACTTATCAGCTACTGTATGCTCCAGAGGAAGTTGTAGGGTTCTTCTATTTTTTCTGACCACAGTGCTCTCTGCTGACACCTCTGTCCGTGTCAGGAACTGTCCAGAGCAGGAGAGGTTTACTATGGGGATTTGCTCCTTCTCTGGACAGTTCCTGACACAGACAGAGGTGTCAGCAGAGAGCACTGTGGTCAGGCAGAAAAGAACTATGCAACTTTCTCTGTAGTATACATCAGCTGACAAGTACTGGAAGGATTAAGCTTTCTGGCACCAATTCATTGTAAAAAAAAAAAAAAGTTTTCCACCGGAGTACCCCTTTTCCTTATCCCCTAAGGATAGGGGATAAGTTTGAGATCGCGGGGGGTCCGACCGCTGGGGCCCCCTGCGATCTCTCTGTACGGGGCCCCGGCTCTCCGCCGAGATAGCGGGTGTCGACCCCCGCACGAGGCGGCGGCCGACACGCCCCCTCAATACATCTCTATGGCAGAGCCGGAGATTGCCGAAGGCAGCGCTTCGGCTCTGCCATAGAGTTGTATTGAGGGGGCGTGTCGGCCGCCGCCTCGTGCGGAGGTCGACACGCCCCCTTCCAGCGGGCTGTCGGGGCTCCGTACAGGAGATCGCGGGGGGCCCTAGGGGTCGGACCCCCCGCGATCTGCAACTTATCCCCTATCCTTAGGATAGGGGATAAGTTGCTCACCACTGAATCACCACTGGACTACTCCTTTAAGGCTCAGGATAATGACATGTTCACATAGTTTTAGCCTCAGTGGGTACAATTCCCTTAGTAGCTTTTTAAGCCTGAGGCAGTTTAATGAGTCTTTAGGAACACTTGAAGCACTTTTTAGTGTTGTTTAAAGGGGTACTCCGGCGCTTAGACATCTTATTCCATATTCAAAGGATAGGGGATAAGATGCCTGATAGGGGGGGTCCCGCCGCTGGGGACCTCTGTGATCTTGCACGCCGTGCCCCACTAGAATCAGTCCCCGGAGCGCGTTCGCTCCGGGTCTGATTACTGTCGATCATGAGGCTGTCAGCTGTCACACCCCCTCCCGTAGGCTTGCAGAGCGTGACGTCAGACTGAGGCGGAGCTTTAACCTCTTCAGGACGCCGGACGATTGCATATGCCCTGCATCCCGAGTCCTTAAGGGGGTGGGGCGTATGCATACGCACCGTGGGAATTCCAGTCCCCACCGCTAGCCGGTTGTGGACCGGACTGGGATGCCTGCTGAAATCCTTCAGCAGGCATCCTGGTACATCGACCAGGGGGGTCCTGAGACCCCCCCATGTCGGCGATCACAGAAAATCGCATGTCAATTCAGACCCAATCACCCAGAAAATAGGGATGATCGGAGCTGTCAGTGACAGCCCCGATCATCCTGAGGGCTAGGAGCGAGGTCGCAGTCCTGCGATCTCCTCCTATCCCCTGACATTGGTCAGAACTGATTCTGACCAATGGCAGCGCAGGATAGTGGGTTCTGCCCACCCATGGATGTCGTGGGGAACCTGGAGGAGAAGTTGCCTGGGGTCCCCCGATCGTCGCTGGAGACAGACACGGGTAGGGAAACCACATGGGGGGGGGGGGGGGAATGAAAGTGAAAGTAAAGTGATCTTTACTGTGGCAACCACTAGGAAGGCCAAACTGCAACTCCCAGCATGCCCAGACAGCCAAAGGCCATCTGAGCATGCTGGGAGTTGCAGTTTTGCAACATCTGGAGAGTCACAGTTTGGAGACCACTGTTACAGTGGTGCCCAAACGGTAGCCCTCCAGATGTTGCCAAACTACAACTCTCAGCATGCCTCGACTGCCCAAGCATGCTGGGAGTTGTAGTTCTTAAACATCTGTTCCTTCAGATTTTGCAATTTTCATGAAATTTTTGAAAATTGCTGCTCTACTTTGAAGCCCTCAAATTATTTCAAAAAGCAAAAAATATGTCCATTTTATGATGCCAACATAAAGTGGACATATTACAGGTAGAGAGCTTCAAAGTTAGAAAAATGCTAAATTTTAAAAATTTTCATGAAATTTGGGGATTTTTCACCAAAAAAGGATGCAAGTAACGCCGAAAATTTACCACCAGAATAAAGTAGAATATGTCACGATAAAACTATCACAGAATCAGAATATTCGGTAAAAGCGTTTTCGAGTTATTAATTCATAAAGCGACGGTGGTCAGAATTGCGAAAAAAGGCTCAGTCCTTATGGTGAAAAAGGGCTGCGTCCTTAAGGGGTTAAGGATTCAGTTTCAAAAGCATTAACTGAAAAGGGATTTTTACAAGTTGGCTCCCTATGGTGAACAGTTAGTTAGAAGATTTTTTTGTTACTCATGGCTAGTTAAGGTACTATGCTATATTGCAGGGCATAAGACAGTAAAGGTTTGTGATGTAGTAGTCACATGGCTAAGATTCCAGTGGAAGCAGAAGAGTACTTGTTTAACTTATTTTGACTGAAACAGATCTCCCTGTCTTCACTTAGGTGCAAATAAGTTGCACCCAACACAAAAGTAAACTTGAACTATGAATAATAATGTTATTGTAGAAAATTCACGTTAAAAGCCAAAGCAGGATACAGTCTGTTAATTATTGGAGCTGTGATCCGGCCCGAGGCTGGTAAAAGGACCCTCTGCTGCCCTTTAGCTCATCGGACTCCTATGATTGAGGGTGGTTTGATGAACATCACTGAGCTACCAGCCTGTGTGATTTATTCCTTTTAGATGCCTTGATCAGCATTGATCACAGTGTCCAAAGAGTTAATGACATGCAGCGGCGAGATTACCCCTCACCACTATTAGGAGGAAGTGTCCGGCTAGTGATGCAGCTCCTGGGCTCACTTATAGTCACCCAATGTTTTAGGGCATACAGGTACACCCTTAGGTGTTAAAGGGGTACTCCGGTGGAAAACTTTTTTTTTTTTTTTTTTAAATCAACTGGTGCCAGAAAGTTAAACATGTTTGAAAATTACTTCTATTAAAAAATGTTAATCCTTCCAGTACTTATTAGCTGATTAATACTACAGAGGAAATTATTTTCTTTTTGGAACACAGAGCTCTCTGCTGACATCACGAGCACAGTGCTCTCTGCTGACATCTCTGTCCACTTTAAGAACTGTCGAGAGTAGGAGAAATCCCCATAGCAAACATATGCCGTTCTGGACAGCTTCTTAAATGGACAGAGATGTCAGCAGAGAGCACTGTGCTCGTGATGTCAGCAGAGAGCACTTTGCTTCAAAGAGAAAATAATTTCCTCAGTATTCAGCAGCTACTAAGTACTGGAAGGATTAAGATTTTTTTTTAATAGAAGGAATTTACAAATCTCTCTCATTTTTTGCACATCTGACCACTGTCACTTTAAGCGTTAATATCTCTGGGATGCTTGTATTTATGAATTTGATTCCAAGAATTTTTTCGTGATATATTATACTTTATGTTAGTGGAAAATTTTCGTCGATCCTTGCATCATTTCTTGGTGCAAAATTCCAAAATTTCATGAAAAATTTGAAAATTTTGTATTTATTTTAACTTTGAAGCTCTTTGCTTGTAAGGAAAATAGACGTACCAAATAGATTATATTTTGATTCACAAATACAATATGTCTACTTCATGTTTCCATCATAAAGTTGACATGTTTTTACTTTTGGAAGACATCAGAGGGCTTCAAAGTATAGCAGCAATTTTCAAATTTTTCAAGTAAATTTCAAAATCTGAATTTTTCAGGGACCAGATCAATTTTGAAGGGAATGTGAGGGTCTGTATGTTATAAATACCCCATAATGGACCCAATTCTGAAAACTGCACCCCCTCAACTTATTCAAAATGACATTCAGAAAGTTTATTAACCCTTTAGGTGTTTCACAGGAATAGCAGCAAAGTGAAGGCAAAAATTCAAAATCTTACATTTTTACACTAACATGTTCTTGTATACCCATATTTTTTATTTTTAAGGAGAAAACCCCCCCCCCCCCCAGAATTTGTAACCCAATGTCTCTCGAGTAAGGAAATACCTCATATGTGGATGTAAAGTACTCTATGGGGGCACTACAAGGCTCAGAAGGGAAGGAGCGACAATGGGATTTTGGAGAGCTAATTTTGCTGAAATGGTTTTTGGAGGGGCATGCCACATTTAGGAAGCCCCCATGGTGCCAGAACAGAAAAAAAACACCCCACATGGTATACTATTTGAGAAACTACACCCCTCAAGGAATGTAACAAGTGGTACAGTGAGTCTTAACACCCCACAGGTGCTTGACAAATTTTCAATAAAAATGGACATGAAAATGAAAAGTTTTTCATTTTCACAAGGGGTAATAGATGAAAATGTCCCCCAAAATTTTAAACACCATTTCTCTCGAGTAAGGAAATACCTCATATGTGGATGTAAAATGATCTGTGGGTGTACTAGAGGGCTCAGAAGGGAAGGAGCGACATTGGGCTTTTGGAAAGCGAATTTTGCTGAAATGATTTTGGGGGGGGGGGGGGGGGCAATTTCTCATTTAGGAAGCCCCCATGGTGCCATAACAGTGAAAAACACCCCACATGGCACACTATTTGGAAAACTGCACCCCTCAAGGAACGTAATAAGGGGTACAGTGAGCATTTACACCCCACTGGCCTTTGACAAAAAATGAAAAATTGCATTTTTCACTTTCACAGACCACTGTTCCAAAAATCTGTCAGTCACTTGTGGGGTGTTAAAGGGGTATTCCAGGAAAAAACTTTTTTATATATATCAACTGGCTCCAGAAAGTTAAACAGATTTGTAAATTACTTCTATTAAAAAATATTAATCCTTTCAGTACATATGAGCTTCTGAAGTTAAGGTTGTTCTTTTCTTTTCTGTCCTCTTTGATGACACCTGTCTCGGGAAACGCCCAGTTAAGAAGAGGTTTGCTATGGGGATTTGCTTCTAAACTGGGCGTTTCCCGAGACAGGTGTCATCATAGAGGACTTAGATAGAAAAGAACAACCTTAACTTCAGAAGCTCATAAGTACTGAAAGGATTAAGATTTTTTAATAGAAGTCATTTACAAATCTGTTCAACTTTCTGGAGCCAGTTGATATATATATAAAAAAAAGTTTTTTCCTGGATAACCCCTTTAATGCTCACTATACCCCTTATTATATTCCGTGAGGGGTGTAGTTTCCAAAATGGGGTCATATGTGGGTATTTATATTTTTGCGTTTATGTCAGAACCACTGTAACCAGCAGCCACCCCATTTGCAAATCGCCAGTTTAGGCCTCAAATGTACATGGCGCTCTCTCACTCCTGAGCCATATTGTGCGTCCGCAGAGCATTTTACGTCCACATATGGGGTATTTCCGTACTTGGGAGAAATTGTGTTACTAATGTTGGGGGTCTTTTTTTTTCCTTTTACCTCTTATGAAAATGAAAAGTATGGGGCAACACCAACATGTTAGTGTAAAAAATGAAAACATTTTTACACTAACATGCTGGTGTAGACCCCAACTTTACGTTTTCATAAGGGGTAAAAGGAGAAAAAGCCACCAAAAATTTGTAGTGTAATTTGTAGTGTAATAAGTACGGAGATACCCCATGTGTGGCCCTAAACGGTTGCCTTGAAATACAAAAGGGCTCTGAAGTGAGAGAGCGCCATGCACATTTGAGGCCTAAATTATGGATTTTCATAGGGGTGTACCCGGATGCAAGCGTTACACTTGCTTCTGCCACCAAAAATACTGTATGTCAGTTTTCACGAAACAGGGTGCCTCCAGCTGATGCAAAACTCCCAACATGCCTGGACAGTCAATGGCTGTCTGGCAATACTGGGAGTTGTTATTTTGCAACAGCTGGAGGCTCCGTTTTGGAAAAACTGATGTACAAGACGTTTTAAATTTTTATTGGGGTAGGGGGGGCGACAGTGTAAGGGTGTGTATAAGTAGTGTTTTACTCTGTATTTAGGGTTAGTGTAGTGTAGTTTAGTGCTTTTAGGGTACATTCACACGGGCAGGGGTTTACAGTGAGTTTCCTGATGCAGCGGAAAATTTTCCTCATCTCAACCTTGAAGCGGGAAACTTGCTGTAAACCTCCGCCCGTGTGAATGTACCCTGCATGCTGAGAGTTGTAGTAATGCAACAGCTAGAGGCACACTGATTGGGATTGAGAAACACTGAATTAGGTAACAGACTACCGCAGTGTTTCCGCACCACTGTCTGTTTCCTAACTCAGTGTTTCCCAACCCATGTGCCTCCAGCTGTTGCAAAAGTACAACTCCCATCATGCACGGTCTGTCAGTGCATGCTGGGAGTTGTAGTTTTGCAACAGCTGGAGGTTTGCTCCCCCCCCCCCCCACCCTATGTGAGTGTACAGGGTACTGTTACGATACGGCAGGCTGGATGTGGATCCTCTGTGTCAGCGAGGGATTGGCGTGGACCGTGTTGGTGGACCGGTTCTAAGTTGCTACTGGTTTTCACCAGAGCCCGCCGCAAAGCGGGATGGTATTGCTGCGGCGGTAGCAACCAGGTCGTATCCACCGGCAACGGCTCAACCTCGCTGACTGCTGAGAAGGCGTGGGACAGAAGGACTAGGCAGAGGCAAGGTCAGACGTAGCAGAAGGTCGGGGCAGGCGGCAAGGTTCGTAGTCAAAGAGGATAGCAGGAGATCTGGAACACAGGCTTTGGACAACACTAAACGCTTTCACTGGCACAAGGCAACAAGATCCGGCAAGGAAGTGCAGGGGAAGTGAGGTAATATGGACAGGGAGCAGGTGGAAGCTAATTAGGCTGATTGGGCCAGGCACCAATCATTGGTGCACTGGCCCTTTAAATCTTAGAGAGCTGGCGCGCGCGCGCGCGCGCCCTAAGGAGCGGAGCCGCGCGCCAGGACATGACAGCCGGGGGCCAGGACAGGTGAGTGACTTGGGATGCGATTCGCGAGCGGGCGCGTCCCGCTATGCGAATCGTATCCCCGCCGGCAGTGTCAGTGCAGCGACGCCGCGAGCGCTCCGGGGAGGAGCAGGGACCCGGAGCGCTCGGCGTAACAGGTACATTCACACCGGCGGGTTGACAGTGAGTTTCCTGCTTCAAGTTTGAGCGCAAACTCCTATCGGGAAACTCACCGTAAACCCCCGCCAGTGTGAATGTACCCTAAAAACACTACACTACACTAACACATAATAAAGGGTAATACACTACATATACACACCCTTACACTGCCCCCCAATAAAAATGAAAACGTATCATACAGCAGTGTTTCCAAAATAGAGCCTCCAGTTGTTGCAAAACAACAACTCCCAGCATTTCCGGACAGCCACTGACTGTCCAGGCATGCTGGGAGTTTAGCAACAGCTGGAGCCACCCTGTTTGGGAATCACTGGCGTAGAATACCCCTATATCTACCCCTATGCAATCCCTAACTTAGTCCTCAAATGCGCATGACGCTCTCTCACTTCGGAGCCCTGTCAAGCAAACAGTTAAGGGCCACATATGGGGTATTTCCTTACTCTGAAGATATTGTACTACAAATTTTGGGTGCTTTTTCTCCTTTTACCCCTGTACATCAGCCTGTTAGTGTAAAAAAAAATTTTATGTTACACTAACATGCTGGTGTTGCCCCACACTTTTTATTTTCACAGGGCAAAAGGGAAAAAAAGACCCCCAAAATTTGTACAGATATACCCCGTACAGATATACCCTGTATGTGGGGCGTAAAATGCTCTGCGGACGCACAACAAGGCTCAGGAGTGAGAGTGCACAGTTGAGGCCTAAATTGGTCATTTGCACAGGGGTGGCTGATTTTACAGTGGTTCTGACATGAATGCAATAAAATAAATACCCTCGTGTGACCCCATTTTGGAAACTACACCCCTCACGGAACGTAACAAGGGGTAGAGTGAGCCTTAACACCCCACAGGTGTTTGACGAATTTTCACTAAAATGCTGGTGTTACCCTAAATTTTTCATTTTCACAAGGAAAAATAGGAAAAAAGCCCCCAAAAATTTGTAACCCCATTTCTTCCGAGTAAGAACATACCCCATATGTGGATGCAAAGTGCTCTGCGGGCGAACTACAATGCTCAGAAGAGGAGGAGCGCCATTGGGCTTTTGGAGAGAGAGAATATGTCCAAAATTGAACACCATGAGTGTTTGCAAAGCCCCCATAGTGCCACAATAGACACACACCCCCTCCATGTGACCCCATTTTGGAAACTACACCCCTCATGGAACGTAATAAGTGGTGCAGTGAGGATTTATGCACCATAGGTGTCTGACAGATTTTTGGAACAGTGGTCCGTGAAAATGAAAAATGTAATTTTTCATTTGCACAGCCCACTGTTCCAAAGATCTGTCAAATGCCAGTGGGGTGTAAATGCTCACTGCACCCCTTATTAAATGATGTGAGGGGTGTAGTTTCCGAAATGCGGTCACATTGGGGGGTCCACTGTTCTGGCACCACGGGGGGGCTCTGTAAACGCTCATGGCCCCTGATTTCCATTCCAAACAAATTCTCTCTCCAAAAGCTCAATGGCGCTTTTTCTCTTCTGAGCATTGTAGTGCGCCAGCAGAGCACTTGACGTCCACACATGGGGTATTTCCATACTCAGAAGAAATGGGTTTAAACATTTTGGGGGGCATTTTCTCCTATTACCCCTTGTAAAAATGTAAAATTTGGGGAAAAAACTGCATTTTAGAGAGATTTTTTTATTTATTTACATATCACACCTGTGGGGTGTTAAGGCTTCTTGAAGGGGTGTTGTTTCCAAAATAGTAGGCCATGTTTTTCTTAGTTTGCCCGCAGAGCATTTTACGTCCTAACATCAGGTATTTCCATACTCAGAAGAGATGGGGTCAAAAATTTTGGGGAGGACATTTTTTCCCATTACCCTTTATAAAAATGGTAAATTTAGGGGGGGAAAAATGCACTTTAGTGAAATAAATAAATTTTCATTTATACATCCGACTTTAACGAAAAGTCGCCTAACACCTGTGAGGTTTTAAGACTCACTATACCCCTTGTTACGTGCCTTGAGGGGTGTAGTTTCCAAAATAGTATGACATATGTTGTTTTGCTGTTCTGGCACAATAGGGGCTTCCTAAATGCGACATGCCCCCCAAAAACAATTTCAGCAAAATTCACTCTCCAAACTCCCATTGTCGCTCCTTCCCTTCTGAGCCCTCTACTGCGCTCTACAAAAACATGGGTCTAAAAGAACATGCAAATGTAAAAAAATGAAGATTTTGAATTTTCTCCTTCACTTTCCTGCTATTCCTGTGAAACACCTAAAGGGTTAACACACTTTCTGAATGTCATTTTGAATGCTTTTAGGGGTGCAGTTTTTATAATGGAGTCATTTATGGGGTATTTCTAATATGAAGGCCATTCAAATCCACTTCAAAACTGGTCCCTGAAAAATTCAGATTTTAAAAATGCTGTGAAAAATTGGAAAATTGCTGCTGAACTTTGAAGCCCTCTTACGTCTTCCCAAACTAAAAACATGTCAACTTTATGATGCAAACATAAAGTAGACATATTGTATATGTGAATCAATATATAATTTATTTGGAATATCTATTTTCCTTGCAAGCAGAGAGCTTGAAAGTCAGAAAAATGCTAAATTTTCAAATTTTTTCATAAAATTTTGGAATTTATCACCAAGAAATTATTTGCCACTAACATAAAGTAGAATATGTCATGAAAAAACAATGTCTGACTCAGACTGAAAAGTAGAAGCATCCGAGATTTATTAATGCTTAAAATGACAGTGGTCAGATATGCAAAAAACGCTCTTGTCCTTAAGGTGAAAATGGGCTGCGTCCTAAAAGGGGTTCTCCGCCCCTAGACATCTTATCCCCTATCCAAAGGATAGGGGATAAGATGTCAGATCGCCGCGGTCCCTCTGCTGGCGACCCACAGGATCGCCCCTGCGGCACCCAGCTGTCATTACTGCACAGAGCGAGTTCGCTCTGTGCGTAATGACGGGCGATATAGGGGCCAGAGCAGCGTGACGTCATGGCTCCGCCCCTCGTGACATCACGGCCCGTCCCCTTAATGCAAGTCTATGGCAGGGGCGTGACAACCGCCACGCCCCTCCCATAGACTCGTATTGAGGAGGCGGGCCGTGACATCACGAGGGGCGGAGCTGTGACGTAACGATTCTCCGGCCCCTGTATTGCCCGTCATTACGTGCAGAGCGAACTCGCTCTGTGCAGTAATGACAGCGGGGTGCCGCAGCGGAGATCCTGTTGGTCGCCAGCAGCGGGACCGTGGCGATCTGACATCTTATCCCCTATCCTTTGGAAAGGGGATAAGATGTCTAGGGGCGGAGTACCCCTTTAAGGGCTTAAGTCCCAGATGGCAAGGGCATACAGGACCTTTTGTCATGTGTTTCATAAGAAAATGACCTATTGAAATCAAGTTTGTGTTTTTTTTCTTATTTTTTAAGAATTTGTGGTGTTTTTTCTTTTTACTATCTTTTTAAAATGTTTTGCTAAAATTAAGCAGTTTTCATTCTCAACATCAAGCCTAAAACTAAACTGAGACTTCCTTTTATGTCTGTGATGATAGGGCATAGAAGTTTGGAAAGTGATCTGTACAGCATCATACCCCTCCCTGTAGAATGATTTTGCAAAGGTCAGAGAGTATGTTTAGTAAAGTTTCCAATTTATGTCAATGGGAAACCTCCTGTCTATAGTTGTCTATGCTGTAAAGCATAAAATGGTGTTAAAAGAGCTTAGGCAAGATAGCTGCCCCAATAGTAATGTTTAAAAAAGATGTAAAAAATTACAATCAGAAAATAGAAACAGATAAGAAAAAAAGAACATCTTTCAGTATTTGACTCCGATTAATAAAAAACAAAATAGCTTATTGGTAAAAATTATCTTATGGTATGTTTTATTGGTCTGTTTTGGGTGTAACTATGATTTTGTCATCCAACATACAACCTTGGGAATTAATTTAAACCCCTGACCCTTTGGGGGCTTGTGTTTTTTTTTTTTTTTTTTAAATATATCTAAGTGTTAAGTAATAGCTCCTGGGGTGTGTACCTGCAAGTTAAAGGGGTATTCCAGGCAAAACCTTTTTTATATATATCAACTGGCTCCGTAAAGTTAAACAGATTTGTAAATTACTTCTATTAAAAAATCTTAATCCTTCCAATAGTTATTAGCTTCTAAAGTTTTCTGTCTAACTTCTCTATGATGATGTCACGTCCCGGGACCTGAGTCATCAGAGAGCAGTTAGACAGAAAACAGCAACTCAACTTCAGAAGCTAATAACTATTGGAAGGATTAAGATTTTTTAATAGAAGTAATTTACAAATCTGTTTAACTTTCCGGAGCCAGCTGATATATAAAAAAAAGTTTTGGCCTGGAATACCCCTTAACAAAAAATCTAATAATTGGGCACTGTTAATCTTATGGCCAGATGGTCTCGGGTTAATAAATACACTGTTTGAGAACCTCAGGCTAATTATAATTAAGTGTAAATTTAAAAATTTTACAATAAAATGGGAAAGAGGGTATTAGTTACCATTTGGTCAATTGTAAGTAAACTGTGGATTATATTTCAACTATTCATGGATCAATGTAGCGTAAGCTCACTTTAGCCTTGTGCTTTGTCCCATTCAGGGTGTATTTTTTTTTCTTTTGTTTTTGAGCAGTATTTTTTTTCTCTACTCAAGTCCCTTAGTTTTAACAGATTGAGCCAGCGTAGCTCCTCTGAATGTAGCACAAGCTAAGAACTCGACCTTAGTTGTGTAATAAATGCCTTTAGATTTTAACTGCTTTAAGACATGACAGTTCTATGTATATATCACAACTTTAAATGTTGGGCTGTGTTTGTTTCCTCAGATTTATAATGTCTTGCTCATAACTTTGGGTTAAAAGTAGAGATGAGTGAACTTTTCAAAAATTTGATTCAGCCGATTCGCCAAATTTTCCCGAAAAGTTTGTTTTGATCCGAATTTATTCGCAGCGAATCGATGTTAAAAAAAGGCTATTTCTAGCCTACATACAGCCTCTATAGGGGTATAGAACACTTTTCTGTGTCGTAAAACGCATATGGAGTGTGCTGGGGTAGTGAAATAATACTGTTATTCAGAATAGCATGCAGATTACCGTCATCGCTCTTAGAATCACTGCCGCACAGCAGCACAATGACAGAGCCTGGTGGTGGCATCAGTGTCAGGAGACCATATAGTGACTGAATGACATAGTGTGGACATAGCGTGGCAAGAGGAGACCATGTAGTGGCTGAATGACACAGCGTGGAGTTGGCTGATACACTAGTACACTACACACCAGAGCTTCACAATCCCCCCCCCAAAAAAATAACACAATATATGAAATTTTTGTCAAAGATTTCTCATTGGTAGCACCCGCTATCCAAAAATTTGAAATTTCAAGACCCAGGCCCCACCTCTGCAGCATCAGGAACCCATATATTGCCTGTAGGACACAGCCTGGAGTTGGCTAATGCACCAGTACACACCAGGGCTTCATAATCCCCCCTCCAAAATCAACACTATGAGAAATGTTTGTCAAAGATTTCTCATTGGTAGCACCGGCTATCCAAAAATTTGAAATTTCCAGAACCAGGCCCCACGCCCTGTGACATCAGTAACCCATATATTGCCTGCATGACATAGCCTGGAGTTGGCTGATGCAAGAGTACACACCAGGGCTTCACAATCCCCCCCCCCCCCCCAAAAAAAAACAACACAATATATGAAATTTTTGTCAAAGATTTCTCATTGGTAGCACCCGCTATCCAAAAATGTGAAATTTCAAGGCCCAGGCCCCACCTCTGCGGCATCTGGAACCCATATATTGCCTGAAGAACACAGCCTGGAGTTGGCTGATGCACCAGTACACACCCGGGCTTCACAATCCCCTCCAAAAAACAACAACATTTTAGAAATTTTTTAAAGAAATACCTTTGTGTAAGAACAAGCACATATCCAACAGTTCACAAGACTCTATAATGCAGGACGGTGGACCACCCAAAGACATTCTTCTCAAAAATAATAAACCACACAATGTTTGAATTTTTTTAACAAAAACTAATTCAATATGTGTGTAAGCGCATCTGTCTCCAAAAGATCAGATCACCAAAGGACTTTTTTCGCACAAAAGAGTTAATCCCTGTCCGAATTTTTTTTTTTCTTTCATTAAAAAATCACATGCAACAAGCGTTCCGTTGTGTAACGATTAGCATTCTGGAAAATTCAATTTTATTACTGATAAAATTATCAGTAAATTAAAAAAAAAAACACTACCCAAGAGTGTTTAATTACCCCATACATTGCACCAGGAGTAGTCAAGAGTAGGCCTCAGCAGTACCCAATAGGCTTTAATAACCCCCTACCTTTGCACGATCAATTGCGAGATCAAGCAATACCAGGTGTGTTATGCCCTCTGATTTCCGGGGCCGCAGGCGCGCTTCACTGAACGGATTAGCGTGTCTCTATCTTTCATCGACCGGTGCTGGTAACCCGCTAACTCCCGGAAAGGTAAGCTGCCGCGAAGCAGGTGGTCTCCTCCGAGCACGTTTGGCTCCAGAATTTCCACTACTGCCACACCACGCTGACTGCCAAGCGTGCTACCGCCTTGCTGACTCAAGGGCAACCTGCAACTCTCTTCTCCCGATGATGAACCCCCTTCTCCTGAGATCGAGCAATAACAGGTGTTTATGCCCTCAGATGTCCGGGGCCGCAGGCGCGCTCCACTGAACGGATTAGGGTGTGTCCATCTTTTTTTGTAGCACCCGCAATCCAAAAATTTTAAATTCCCAGACCCAGGCCCCACCTCTGCGGCATCAGGAACCCATTTATTGCCTGAAGGACAAAGCCTGGAGTTGGCTGATGCACCAGTACACACAAGGCTTCACAATCCGCCCCAAAATCAACAAAATTGTATAAATTTTTTTTTTTAATTTACAACTTTGTGTAAGCACAAGCGCATATTCAACATTTCGGAAGACTCTATAAGGCAGGACGGTGGACCACCCAAAGACTTTCTTCTCAAAAATAATGAACCACACAATTGTTGAATTTTGTTTTAAAAAATTGAAATTCCTAGACCCAGGCCCCACCTCAGCTGCATCAGTAACCCATAGATTGCCTGAAAGACACAGCCTGGAGTTGGCTGATGCACAAGTACACACCCGGGCTTCACAATCCACCCCAAAAAAACAATTTTTTTTTTAAAATTGTCTGACAAAATACCTTTTTGTTAAAACAAGCGCATATACAGCAGTTCAGAAGACTCTATAATGCAGAACGGTGGACCACCCAAAGACATTCTTCTATAATATAATAAACCACACAATATGTTAAATTTTTTTAAATAATTGAAATTCCAAGACCAAGGCCCCACCTCTGCTGCATCAGTAACCCATATATTGCCTAACGGACACAGACTGGAGTTGACTGATGCACGAGTACATACAACACACCCGTCACCCGGGCTTCACAATCCCCCCCCAAAAAAACGCAAAATTTTATCGAAATTGTCGGACAAAATACCTTTTTTTTAAAAAAAACAAGCGCATATACAGCAGTTCAGAAGACTCTATAATGCAGGATGGTGGACCACCCAAAGACATTCTTCTCAAAAGTAATAAACCACACAATGCTTGAAATTTGGTTAAAAAAATTATTACATGTGTGTAAGTGCATCTGTCTCCAAAAAATCAGATGGCAAAAGGATTCTATTCGCCAAAAATGATTAAGCAGAGTTAATCCCTCTCCATCTATTTTTTATTTTTATTTTTCATTAAAAAATCACACGCAACAAGCGTTCCGTTGTGTAACGGTTAGCATTCTGCAAAATTCAATTTTATTACTGAGAAAATTACCAGTAAATTTAACAATAACACTACCCAAGAGTGTTTAATTACCCCATACATTGCACCAGGAGCAGTCAGGAGTAGGCCTCAGCAGTACCCAAGAGGCTTTAATAACCCCTTACCTTGCCCGATCAATTGCGAGATCGAGCAATAACAGGTGTGTTATGGCCTCAGATGTCCTGGGCCGCACTAGCACTCCACTGAACGGATTAGCGTCTATCTTTCAAGGACAGGTGCGTGTTGCTGAAACCAGTTCGTGATAGGGATCTGTGATTGCAATTATTTAATCTTAAAACGAGGAATTACCAGTAAGTGAGGGTCATAAGCTGGCGTTTATTAAGTCCCTGCCCTTTGTACACACCGCCCGTCGCTATAAGCGATTGGATAAGTTAATGAGTTGGTTAGTGAGGTCCTCGGATCGGCCCAGGTGGGGTAGGAGAAGGCCCTGGCAGAGCGCCGAGAATTTAACGATCATTGTTGAAATTTACATTAAGCATGTATTTAGCTACTGCTAAACATCCAAAAATTTAAGGCCCAATGCCAGAGGCACCAGGGAGGCCTGTAGTTCCTGAAAGACACAGAATGAGTCTGGAGCATGCATTTGCAGTACCCAAGAGGTTTTCATAACCCCTTACATTTAAAGATCAATGTTGACATTTGCATTAAGCATGTATTTAGCTACTGCTAAACTTCAAAACATTATAGGCCCAAGGCCTGAGGCACCAGGGAGGCAAGTAGTTTGTGAAAGACACAGAATGAGTCTGGAGCAGTCATTCGCAGTACCCAAGAGGGTTTCATAACCCCTTACATTTAAAGATCAATGTTGACATTTGCATTAAGCATGTATTTAGCTACTGCTAAACTTCAAAAAATTATAGGCTCAAAGCCAGAAGCTTCAGTTTTCCCCATATTAGGAGCATAGTTGTCCCCCAGATTAGTCAGCATAGATGTCCCCCAGATTAGGACCATAGTTGTCCCCCAGATTAGGCAGCATAGATGTCACCCAGATTAGGAGCATACTTGTCCCTCAGATTAGGCAGCATAGATGTCCCCCAGATTAGGCAGCATAGTTGTCCCCCAATCAGCGCGGGCCGATCAGAGCCAATCAAAGGGCCGTATGTGTCAAGCGGGCCGTACAATCCCCAGGTCTGCCCCACTATGCGGCTGAAGGAAGCTACTCATCAGCAACTGTAGACTCAGGCTGCTGCTGATTGAGCCGGTACTGCTTCTGCCACCCCTCCCCTCCCCAGCAGCCGTGGCAGTGGAAGGTGAGCGCAGAGGGCCCCCCGAGTCAGACCTGCGAGTGGATGGACCATGTGGCCGACTATGTAGAAGCTCCCTGAAGTAGGTCAGTTTGTCCTCCCTCTCAGTGGGTGTAAAAAAGGCCCCAGTTCTGGGCCGGTAGCGAGGGTCTAATAAGGTGGAGATCCAGAAGTCATCGAGCTGACGAATTTTGACAATTCGGGGGTCACTACGCAAGCAACTCAGCATGCATCGTGCCATTTGTGACAGTGACTCACTGGGACTACCTGCCTCCATCTCCACTGCATACTGCCACGGTGTGTCTGGGTCCTCTGTCTCGCCTCCCTCGTAATAACCCTCCAGCTCCTCTGGCTGCTCCTGCTCCTCCCCTCCTGTCCAATGACCAGAAACACCGGCCATCTCATCCACCGTAAACTGTGCTCCGCTCTGCCCCCCATCATCCTCGTCCAGTTCATCCCCCACAGGACTCATGTAGCCTTCTGATGTAGGCGCAACATCTCCATTGCCGTGACCAGCCATGTTTTCAATCATTTTTTGGAGTAAATGTAGGAGTGGAATTACGTCATTCATGGCGTAATTCGAGCGTTGAGCTGCCACTCGTTTACATTGAAGTTACACAGGGGAGTACTCCTATCTGCTTGTATCATCAAAAAATCCGTGATGGCTTTTCTTTGTTCGTATAGTCTGTCCAACATATGGAGGGTGGAATTCCAACATGTGGCAACGTCACAAATGAGACTATGTTGTGGGATACCGTTCTGACGCTGCAGCTCAAGCAAAGTGTGCTTGGCGGTGTACGAGTGGCTGAAGTGCATGCACAGTTTCCTTGCCATTGTCAGGACGTCTTGCAAATGGGGTGAAGACTTGATGAACTTCTTGACAACCAGATTCAACACGTGTGCCATGCAGGGCGAATGGTTCACACTTCCTTGTCGCAGCGAGGCCACAATGTTCTTCCCATTGTCGGTCACCATGGTTCCCATTTCCAGATTTCGTGGAGTAAGCCATACTCGGATTTCTTCCCTAATGAACTTCAGCAGTTCCTCCCCTGTGTGACTCCGTTTGCCAAGGCAAACCATGTGAAGGATGGCTTGACACCGCTGTGCCGTACACACGTGGTACGATGAAGGGCCACCGAGATTTGGATGTGCAGTGGAGGCCGAGGACACGGGGGAGGAGGAGGCGCACACTGTAAAAGGACCAACTGCCTGGAAGCGAGAGCGTGGAGGAGGAAGCGGTGTGACCTGTCCAAGTTGCTGCTGTGGTTGTGCAGGAACAACATTTACCCAGTGGGCCGTAAAAGACATGTATTGTCCCTGCCCGTAGTTACAGCTCAACACATCGGCGCTGCCGTGCACTTTTGAACACACTGACAGGCTCAAGGACTGGCTCACCTTCTCTTGTGCAAACTTATGCAGGGCTGGTACTGCCTTCTTCGCAAAGAAATGACGGCTTAGGACTCTCCACCTCGGCTCGGCACAAGCCATCAATTCCCTGAAAGCTGCAGAGTCCACCAGTTGGAAAGGGAGGGACTGCAACACCAGCAACTTGGACAGGAGCACATTCAACTTCTGCGCCAATGGATGAGTGGGCGCATACTGTTGTCTCTTGGACATGGCTTCGCCGATCGATTGTTGGCGGAATGGCTGACTACGAGCGGAGGAAGCAGGAGCGCAAGAAGGATGGTTTGACACAATGCTCCCTTCGGCTGAGGTGGTGGAGCCTTGGCTGGATGACGGAGGGAGCGGATGGCCACTGGGTGATGTGGCAGGCTGGACCACTACCTCGGAGCCACGGTTATCCCAGGCCGCTTTATGGTGGTGAATCATGTGTTGACGCAGGGCCGTGGTGCCGAGATTGGGACCCTGGCCACGCTTCACTTTCTGCCCACAGATTTTGCATGTGACTACGCTAAGGTCCTCCGTTTTCTTCATGAAGAACAACCACACCGCAGAGTAGCTGATTTTCCCACCTGTAGTTCGCACTATTTCACTGCTATTGGCGCCGTCTCCAGGAACCCCTGTTCCACTACCTCCCTGAATGGTTGCTTGCCGCGAAGCAGGTGGTCTCCCCCTGGCACGTTTGGCTCCTGAATTTCCACTACTGCCACCACCACGCTGATTGCCAACTGTGCTACCGCTTTGCTGCCTCATAGAAAAAGAGCAAATCTCTTCTGATGATGATGAAGCCCCGGCTTCTGCACCCGGCTCCCAATTGCGATCGGCTTCATTATCATCAAAAGATGTGTGCACGTCACTGATGTCCGCCTCGTGTTCCACAACAGTGTCTGCCTCAGGACCCTGAGCAATTGAAACACCGCCTCCCACGTCACTCTCCGCATAACTACTTGGCTGCCTTGCGGAGCAAGGGACGCATGTCTCCTCACATTCTTGGCTGCCCATTAGATGCTGACTGTCCTCTATTACATTGTCCTCGCTAAATAGTGGAGCTGAACCCAAAGCATGAGATACTTCTTTGGGAGAGGGAACAGCATAGGACAAAGGCAATGGGATTACAGGGACTGCTCCCGGGCCATGCCAACTGAGGGTTGTGTCTGAGGAACCCACCGACTCTTGACTGGGGTTGTCAGATATCGCTTGTGATGATGGGGATGAGTGTTTAAACCAATTGACGAGGAGAGATGGGTCGACGACACGACCGCTGGGTGTTAACGGGAGCTCAGGCCTATTGCTGCGACTCCTGCTGCCACTCGCCCCAAGTCTGCTGCCAACTCTGCCTGACGTATGTAGGCCTCTGCCCCTTCTCTGTGCACGTCCTGGCAGTTCCCTGCCTGACATACTTAGTGAGTTTATGAGGGTATAGAACAGCAGCAGGCGATTACTGACGGCTGTCCTTTCAAAGTATATAGGCCCTAGACAGAATAACAGTTACTAAATAGTACACTCCTTTGTTGTATGCATGCCCTTTGCAATGATGAGCGCACTGTTAAGCGTATTTATACGCAGAAAAAAACTATTTTTTTGTTGTATACACCAGCCAGTGTATACTAATGTGTGGAATAGCACTGAATTTAGCACTGAGACCGAAATACAGGTACTAAATAGTACACTACTTGGTTGTATGTATGCCCTTTGCAATGATGAGCGCACTGTTAAGCGTATTTGTACGCAGGAAAAACTTTTTTTTCTCTTTAATACACCGGCAGGTGTATAACGTGTGGTATAACACTTAATTTAGCACAGAGACAGAAAAAAAGGTGGTATATGGTACACTATTTGCTTGAATTTAGGCCCTTTGCAATGATAAGGCCACTGAAAAAGCGTATTTTTACGCAGGAAAACCTTTTTTTTCTTTAATACACCGGCAGGTGTATAACGTGTGGTATAACACTTAATTTAGCACAGAGACAGAAAAAAAGGTAGTATATGATACGCTATTTGCTTCTATTTAGGCCCTTTGCAATGATAATGCCACTGAAAAAGCGCATTTTTACTCAGGAAAAACTTTTTTTTCTTTAATACACCGGCAGGTGTATAACGTGTGGTATAACACTGAATTTAGCACAGAGACAGAGTAACAGGTGAAAAATGGTAAAAAGGCACTAAAGTCCACACTAATATGACTTATTTCTGAACAGCAGCAGGACACAACAGTGCAGCACCACCAAAAAAAACTATCCAGGGATTAAACCCTAAATTGCACTCTGTCACACAATTCTGAGCAGCAGAAGATTTGTGGAGCAAATAAAAATAAACTCAATTGGGCTGAAAAAGGAGGAGATAAGATGGTTGATAAAGTTCAGGTAGCTTGTTGATCTGTATGAAGCTGACAGCTATCTGCCCCTCTCTGCTGCAATGCTCAATAACATGAATAGGAGGTTTAGCTATCAATGATCCTTCTCAGTGTAACAGCACAGCACTCTGCACTCCTGCCTTTCCCTAATGCTGATGTGACTAGCAGTTGCAGTGTAACTCTGTGGTTTGAGCTATTCACACACACGCAGTCCCGTCCTCTCCATCTGAGTGCATAGATGAAATGAAATGAGGCAAGATGGCCGCCGATTATATAGGGGCTGTGACATCACAGGGGTCAGTGAACACTGATAGGCTGCATCTCACATGTGGTTCTGGGTCAGCCCGCCTACCTTCATTCCCGCCACTGTTTCCCGCCCTCCCATAATCCCCTGCCCCATGTACTCACATGTGGATCCGCCATCTTAGCTCTACAATAGCCTGGAACACTGTAAAATGGAGTTTAATGAAGCGATTCGTGCGATAGAATCGCGGCGATATTGGTATTCATTGCGAATCGAATTTTTCATGAAATTCGTAACGAATTCGAGTTCGTCAAGTTCGATTCGCTCATCTCTAGTTAAAAGCATTTAAACTTTGCCAGGCTTGGCTTGTGGCGCCTAAATGCATGAAGAGTTGAGGAAGTAGAACTAAGATGATGTCAGAGAACCCAACATACCTTCCAGCTAGCATCAAGATCGTAGTACGCCAGCCTATCATTGCTTGCATTTTGTTACATACAGCTCCCATGCCAATCAGGAGACAGCATAGGAGTGGGTATAAGAGACTGTTAAAACTCCATGCATTGTAGTGGACAGTGCGCAGAGGAACTGACTTAGGAATAACTGATCCCAGAAAGTCTTCATAAATACAATACAAAACAAGCTGAACAAAGCATTGTGCAGTGGGCTGACCTCAGACAGTGACCTGTCACCTGCATTAATGTATCCAGTTTCTGCACTACAAATCCCAACAGTGTGACTGCAGAACAAGTACATTAAAGCTCTTACAATACAATACAAAGCAAGCTGAGCAAAGCAGTGTGTTTAACTGTATTTTAACATGAATATTCATTTATAGAGTTGAGAGTGAACATGGAAAAGGCATTTCAGGCCAAGTTAACTGTATTTTCTGGACTTAAATATAGTGTTTGAAAGTGAATGTGAACTAGACATCTTACACCAAGATACCTGTACTTTCTGGATATTAATCAAACCAAATAAATAATCAAAAAAATCTATAAAGCTTTTCTACCTGGGTTTATAAAAAAACAAATTGCATTTAACCCCTTAAGGACCAGGCCCATTTTGGCCTTAAGGACCAGAGCGTTTTTTGCACATCTGACCATTGTCACTTTAAGCATTAAAGGGGTACTCCAGCGCTTAGACATCTTATCCCCTATCCAAAGGATAGGGGATAAGATGCCTGATCGCGGGGATCCCGCCACTGGGGACCCCCGTGATCTTGCACGCAGCACCCCTGTTAAAATACCGGTGTGAGGTGTTTTTTTGCGCCCCCGTGAATCCTTGCGTCGGCTCCTCCCCCAGCTCTCCGAAGATTTCCGAAGCTAGAGCTGGGGGAGGGCAGAGCAAGGGGAGAGAGAAGTACACGCCCCCTCCTTCCTCTCCCCTCCCTGAGCTCAGGACGGACGTAGATCTCTACGGGGAGAAGTGCACGCCCCTTCCCTCATCTCCCCAAACTGAGGACGTAGATCTCCACGGGGAGAAGTACATGCCCCCTCCCTTATCTCCCCGAGCTGAGGACGTAGATCTCCACGGGGAGAAGTACATGCCCCCTCCCTCATCTTCCCTGCTTGAGCTCTGTCTGTTTTTACTGTATACGGACTGGGGATGTACTCCAGGGACTGGGAATAAATCTCTGACTGGGGATGATTTCTATGGGAGGAGGAGGGGGTCCCTGATATGTGTGTGTGTGTGTGTGCTGGGAGTTGTAGTCCCTGTTATGTGTGTATGTGTGTGTATGATGGGAGTTGTAGTCCCTGTTGTGTGTGTGTGTGTGTATGCTGGGAGTTGTAGTCCCTGTTAGGTGTGTGTATGCCAGTGGTCCCCAACCAGGGAATGCTGGGAGTTGTAGTCCCTGTAAGGTGTGTGTGTGTGTGTGTGTGTATCCTGGGAGTTGTAGTCCCTGTAAGGGGTGTGTATGCTGGGAGTTGTAGTCCCTGTTAGGTGTGTGTATGCCAGTGGTTCCCAACCAGGGAATGCTGGGAGTTGTAGTCCTTGTTAGGTGTGTGTGGGTAAATGCTGGGAGTTGTAGTCCCTGTTAGGTGTGTATGCTGGGAGTTGTAGTCCCTGTTAGGTGTGTGTGTATGCTGGGAGTTGTAGTCCCTGTTAGATTTGTGTGTGTATGCTGGGAGTTGTAGTCCCTGTTAGGTGCATCTTTGCTTCCCTGTATGAACCCTGTGCATTTCTGCTTCCCTGTATGAACCCCGTGCATCTCTGCTTCCCTGTATGAACCCCGTGCATTTCTGCTTTCCTGTATGAACCCCGTGCATCTCTGCTTTCCTAGTCCCTGTAAGGTGTGTGTGTGTGTGTGTGTGTATGCTGGGAGTTGTAGTCCCTGTAAGGTGTGTGTGTATCCTGGGAGTTGTAGTCCCTGTAAGGTGTGTGTATGCTGGGAGTTGTAGTCCCTGTTAGGTGTGTGTATGCCAGTGGTTCCCAACCAGGGAATGCTGGGAGTTGTAGTCCCTGTTAGGTGTGTGTGTGTGTGTGTGTGTGTGTATGCTGGGAGTTGTAGTCCCTGTTAGGTGTGTGTGTGTGTGTGTATGCTGGGAGTTGTAGTCCCTGTTAGGTGTGTGTGTGTATGCTGGGAGTTGTAGTACCTGTTAGTTGTGTGTATGCCTGTGTTTCCCAACCAGGTAATGCTGGGAGTTGTAGATTTGCAACACCTGGAGGCAACCTGGTTGGGAAACACTGGTGTATGCCCTGTAGAGATGTGGTGAACTACAACTCCCAGGAGACTACAGAGGCAGCATTCTGGTGTTATACCACAGACTGAAGACTCCTGAATGACACATGCTGGGTGTTGTAGTCCCTTTTGTGTGTATACCAGTGTTTCCCAACCAGGGCTGAGTTATGTTAATGTGCTGTGTATAGCACAGGTTTCCTCGGGATGCAAGGGGGGGACGAACTGCACGGGCTGGCTTATGTGTTTTCATTGGATGTTCATTAGCCCCTTAAAGAGGACGTAAAAATGCATGGGGTTTATACAGGACCTGAACATCACTGTATGAACCCTGTGCATTTATATGTCAGCGTTCATACAGGGAAGCAGAGATACACGGGGTTCATACAGGGAAGTAGAGATGCACAGGGTTCATACAGGGAAGCAGAAATGCACGGGGTTCATACAGGGAAGCAGAGATGCATGGGGTTCGTACAGGGAAGCAGAGATGCGCAGTGTTCATACAGGGGAGCAGAGATACACGGGGTTCACACAGGAAAACAGAGATGCACGGGGTTCATACAGGGAAGCAGAGATGCACAGGGTTCACACAGAAAAGCAGAGATGCACGGGGTTCATACAGGAAAGCAGAGATGCACGAGGTTCATACAGGGAAGCAGAAATGCACTGGGTCCATACAGGGAAGCAGAGATGCATGGGGTTCGTACAGGGGAGCAGAGATGCATGGGGTTCGTACAGGGAAGCAGAGATGCATGGATTTCATACAGGGAAGCAGAGATGCATGGGGTTCATACAGGGAAGCAGAGATGCACAGGGTTCATTCAGGGAAGAAGAGATGCATGAGGATCATACAGGGAAGCAGAGATGCACAGGGTTTTTACAGTGGTCTTCATGTCAGCGTTTATTGTACTGCAGCTTTGAGAGAAAATCATGTCAGGAGGGACGTACAGGAGAAATAACTCTGTAGCATGTACAGCTTCATCCAGGGGAAATTGAGAAAGAGGGGAAAACCGATTTTGGTGGCAGCCGCCAATTGAAATCTACACTTGCAGAATTCTGCAAGTGGAGTTTTAGAAAAAATCATTATGCGATAGCCTGGGGGAGTAGGGTATGGGGAGTGTAGCTGTGCGGTGACTAAAGGGTGTCTGGTTATGCCTTGCTATTCGTAATGCCAGGGTGAGGGCTCCTCTGTAATGCTTGTCCTACCGCCACCCTTCCCAAGAGCGATAGGGAGGTATAGAATAATTGAATGTCCGCAACCGGAGAGTTTGCTGAAAACAGTTGGATCTTTTACTGAAGATTTTATGCAAACTTCACAACAGGAACAGTCTCCTCTACAAGTGCAAATTCTCTTGGAGATTGACAAAGGTTGGGACCTTAAGCAATTTAGAGTCTTTAGGATAATATGCGCTGTTTCACTGGATTTAGGGGATTTCGTTGCGGTATAGTAGTCACGCTAGCTTTAGCGGGGATTAGTTTAGGATTCACGGTTTAGGTTCTGCTGAGGCTGTTAGGTTGTTGGGCCTAGAGCGTCTTTGAAAGTTGTGCAGATCCGTCCTGCTAGTCTGGCATCCACGAGAGCAGTAACCCAAGAGAGCGATCATTGGCTACAGCTCCCTTATATGGGCAGGGGCTGGACTAGTGTTAATTTGTCTATACTGATGTCAATCACCTTCACAGAGGATTATTAGCAAGGTAAGTATACTATACATTGTATAAAATATACATTATTACCAAACGATTTCAGCAGGCATCACGTGCCATTCACCGCCCAGTTACCGGTGGTGAGAAACCCTGAGGCCGTACAGGTACACCCTTGGCCCTTGGACCTAGACAGGTTAATGATTTAATCTAAAACTCCACTCACAGAATTCTGCAAGTGTAGATTTCAATTGGCGGCTGCCGCCAAAATCCGTTTTCCCCTCCTTCTCAATTTCCCCTGGATGAAGCTGTACATGCTACAAAGTTATTTCTCCTGTACGTCCCTCCTACATGATTTTCTCTCAAAGCTGCAGTACAATAAACGCTGACATGAAGACCTCTGTACAAACCCTGTGCATCTCTGCTTCCCTGTATGATCCCCGTGCATCTCTGCTTCCCTGTGTGAACCCCATGCATCTCTCCTTCCCTGTATGAACCCCGTGCATCTCTCCTTCCCTGTATGAACCCCGTGCATCTCTCCTTCCCTGTATGAATCCAGTGCATCTCTGCTTCCCTGTATGATCCCCGTGCATCTCTGCTTCCTATATGAACCCCCTGCATCTCTGCTTCCCTGTATGAACTCTGACATATAAATGCACATACAGTGATATTCATGTCCTGTACAAACCCCATTCATTTCTACATCCTCTTTATGGGGCTAATAAACACCCAATGAAATAGCAGAAGCCAGCCTACAACTCCCAGAATACACACACACCTAACATGGACTACAACTCCCAGCATACACACACACACCTAACAGGGACTACAACTCCCAGCATACACACACACACCTAACAGGGACTACAACTTCCAGCATACATATACACACACATAACAGGGACTACAACTCCAAGCATACAAACACATAACAGGGACTACAACTCCCAGCATACACACACACATAACAGGGACTACAACTCCCAGCATACACACACACCTAACAGGGACTACAACTCCCAGCATACACACACACCTAACAGGGACTACAATTCCCAGCATACACACACACACCTAACAGGGACTACAACTCCCAGCATACATACACACATAACAGGGACTACAACTCCCAGCATACACACACACACGCACACACCTAACAGGGACTACAACTCTCAGCCTACATGCACACATAATAGGGACTACAACTCCCAGCACACGCACACACATAACAGGGACCCCCTCCTCCTCACATAGAAATCATCCCCAGTCAGAGATTTATTCCCAGTCCCTGCAGTACATCCCCAGTCTGTGTACAGTAAAAACAGACAGAGCTCAAGCAGGGAAGATGAGGGAGGGGGCATGTACTTCTCCCCGTGGAGATCTACGTCCTCAGTTTGGGGAGATGAGGGAGGGGGCGTTCACTTCTCCCCGTGGAGATCTACGTCCTCAGTTTGGGGAGATAAGGGAGGGGGCGTGTACTTCTCCCCGTGGAGATCTACGTCCTCAGTTTGGGGAGATGAGGGAGGGGGCGTGCACTTCTCCCCGTGGAGATCTACGTCTGTCCTGAGCTCAGGGAGGGGAGAGGAAGGAGGGGGCGTGTACTTCTCTCTCCCCTTGCTCTGCCCTCCCCCAGCTCTAGCTTCGGAAATCTTCGGAGAGCTGGGGGAGGAGCCGACGCAAGGATTCATGGGGGCGCAAAAAACCACCTCACACCGTGCGCACGTCTGCTCCCTCCCCCGAAGTGTCCTGCCTCAGCTCCTGAGCTCCTCAACACCGTCTTCTGAGGATTCTTAGAGGAAAAGTTCAGCCACAACCCCCGGACATTCCTGGAGCTGGAGCCGCCTGGGCAGAGGAGAGAGAAGACAAGAAACACTGACCTGGTGAGACCCTGTGCCATGTGTCATATGTCTGCAAAACTGTCATGTGTGCAACTGTCTGCTGTGCTCTGTATCTAATCCTGTCATGTGTGATACTGTCTGCTGAGCTGTGTATCTAATCCTGTCATGTGTGCAACTGTCTGCTGTGCTCTGTAACTAATCCTGTAATGTGTGATACTGTCTGCTGTGCTCTGTATCTAATCCTGTCATGTGTGGTACTGTCTGCTGAGCTGTGTATCTAATCCTGTCATGTGTGATATTGTCTGCTGTGCTCTGTATCTAATCCTGTCATGTGTGATACTGTCTGCTGTGCTCTGTAACTAATCCTGTCATGTGTGATACTGTCTGATGAGCTGTGTATCTGAGCCTTGTATCTAGTCCTATTATGGATGATCTGTCTGCTGAGCTGTTGTATCTAATCTTTCCATGGTTGATACTGTCTTCTGAGCCTGTGTATCTAAATCTGTTATGTGTGATACTGTCTGCTAAGCCTGTGTATCTAAATCTGTTATGTGTGATACTGTCTGCTAAGCCTGTGTATCTAAATCTGTTATGTGTGATACTGTCTGCTGAGCCTGTGTATCTAAATCTGTTATGTGTGATACTGTCTGCTGAGCCTGTGTATCTAAATCTGTTATGTGTGATACTGTCTGCTGAGCCTGTGTATCTAAATCTATTATGTGTGATACTATCTGCTGAGCCTGTGTATCTAAATCTGTTATGTGTGATGCTGTCTGCTGAGCCTCTGTATCTAAATCTGTTATGTGTGATGCTATCTGCTGAGCCTGTGTATCTAAATCTGTTATGTGTGATACTGTCTGCTGAGCCTGTGTATCTAAATATGTTATGTGTGATTCTGTCTGCTTAGCCTGTGTATCTAATCCTATCATGTGTCATACTACTGCTGAGCTTGGGGCTGGACTGGCCATTAAGAAATAGAGACCATGTGAGAGGCCACAATAAGGGGCCATGAGCAGAGGAGTCAGGAGGATTTAGGGGTATGATGGGGTCAGAGGGGTCTGGAGGAGGACACAGTGGTCTGGGGGGATAGGCTGGGGGGATAGAGGGGTCTGGAGGAGGACACAGTGGTCTGGGGGGATAGAGGGGTCTGGAGGAGGACACAGTGGTCTGGGGGGATAGAGGGGTCTGGAGGAGGACACAGTGGTCTGGGGGGATAGAGGGGTCTGGAGGAGGACACAGTGGTCTCGGGACAGAGGGGTCTGGAGGAGGACACAGTGGTCTCGGGACAGAGGGGTCTGGAGGAGGACACAGTGGTCTTGGGACAGAGGGGTCTGGAGGAGGACACAGTGGTCTGGGGATAGAGGGGTCTGGAGGAGGACACAGTGGTCTGGGGGGATAGAGGGATCTGGAGGAGGACACAGTGGTCTCGGGACAGAGGGGTCTGGAGGAGGACACAGTGGTCTCGGGACAGAGGGGTCTGGAGGAGGACACAGTGGTCTCGGGACAGAGGGGTCTGGAGGAGGACACAGTGGTCTCGGGACAGAGGGGTCTGGAGGAGGACACAGTGGTCTTGGGACAGAGGGGTCTGGAGGAGGACACAGTGGTCTCGGGACAGAGGGGTCTGGAGGAGGGCACAGTGGTCTCGGGACAGAGGGGTCTGGAGGAGGACACAGTGGTCTTGGGACAGAGGGGTCTGGAGGAGGACACAGTGGTCTCGGGACAGAGGGGTCTGGAGGAGGACACAGTGGTCTCGGGACAGAGGGGTCTGGAGGAGGACACAGTGGTCTGGGGGGATAGAGAGGTCTGAAGGAGGATTTAGGGGTGCAGGGGACAGATGGGTCTGTAAGGTATCTATTTAGGGGTCACAGTATCTGGCAGGGTTATAATGATTATTGTCTTCTTATGGAGGATGAGGATCTGTGGACAAAGTGACTAACGTATGATGTGCTTATGTCAGACTCTGCAGAGAAGATGGAGCTGGAAGAAGTCCTGGCATCTGGACCAGATAAAGAAGAAAAGAAAAGACAACAGAGAAGACGTCACTCAGGTCACTGATATCATTGTGTGTTCTGTCTGACTGTCCTATCAGCTGGGGTCTATTGTAAGTTCTGCAGGGATGATGGGCGATAATGTACTCCAACCTGTGGCTCTGCAGATATTACAAAACTACAACTCCCATCATGCCTAGGGCTCTCCAGCATAGTCCAAAATGGTGGGAATTGAGAGGTCAGGCAGGTAAACTGGGTGGGCACAATCCTTTGTAGTGGACACTATTATGTTTTAAGGGTCTCTTGTATGGTACAGCTATGTACTGAGCACACAGTCTATGTACTACTATACTATGTCATGGCACACAGTGGGTGGCACTAGTGTACCCTAGCGGCATAGTGTGTGACATTATTATATACTGGCAGCACAGTGTGTGACATTAGTATATCCACAATAGGCGGAGGTCGGCACTTCCCTAGTTTGGTGGTGCACGTGGATGGATCAGGCCCAGAACATAGTAGAGAAGTAATCCCAGCACTCACCATATGTTCAATGATATGCAATAAACTACATTGAATATATGGTAAGTGCTGGATTTACTTCTCTTCTATGATTATATCCATGCAGCACAGTGTGTGACATTATTATATCCACAATAGGCAGAGGGCGGCACTTCCCTAATTTGGTGGTGCACGTGGATGGATCAGGCCCAGAACATAGTAGAGAAGTAATCCCAGCACTCACCATATGTTCAATGATATGCAATAAACTACATTGAATATATGGTAAGTGCTGGATTTACTTCTCTTCTATGATTATATCCATGCAGCACAGTGTGGGGCACTGTTAAAGCCTGGTGGCACAGTGTGCAGCGCTGGTATATCTAGGAGGCACAATGTGCGGCACTGTTAAGTCCTGGTGGCATATAGTATGTAGCATTTTATAATTACCCCCCCCCCCCTCTTTTGTGCTAGTGATGTTAGGGACCCGCTATGTACAGATCGCCATGACGTGGCTAGCGGCCTTGTACTTCATGATCATCAAGTACAGTAACGACCCATTAGTGTAATGTAAGTATAATATTTTGTGTGTAGGGGTGAGACATGAGGAGGGATTTGGGTGGAATGGGGGCGTGGCCAGGGCGGAGTCTTGCCGGCGGCCTTTGCTTTATTTGGTCCGGGGGCCCTGAGTGTTGTCAGTCCGCCCCTGCGTGTGGTTGAGTTTTATCAAAATTTGTGCAGAGTATAAGTGGACCAGTTGCCCATAGCAACCAATCAGATGGCTTGTTTTGTTTTTTAAAGGATTTTAAAAAAATTAAGGAGGGATCTGATTGGTTGCTATGGGCTACAGGTTAACTTTGTCTCAGCTCACGTTTTGATAAATATCCCCCTCAGATCTTATTTTGTTTCCTGAAAAATTTAGATTAACCTCTTAAGGACGCAGGGCGTATCCATACGCCCTGCATCCCGAGTCCTTAAGGACGCAGGGCGTATCCATACGCCCGTGGGAATTCCGGTCCCCACCGCTAGCCGGTTGGGGACCGGAGCCGGATGCCTGCTGAAATCGTTCAGCAGGCATCCCGGCATATCGCCCAGGGGGGTCATTATGCCCCCCCATGTCGGCGATCGCCGCAGATCGCTGGACAATTCAGTCCAGCGATCTGCGGCGATTCCGGGTCAATCGGGTCTCCAGTGACCCGGTGACCCGGAATTACTGGCTGTTCGGGGCCGTCTCTGACGGCCCCGAACAGCCAGAGCCTGCAGGGGTGAGGTGGCACTGGTGCCACCTCACGATCGCCCTGATTCGTCGGCCGGATTACCGGCCGACCAATCAGGGCGCCTGCTGCGGGTGTCACTCCCGCACCCGCTCCGCCCCTCTTCTGGAGGGCGTGAGCGGGTGCGGGAAGACGACCCCGGGTGCTGGGGACCCCGATCCCCGGCGTCAATGTTGGGATCGGGGCCCCAGGAGCGACGGCGGCGGCGAGGGACAGTCCTGTGATGAAGCAGCAGCAGGAGGTGAGTTACAGCCTCCTGCTGTTGCTTAGCAACAGCTCCCAGCATGCAAAAAGGGCATGCTGGGAGCTGTAGTTATGCAATAGCAGGAGGCAGACCACCACAACTCCCAGCATTCCCTTATGGGCATGCTGGGACTTATGGTTTTGCAACAGCTGCAGGCACATTTTTTCTATGGAAAAGTGTACCTTCAGCTGTTGTATAACTACAACTCCCAGCTTGCACAAACAGCTAAAGTGCATGCTGGGAGTTGTAGTGGTGCATCTGCTGGTTGCATAACTACAACTCCCAGCATGCCCGTTGGCTGTCGGTGACTGCTGAGAGTTGTAGTTTTGCAACAGCTGAAGGCACACTGGTTGTGAAACTTAGAGTTTTTTTTTTACCTAACTCAGTGTTTCACGACCGGTGTGCCTCCAGCTGTTGCAAACTACAACTCCCAGCAGTCACCTTACACCATGCACCGTACATGCTGGGAGTTGTAGTTTTGCAACAGCTGGAGGCACACTGGTTTTGAAACACTGAGTAAGGTCACAAATTCCGTGATACATAACCAGTGTGCCTACAGCTGTTGCAAAACTAAAACTCTCAGCATGTACAGTCTGTCAGCGCTTGCTGGGAGTTGTAGTTTTGCAACAGCTGGATGTCCCCCCCAATGTGAATGTACAGGGTACACTCACATGGGCGGAGGATTACAGTAAGTATCGGGCTGCAAGTTTGAGCTGCAGCAAATTTTCTGCAACAGCTCAAACTGCCAGCGAGAAACTACTGTGAACCCCCCGCCCGTGCGACTGTACCCTAAAAACACTACACTACACTACCACAAAAAATAAAATAAAAAGTAAAAAACACTACATATACACATACCCCTACACAGCCCCCCTCCCCATCCCAATAAAAATTAAAGCGTCTGGTACGCCACTGTTTCCATAACGGAGCCTCCAGCTGTTTCAAAACAACAACTCCCAGTATTGTCGGACAGCCGTTGACTGTCCAGTCATGCTGGGAGTTTTGTAACAGCTGGAGGCACCCTGTTTGGGAATCACTGGCGTAGAATACCCCTATGTCCACCCCTATGCAATCCCTAATTTAGGCCTCAAATGCGCATGGCGCTCTCACTTTGGAGCCCTGTCGTATTTCAAGGCAACAGTTAAGGGTCACATATAGGGTATCGCCGTACTCGGGAGAAATTGGGCTTCAAATTTTGGGGGGTATTTTCTGCTTTTACCCTTTTTAAAAATGTAAAGTTTTTGGGAAAAGCAGCATTTTAGGTAAATTTTTTTTATTTTTTTTTTACATATGCAATAGTCGTGAAACGCCTGTGGGGTATTAAGGTTCACTTAACCCCTTGTTACATTCCCCGAGGGCTCTAGTTTCCAAAATGGTATGCCATGTGGGCTTTTTTTGCGGTCCTGGCACCATAGGGGCTTCCTAAATGCGGCATGCCCCCAGAGCAAAATTTCCTTCAAAAAAGCCAAATGTGACTCCTTCTCTTCTGAGACCTGTAGTGCGCCAGCAGAGCACTTTTCACCCCCATATGGGGTGTTTTCTGAATCGGGAGAAATTAAGCTTCAAATTTTGGGGGGTATTTTCTGCTATTACCCTTTTTAAAAATGTAAAACTTTAGGGAAACCAAGCATTTTAGGTAAAAAAATTTTTTTTTTTCACATATGCAAAAGTCGTGAATCACCTGTGGGGTATTAAGGTTCACATTACCCCTTGTTACGTTCCCCGAGGGGTCTAGTTTCCAAAATGGTATGCCATGTGGGGGTTTTTGCTGTTCTGGCACCATAGGGGCTTCCTAAAGGTGACATGCCCCCCAAAAACCATTTGACGCTCCTTCCCTTCTGAGCCCTCTACTGCGCCCGCCGAACACTTTACATAGACATTTGAGGTATGTGCTTACTCGAGAAAAATTGGGTTTCAAATACAAGTAAAAATTTTGTAATACCTCTGTCTGTCTCAGGAACTGTCCAGAGCAGGAGAGGTTTGCTATGGGGATTTGCTCCTGCTCTTGACAGTTCCTGACATGGACAGAGGTGCCAGCAGAGAGCAGTGTGGTCAGACAGATAGGAAATTCAAAATGAAAAGAACTTCCTCTGGAGCATACAGCAGCTAATAAGTACTATAGGAAAGACTAAGATTTTTAAATAGAAGTATTTTACATACCTGCTTAACGTTCTGGCACCAGTTGACTTAAAAAATTGTTTTTCACTTGAGTACCCCTTTAAAATGCATATGATTGACTGAAGAAATGAGGGGGGGGGCTTGTAGGGGAAAATCAATTAAAATGTATATGGCAGGGGATCCAGGGGGGGTTCATTAAAATGGCACAGGGGGATCAGTTGAAATGACACAGGGGGATCAACTAAAATAGCATTGGAGGATTGGGGGGACTGAAATGGCACAACGTCCCAATGTCATTTCAATCCCCCCTTTGATCCCCGCTGTGCCATTTCAATCCCCCTCCTCTTATCCCCCCCCCCTGATTTTCCCATGTAATTTCAATTGTCCCCTTTAACCCCCTTTGCAATTTTAATCCCCTTCTGATCCCCCTGTACCATTTAAATCCCCCCTTTGATCCCCCCATGCCATTTTAATCCCTTTTTGTTCCACTTTTCCATTTTTCTTCTCCCCTTTTGATCCCCCTGTGCCATTTTAATCCCCCTCCTCTTATCCCCCCCCCCCCCCCGTGCCATTTCAATTGTCAATCTCTGATCCCCCTGTGGCATTTCAGTTGCCCCCCTCTGATAGCCCCCATGCCATTTTAATCCCCTTCTAAACGCCCTGTGCCATTACATGACGTGTATAGGTGGAGCTATAAATAATTAATTAATTATGCAAATTATCATTGCCAGTATTTTTTTGCAATAAAGGTGGCAACCCTAATTGTATCATGACTTTATATTCACAAATCCTTCATATCCCAAACTTCATATCCCACCCTCATATTCTGACATTAAAGGACCACTGTAGTGCTAGACTTTTAAATATCCCTGTGCCCGGGCCTCAAAAATAAACAAAATAAACTTTAACTCACCTTCCTACGAGCCCCCGTTGGTCCGACACAGGCCTCGCGGTCCATCGTTGCGAACCTCGTTCAACTTCCTGGGGACGGGGACACCGCAGAGTCGTCGGCTTATCACCAGCCACAGCGATGTCCCACCCCGGCTGGTGATAGGCTGAGCCCACTGTCATGTAAGGAGCTCTGGCCGGCTTGTGAAATGACAGTGGGCTCAGCCTATCACCAGCCGGGGTGGGACATCGCTGCGGCTGTTGATAAGCCGACGACTCTGCGGCGTTCCCATCCCCAGGAAGTTGAACGAGGTTCACCCCGCTGGACAGTGAGGCCTGTGCCGGACCAACGAGGGCTCGTAGGAAGGTGAGTTAAAGTTTATTTTTGAGGCTCGGGCACAGGAATATATAAAAGTCTAGCACTACAGTTGTCCTTTAAATCCTTTCCTCATATCCTGACTTCTTACTTTGTCCTCATATCCCGACCTCATATCCCGACCTCATATCACGTCCTCATATCCCAACCTCATATCTCGTCCTCATATCCTGATCTCATATCCCGTCCTCATATCCCAATCTCATATCCCATCCTCATGTGGGGCTGGTTTGTGATAAAGAGATTGTAGGCCGAAAAAATAAATTGGGCCTTGCTTTGTGATGGGATGGCTTGTGGGAGGGGTTGTGGCTCTATAGTCGGATTGGCACATTCACCCGGAGATGTGGAGGTTGTGGAGTAAGATGGGGCTGGGCTGTGATATAGACATTGGGGGAGATTTATCAAAAACTGTGCAGAGGAAGTGCGGTGCAGTTGCCAATGGCAACCAATCAGATCGCTTCTTTCATTTCTAAAGAGACCTCTGAAAAATTAAAGAAGCAATCTAATTGGTTACCATGGGCAACTGCACAACTCTTCCTTTACACAGGTTTTGATAAATCACCCCCATTGTGTTGAAGAGCATGTGATGTGGTTGTATGGGGCGAAAATTGTGTTTTGGGGCCTTGAGCTGTTAAAAAATGGCTGAAAATAGAAGAGTTGTAGATTGCTGGAGGGGCGGGACTTATAGGAGGGGTGTGGTTTGCAAGCTGGACTGACACACTCACCCGAGGATGCAGAGTGGAGCTGTAGGAGTCCCATAGACTTGCAAGGAACTTTAGTCAAAAACCCAGACCCTCGCAAATGGGTGTAAGTTAGGGTAGATTTAAGTCTGCTATATTTTTAGTTGACATAAGTAACATGTGACCAAGTTTCATAGAAATATTTTCAGGCATTTGAATTTATGGAAGAGAAGGCGTTAGATCTACTTCTCCAGGAACATCATCTATAACATCTATTGGGGAACTCTCTTGAGGTAAGAACTTTACTGCAATGATCTCCTTTCCTCATACTCTTCTACTATTGCTCAAATACTAAATATTTCTTTGCTTTCTATGTAGTTTCCCAATAACATCTATAACATTTGAGACTCTCCTGAAGACTCATCCAGTGAGGAGACCTCAGTGTAGTAGATTAGCAGCAGCCGGCACATCTGATACAGCGCCTTCCAGCCTCGCCATAGAGAAGACATCACTGTGCTCTGATCTCAGAACATTTGAAGATACAGCGCCCTCCAGCCTCTACGCAGAGATGACATCACTATGCTCAAATCTCACAACATCTTACATTTTGAGATTTAATAGTAAAAATATATATTTTTTTTTATCATATGTTATTGTGTTTTATTGCATTATTACCAAGTCTAATACTCAGGGGACAATGTATCATGGCATAGAAAAGTGAAATATATTTGCACAAGGCTTGTTTTAAGTGAAAATGTGCAACCTTACCAACTTTTTGTGCAGCTAGAATTGCCACCTGGCTGGTATTTTAGACTCCCTGATGGTATGTTTTCTATATAAAGACAGGCTATGCAATGGCCGGTATTTTTCTAAGCCCTCTGTGCTGTAAAGGAAGAGGAAAGAGCTAACCACGCCCCCTCCCTTTGCCAGCTGAGCTCTTATTGGTGGAGACTTCTGCTAGCTGAGCTGTGATTGGTGGAGAATTCTCCCTCACACACAGGCCTGTCATCTGCCTGCACGGAGCTCAGGACACTCAGTAAAGGAGAAGATTAACCCCCTCTTCGCCGCCCTGATCCTACAATAAGTGACTGCAGCCCCTGTAAGTAAGTACTCGCACAGTGTCTGATAAGGGGAGGGGGTGGCAGAGCAGCAGACTGATGAGAACATTAAAGGGGTACTCCGCTGCGCAGCATTTGGAACAAACTTCTGAATGCTGGAGCCAGCGCTGGGAGTTTGTGACATCATAGCCCCGCCCCCTCAATTCAAGTCTATGGGAGAGGGGGAGAGGGCGTAACGGCAGTTTGTTCCAAATGCTGAGCAGCGGAGTACCCCTTTTAGGGAGGAGGATTGTTTTGTTTTTTCCTTCAGGATCTTCTTCAACTTTAGAACTACAACTCCCATTGTGATCTGTCTGTTCAGCCTGTGCTTCCTCCAGGGGGGCACAGACAGAGCACATTATGAGTTGTAGTACTTTTATAATTTTTACAGTCCCCTATGACTCTGCAGCTTCTGTAGACTTATGAGGCTCAGCCTTGGGGTCAGTTCACGCATCCAATTATGCTGCAGATTTTGGGGCCTATTGAATTCAATGGGCAGCAAAATCTGCCACAGAAAATGCTCACCTGTGAACTGTCCCTTAGGCTGTGTTCACACGAGCAGATTTGTTTTCAAACTCGTACCGTGTTTCCCGCTGTGAGTGTGAATGGGGACGAGCTCTCCACTGCAGATTTTCTGTAGCAGAATTTCCTCTGTGGAAAATCCACAACAGACCCTATTGACCCCATTCAAACTCACAGCGGGAAACATGTTATGAGTTTGAAAACAAATCCGCCCATGTGAACACATATTTTGCTGCCGTTTGCTGATTTTCTGCAGCTGATTTAGCTGCTGTTTAATTTCAATGGGTATGAAAATTAGCAGCAAACCACAGTAAAATATGCACGTATCAATGTACCCATATGCAAAATGATGGCTTGTATGGCGGTACTGTTCAGTCATGGTATGGTGGTGTTATCTAGTCTTGATATGGTGGTATCGCTCCGTTCTGGTATGGCAGTGTTGTGTTATCCATTCTTGGTATGGTGGTATTGTTCAGCTGTTATGGCGGTGTTATCCAGTCATGGTGTGGGGATATTAAGTTACAGTATTATTTAAGGTAGGGTAAATCTTTGTATACAGATGGGGAACTGGGGCACAGTTCACATTAATGACCACCAGGAGTGGGTTGTGCACTAATATGTGGTATATATATTTATCAATCATGCCGATGAAAAGAATGTTGTGTAAACTCATATATGGGGTCAGTATATATTATAACTTCATGTATGGGGTCAGTATACAGTGACCCCCCCGACCTACGATGGCCCCGACATACGATAATTTCAACATGCGATGGCCTCTCAGAGGCCATCGCATGTTTAATGCAGCATCAACATACGATGCTTTTGTATGTCGGGGCCATCGCATAAACGGCTATCCGTCAGCGCAGACTGCTTCAGCTGCCAACGGACAGCCATTTATGGTGCTCCCTGTGCTCCGGTGATGGTCTCCTACCTGTCCTTGGGGCTCCGGAGCGTCCTCTTTGGGATTCCCTGCATCGCTGG
Source organism: Hyla sarda (assembly GCF_029499605.1). Classification (NCBI taxonomy): domain Eukaryota; kingdom Metazoa; phylum Chordata; class Amphibia; order Anura; family Hylidae; genus Hyla; species Hyla sarda. The sequence goes on along the minus strand of NC_079193.1, from coordinate 138,665,501 downwards.
CGCTCTCCCTCGTCGTCATCACGTCGTCATCACGTCGCCGCACACACCGTCGCGTCATCCAATAAGAGTGGCGTGCATAGTGACGTGATGGCGTCGACTTAAGAGCAACTATCCCGGAGAAGCAGAGACGTCCGGAGCCTCGGGGACACCACTGGGACGCGGCGACAGCGATGGAGGGCGACATCCAGGGCAGCGGTGACGGTCCGGAGCGGCGGCGACAGGTGAGTACAACTTTCTATACTTGACATTGCATGGATCCCTCAACATACGATGGTTTCAACAAACGATGGTTCATTTGGAACGGATTACCATCGTATGTTGAGGGACCACTGTATAGTATTAATTCATATATGGGGATAACATATAGTATAAATTCATAAATGGGGGTCAGTTTATAGTATAACTTCATATATAGGGTCAGTATATAGTATTAATTCATATATGAGGGTCAGTTTATAGTATTAATTCATATATGGGGGTCAGTACATAGTATACATTCAGTTGTGGGGACCAGTATTTAGTAAATAGAAACATAGAATGTGTGGGCAGCTAAGAACCATTTGGCCCTTCTAGTCTGACCAATAATCCTATCAATAGTCCCTGGCCCTATCTTAAATGAAGGATAGCCTTAGGCTAGGTTCAGACTATGGAATCTCTGGGCAGAAAATTTCCACCTGGAGATTCCGAATATGGCCAGCGCAGACTGAATCAGTCGGCACTAGGACTGCGCAGACACTGCCGTCTCCAATAGACTGCAATGTGTTCCGCGAGTATTTCTGCCTGAAGAATGGAAAGAACCTAAGAGAAGAGTTGTCCTTCCCAGAGAGTTCAAAAATCGTTTTCTCTTTGATGAAAAAGACACAGAATTGTGGAATGAGATCCCAAAAGATGGATGTTCAAGTTACTAAGGTTGTGAAAAAGTTATCATTACTATTCGAGGATTCTTCTCAATTAAGAGATTCTATGGATCGTAAAGTAGATGTTCTCTTGCGGAAAATCTGGGAGGCATCGTCGGCTACGCTTAATCCAAATATTGCGGCTACAAGTGTAGCTAGGGCCTTGTATGTAGGGTTATCTCATCTGGAAGATCATATTGAGAATAAGACCCCACGCAAGACCTTCTCTAATCTATTCCCTTGCTGAAACTGCAGCAGGTTTTTTTGGCTGACCCATCTCTGGAATCATTTAGAATGGCAGCAAAGTCTGCGGGACTTTCTAACTTATCTAGGAGAGCCCTGTGGTAAAAAAATTGGAATGGAGTTAATACTTCTAAATCTAAACTTTGGGCTATTCCCTGCGTAGGAAAAGTGGTGTTTGGTCCTTTTATAAATGACATTCTGGAAAAGGCGGCAGACAGGAAAAAGGTTTTCAGGAAGAAAAAACAAAGAAACATCAGAAAACTTTTCGTCCCCAAGGGAACAGGGTCACCAGTTTCAGAGGTAAAGGGAAATCCTGGAGATGGAGTTACCCTAAAGGGGGTAAAGGAAAGGAGTTTATCCTTAACCCCAATCAGACCCGAATAAAACAATGATTGGAGACCGGTAGGAAGGAGACTGAAGTTCTTTCTCTCCCTGTGGAGAGAAATTACTTCAAATGCCTGGATCTTGACCTGATAAATTTCGGATACAAGATATAATTTTCTTCTCTCTCCCCCCTCCAAAATATCTAATTACAAGACAGGCATCGCCCATGCTTCAACACAAAATGTTGGAAGGTATTCAGAGTCTCCTGCAATTGGAAGCAATGTCTTGGGTTCCAGAGATGGAGCAAGGTCAGTGCCATTATTCTTCCCTGTTCATGGTACTGAAGCCAAACGGCTCATTCCGCACGACAATAAACTTGAAGCCTCTAAACAAGTTTAATGTATTCAAGAAATTCAAAATGGAATCCTTGAAATCAACAATTCCAATGATTGCAGCGGGGGCTTATTTCCACATCCCCCATTCATTTGGATTTTCAGAAATATCTCAGATTTGCCATTTGTCACAATGGGGAGATCCTGCATTTTAAATTTATAGCTCTTCCATTCAGGTTTGCATCTGCCCCCAGACTCTTCACAAAGTTGATGGTCGAAGTAGTGGCATTTCTGAGGTTACAGAACATTGTAATAATTCCATATCTAGACAATCTTATCTCAGCAGAATCAAGGGATCTTGCAGAGTTCATCAAAATCAGGTGATTTCTTGCTTACAGAATCTAGGTTGGATAATCAATCTTGAGAAATCAGATTTGATTTCCAGCCACAGGAAGATATTTCTGGGCTTAATCCTGGATTCAAGGAAGATGTCCATGTTCCTTCTAAAAGAAAAGATAATATCAATTCAAGAGAAATGTTCAAGCTTCCAAAGGAAAAGGTTGGTGTCCGCGAGGGAAGCAATGTTGGTGTTAGGGTCATGAGCAACAAGAGACAGGAGCCGGCACATACGTAACTAAGCAACACTGTAAGCGAGCATTGCACACAGGACGGGATCCAATCAAAGCCTGCAGTGGAGGTGCGTGGCCAAAGCAGAAAGAACAACACAAGAGCAAATAAAGACAGTCAGGTCTTTTTATTCTATCCAGCCAGCATAGCGGTGTTACAGGCGGGGGAGCGAGGTTGCAGTGGATGCAAGACCTCTAGCAAAGATCAGGGACTGCAATCAGTAATATTTGTAGCCCCCTTTTGGCCAACGAGGGGTTAGTTTTGTCTCCTGAAGAGCCTTGTAATAGATGACCCATTTCATCTTCCATTGAGGCATGATCATCTTCTCCAGGGCTCAGTATTTCATCAAGGCATCCAAAATTTACAGCTCACGGCATGGATCCTGAGGAGCTTCCCTTACATCAAAGGCGACTATCTAAGAAAGTAAAAGTCTACATCCAAAATCTATTTAAAAATCTGGAAGAGCTTGAGGTTTACTGAGAGGCTTTATTGTTCCCTGATTGGGAGTTTTGGTGTTATGTAACGCCTGAACATGGACTTGTTCAGCACCTGTATAATTGTACGGTGATTGTACTTTGTTTGTTTATTTGTTTTTACTTGAAACTGAATAAAATTTTAATTGGAAAAAAAAAAAATCTGGAAGAAGTTTATGGACTGGATTGCTCCAAAATAAATTGATATTTCTAAACCTGATATACCTTGTATTCAGTAAGTACCCTTAAGGTACAGGGGCCAGCCTTGGGTGCAGTGTTTGTTTGATAAACCAATTATGGATCACCATATTCTTCAAGAGGGGAACAAGTCCCAAAAGGATTAAAGGTCCATTCTACTAGGGCCATGTCTGCTTCTTGGGCAGAAAGATCTGCTGCGTCCATTGACTAGATTTGCAAGGCCGCCACCTGGTCCAGCTCTCATACATTTTTCAGATATTATAGAGTTGACTTATCAGATTCTCAAGCCCTTTCCTTTGTTAGAAAGGTGCTATATGCTATTGTCCCTCCCTAAATTATTTACTTGGTATTTCTCCGGTGGCTGTCATGGTAAATGATTAATAAAGACAGAATTATGACTTACCGATAATTCTTATTTTTTTTTTTTTTTAGTCCACCATGACAGCCCCTTAATTCCCTCCCTTATATTTTATTATGTTGTGTATTCTTTTGTATCTCCTGTCCCTATGGGTAATTTGAAATACACTGAGGAGGAGTGGGAGGGAAGGGGCTTTTAACCTCTCTGTTTCCTGTTCCTATTAGGTCCCAGGGGACCATCTCTCCGGTGGCTGTCATGGCGTACTCAAAAAAAACAAATTATTAGTAATTCATAATTTTTTGACTTTTTTGATCAGTATTGGCTTCTAGACCCAAAGCCAAATATAAGTCAGAAATGGCGGCTGAAAATATCATAAATGGTGATTAAATGCGCAACATCAGGTAGGCGAATGCATTCCACTTCATTGTATTTGTTTAATCGGGGCCAAGTCCAAGTCCTGCAGCGTGTCCTGAGCCGTATTCAGCAGGGCAGGCTTCTCTATAGTTTCATTCCCTCCTTTACTAGAATTTTCTCTGGGATTGTTTCCTCTGTGCTGGATCTGTGACCCCGGAACAGTGAGCGGATTTATGGGATGGACACGAGTCACATGACAGGTTTATAGAGCAGGAGGAACCCCGCTGTGATGGTGAGAGGCCATATAGAGCGCCACAGCGGTTAGAGACATTACTGATAAAAAGTGATGATCCTCCGTCACATTAAGAGAGGGGTCCACATCCTTGGAAGGGTCTTCCCTCCAATAGGGAAACAATCAGCAGGATCATTCTTAAAGAGTACCTATCAACTAAACTGTCCCTAATCCCCCCTCCCCATCTGTCCCTGACTCTATCCCTGTCTTCATTTGTACCGTAAACGGCCTTTAAATACCTTTTTTTTTTCATCCCCTGTGGCTGCTCAAATTCCTGCCGTGAGCTATGGAGGGAGGGGGCATGACCAGGCAGGTGCGACGCCATCTGATGCTTGCCGGGGCGCACTTCCGCTCCTTCTTTAGGATATATGAATGATGTGGTGCTGACCACTATTCTCGGTTAGGTCTCCCAATATTAAAATTGAGAAAAAATGAAAAATAAGGGAACTTTTAAAAATGTACTTTTATTTCGTCTTCATAAAAACCTTAGGTTCAGTACATATACAAAAATAGAAAAATATGAAACTATTCACCACCACCAGTGTAATGAATCCTCTTATCTTCAATAGTGCTGTGATCACCGTCTTCTGTTCACTTTCACAAAGTCTCTGTTAGGGTGCATTCACACCACGTTTTGTACATACGGGTGCTGGATCCGGCGGGGGGGAGGGGCTAACCGTTCACTCCCGTATCCCGGCCGGATCAGCCCGTGACTCCATTTACTTTAATGATCCGACCGGAGTCAAACGGTGACTCCGGTCGGCTCAGTTTTGACCCGTATGCTGTTTTGTACCGGACCTAAAACCGTAGTATACTACAGTTTTAGGTCCGGTCAGGAAACCGCATACTGGTCATAACTGAGTCGACCGGAGTCACCACTTGACTCCGGTCGGATCATTAAAGTAAATGGAGTTACGGGCTGATCCAGCCAGGGTACGGGAGCGCCCCTCCCCCCCGCCGGATCTGGCACCCATATGTACAAAACATGGTGTTAATGCACCCTTAGATGATGATGTTCAAACCCTTGTTGTTTCAGTTCTGATAACTAGTCCTTCTTCCAGATTTATGGACCAATTCACATTGATAGTTGTTGTAAATGCGTTTTTTCAGATTTATAGTAGTTGTGCGTCTTCTATAATCACATAAATACATGTATACACGGTGCTTTTATCTTACTTTGTCCATGAATACTTTTCCAGATTTATATTGATAATGCTTCTTTCTTTTAACCCCTTAAGGACCCAGCCCAAATATACCTTAAGGACCCGGCCATTTTTTGAACATCTGACCACTGTCACTTCAAGCATTAATAACTCTGGGATGCTTTTACCTTTCATTCTGATTCCGAGATCGTTTTTTCGTGACATATTCTACTTTATGTTAGTGGTAAAACTTTGAATCTCTCTGCTTATAAGGAAAATGGATATTCCAAATAAATTATACATTGACTCACATATACAATATGTCTACTTTATGTTTGCATCATAAAATTGATGTGTTTTTACTTTTGGAAGACATCAGAGGGCTTCAAAGTTCAGCAGCAATTTTCCAATTTTTCACAAAATTTTCAAAATCTGAATTTTTCAGGGACCAGTTCAGTTTTGAAGTGGATTTGAAGGGCCTTCATATTAGAAATACCCCACAAATGACCCCATTATAAAAACTGCACCCCTCAAAGTATTCAACATGACATTCAGTAAGTGTGTTAACCCTTTAGGTGTTTCACAGGAAGGAGAAAATTCAAAATCTTCATTTTTTACACTCGCATGTTCTTGTAGACCCAGTTTTTGAGGGGTAATAGATGAAAAATCCCCCCAAAATTTGTAACCCAATTTCTCTCGAGTAAGGAAATACCTCATATGTGTATGTCAAGTGTTCGACGGGTGCACTAGAGGGCTCAGAAGGGAAGGAGCGACAATGGGATTTTGGAGAGGGAATTTTGCTGAAATGGTTTTTGGGGGGCATGTCACATTTAGGAAGCCCCTATGGTGCCAGAACAGCAGAAAACCCCAACATGGCATACCATTTTGGAAACTAGACCCCTCAAGGCACGTAAAAAGGGGTCCAGTGAGCCTTAACACCCCACAGGTGTTTGAAGACTTTTCGTTAAAGTCGGATGTGTAAATGAAAAAAAACTTTTTTCACTAAAGTGCAGTTTTTCCTCAAAATTTACAATTTTTACAAAGGGTAATGGGAGAAAATGCCCCCCAAATTTGTAACCCCATCTCTTCTGAGTATGGAAATACCCCATGTTAGGACGTAAAATGCTTTGCGGGCGAACTACAATGCTCAGAAGAGAAGGAGTCACATTTGGCTTTTTGAAAGCAACTTTTGCTGAAATGGTTTTTTGGGGGCATGTCGCATTTAGGAAGCCCCTGTGGTGCCAGAACAGCAAAAAATACCCACATGGCATACTATTTTGGAACCTACACCCCTCAAGGAACGTAACAAGTGGTCCGCTGAGCCTTAACACCCCACAGGTGTTTGACGGCTTTTCGTTAAAGTTATTTTTACTAAAATGCAGTTTTTCCCCTAAATTTTACATTTTTACAAGGGGTAATAAGAGAAAATAACCCCGAAAATTTGTAACCCCATTTTTTCTGAGAATGGAAATACCCCATGTTAGGACGTAAAATGCTCTGCTGCTGAACTACAATGCTCAGAAGAGGAGGAGTGCCATTGAGCTTTTGGAAAGAGAATTAGTTTGGAATGGTAGTCAGGGGCCATGTGCGTTTACAAAGCCCCCGTGGTGCCAGAACAGTGGACCCCCCCACATGTGACCCCATTTTGGAAACTACACCCCTCACAGAATTTAATAAGGGGTGCAGTGAGTATTTACACCCCACAGATCTTTGGAACAGTGGGCTGTGCAAATGAAAAATTTAATTTTTCATTTTTACGGACCACTGTTCCAAAACTCTGTCAGACACCTGTGGGACGTAAAAGCTCACTATGGCACTATGGGGGCTTTGTAAACACATGTGGCCTTCAATTCCGGACAAATTTTCTCTACAAAATCCCAATGGCGCTCCTTCTCTTCTGAGCATTGTAGTTCGCCCGCAGAGCACTTTAAATTCACATATGGGGTATGTTCTTACTCAGAAGAGATGGGGTTACAAATTTGGGTGGCTTTTTTCCTATTTTCCCTTGTGAAAATGAAAAATTTTGGGTAACACCAGCATTTTAGTGAAAAAATATAATTCTTTTCATTTTCCCATCCAACTTTAATGAAAATTCGTCAAACACCTGTGGGGTGTTCCGGCTCACTATACCCCTTGTCACGTTCGGTGAGGGGTGTAGTTTCCAAAATGTGGGTATTTTAGTCCACGATGAGTTATTGATGTCCGACACTGATGGTGATCAGCATCAAATACCGCTATTGCAACTTCCTTATATAAGACGTTATGTCCACTCTCCACCTTAACCTACCAGGTTCTACCTATCCCTTCTTCTAAAGTCAGTTATCTGGCGTGTCTATGTACAAGGATGGTCCATATTAAGCCCGGGTATGGATAGGAGTGGATTCAGAGATAGGTTAGGGTAAAATTAATAACGTGTTCTAACCATTCTATCAGTATTTTTTGTATGGATTTTTTTGATTGGACTTCATAAGGAATACACTAAAGCGAACGATGTTTCATTATAAAACGCTACATATTATTATAATTATGACAGTATGATGTGCTAAATGTATTTTATTGGGGGGCATTACCTAAGATTACCATGAGGATTAAGAGGTATTATTTTTCATATTTGTTTTGCATTTATTTTTTGTATTGTTGTTTTTAATCACTTGTTTGTTTTTTTATATTATGTATATATGGAAATTTATTTCTACATGTTGTTTATTACCTTTTATCTAGAAAAAATCTAGATATATTTATGTCAAATTTAAAGAGAACTTTTACATTTTAATGCACTATATGACTTTTGGGGGGGACACTAGAACAGACCATATTTTGGAGATTGAACATTTACCGTATATACTCGAGTATAAGCCGAGTTTTTCAGCACGATTTTTCGTGCTGAAAACACCCCCCTCGGCTTATACTCGAGTGAACTCCCCCACCCGCAGTGGTCTTCAACCTGCGGACTTCCAGAGGTTTCAAAACTACAACTCCCAGCAAGCCAGGGCAGCCATCGGCTGTCCGGGCTTGCTGGGAGTTGTAGTTTTGAAACCTCCGGAGGTCCGCAGGTTGAAGACCACTGCGGCCTTCAACATCATCCAGCCCCCTCTCACCCCCTTTAGTTCTGAGTACTCACCTCCGCTCGGCGCTGGTCCGGTCCTGCAGGGCTGTCCGGTAAGGAGGTGGTCCGGTGAGGAGGTGGTCCGGGCTGCTATCTTCACCGGGGAGGCCTCTTCTAAGCGCTTCGGGCCCGGCCTCAGAATAGTCACGTTGCCTTGACAACGACGCAGATACGTCGTTGTCAAGGCAACGGCTCTATTCCGGGCCGGAAGCGCGGAGAAGAGGCGCCCCCGGTGAAGATAGCAGCCCGGACCACCTCCTCACCGGACCACCTCCTTACCGGACAGCCCTGCAGGACCGGACCAGCGCCGAGTGGAGGTGAGTACTCAGAACTAAAGGGGGTGAGAGGGGGCTGGATGATGTTGAAGGCCGCAGTGGTCTTCAACCTGCGGACCTCCGGAGGTTTCAAAACTACAACTCCCAGCAAGCCCGGACAGCCGATGGCTGCCCGGGCTTGCTGGGAGTTGTAGTTTTGAAACCTCTGGAGGTCCGCATGTTGAAGGCCGCAGTGGTCTTCAACCTGCGGACCTCCGGAGGTTTCAAAACTACAACTCCCAGCAAGCCCGGACAGCCGATGGCTGCCCGGGCTTGCTGGGAGTTGTAGTTTTGAAACCTCTGGAGGTCCGCAGGTTGAAGACCACTGATGGCGAATGATGAGAAGAGGATGATGAAGGGGGGGGGGGTGTGGGGATGATGAAGGGGGGTGGGGATGATGAAGGGGGGGGTGTGGGATGATTACAAGGGGATGATGAAGGGGGGATGTGTGGGATGATAAGGGGATGTGTGGGATGATGACAAGGGGATGATGAAGGGGGGATGTGTGGGATGATGACAAGGGGATGATGAAGGGGGGATGTGTGGGATAAGGGGATGTGTGGGATGATGACAAGGGGATGATGAAGGGGGGATGTGTGGGATAAGGGGATGTGTGGGATGATGACAAGGGGATGATGAAGGGGGGATGTGTGGGATGATGACAAGGGGATGATGAAGGGGGGATGTGTGGGATGATAAGGGGATGTGTGGGATGATGACAAGGGGATGATGAAGGGGGGATGTGTGGGATGATAAGGGGATGTGTGGGATGATGACAAGGGGATGATGAAGGGGGGATGTGTGGGATGATAAGGGGATGTGTGGGATGATGACAAGGGGATGATGAAGGGGGGATGTGTGGGATGATGACAAGGGGATGATGAGGATGTTAATGACGGGTCTGGATGATGACAGGGGGGGATGAGGTATTTCCCACCCTAGGCTTATACTCGAGTCAATAACTTTTCCTGGGATTTTGGGTTGAAATTAGGGGTCTCGGCTTATACTCGGGTCGGCTTATACTCGAGTATATACGGTATATAAAACTTGAATACGCTATAAATTCATTTAATCCCTTGGGCTTGACTGAGTCCATCCAAAATATCCATTTGGCTTCCACTTGTAAGAGAATCTTATCCCAGTTACCTCCTCTGACTGGGGGACTGACCACTTCTAACAAATTAATTCCCTAGGGTTTGCATCATGGTTTTGGGAAAAGTGCTTTCCCACAGGAGTATCTTTCTGATGCCTTATATTGGCTAAATGCTCTTGTATCCTACTTTTAAGTGTCCTGAATGTTTTTCCCACATAATTCACCGGCAGGGGCAGCTCAGTACATACACCACCCCTTTCGTGTTACAGTTCGCCCAGTGTTTAAAAGAGAATATCTTATGTGTACTAGCACTTTCACATCGGTTACCCTTTTTGATGTGTGAGCACACAATGCACCCACTACAAGGGTAGGTGCCTTTAGCCCCTGTTCTTAACCATGTCTCCTGATTTTTTTTCCAGTTCAAAGTTACTCCTTGTGAGCCTATCTTTCAGATTTTTCCTCCTTCGATTTGTTATGGAGGGACTTTGTGATAGAACTGTTGACAACATTTTGTCTGTTATAAGTATTTCCCAATATCTTCAGAAGATTTCTTTCAATTCCTGGGATTTATCATCAAAGCTACCTATTATTCAGATAACTTCATCTTCCTCCTGTCTCAGTTTTGGGCTTAGCAGTTGGGCCCTCGGACTTTGTAGGGCCCTATGATAGGCTTTCTTCAGTACCTTATTGGGATACCCCCTTTCTCTCAGTCGTTTCCTCAATTCTTTGGCTTTCATTTCAAATTCTGTGAGGCTCGAACAATTTCGCCTCACCCTTAAATACTGTCCTGTCGGTATACCTTTCTTAATGGGGAGGGGGTTGTAACTCTCCCACTGAAAAAGGGTATTAGTAGCTGTGTCTTTTCTATGGAGTGTAGTCTCAATCGTATGGTCTTACTTTGATGTCCAAAAATTCAATTCCATGCTGGCTGATTGTATGCGTAAATTTGAGGTTAAGTGCATTGTTGTTCAGAATTTGTACAAATTGTTCAAATTTGTTTTTTCATGATGTCCAAATCAATAGGACATCATCTATGAATTGTACCCATAAACTGATGTGCTGCGTCCATTCATTCATTTCATCTCCGAAAACGGTTTGGTCCTCCCACCAGCCTAAGTATAAATTAGCGTAACTGGGGGCACAAGGGCTCCCCATGGCTGTTCCACAGCTGCTGGTGGAAGGACCTCCCCTCAAAGACGAAATCATTTCTTGTGAGAACAAATGATAATAAACGGAGAAATTAATTATGCGAGGTGTATTGTAGTCCCCTTGTTTATAAGAAGGACTCTGTCGCTTTAAGCCCTAGGTCATGTGGAATACTGGAGTACAAAGCCTCCACATCCAAGTAAGACCCTTCTTCAAGTTCTAGACCTTCCAGTCTCCTCAGCACATCCATTGTGTCTCACACAAATGATGGCAGCGAGTACACAAAGGGCCTTAATACCTGGTCCACATATTGACTTGGGGCTTCCATCAAATTGTCTACCCCCGACACAATGGGTCGACCCCTTTATGGGGGATACCCCTTGTGTATCTTTGGGATCGCATAAAAACATGCTGTTTTTGGCATATCGGGTTTCAAATATTCATATTCCACCTCAACTGATCATCTTTGCACTTTTAGCCTCATTTAGAATCTGTAGTAACTCAGCACTAAATTTTTTGGTTGGATTTTCTGTCATCCGTGTGTAACATTGTCTGTCATTAAGTAGACTAATACACATCTTTTTATATTCCTCCCTGGCCATCAATACAATGTTTCCCCCTTTGTCCGAGGGTTTGATGACCAGGGAGGAATCTTTTTCAAGAGTTGTCAATGCCTGTCTTTCAGCTCTAATAAGATTTTGGGGTCTACTCAGCCGAGTGTCCAAAGTGTCTAATGGCTTTTGTCACTACATCTGTTAAGACATCTATATTACTATACTCTCCAATAGGGGCCAGTCTCGTGCTTTTTTTATGTAATTGGGTGAAGGAGAGGTAACTGGGATAAGATTCTCCTACAAGTGGAAGTCAAATGGACATATTGAATAGATTCAGTCAAACCCAAGGGATTAAATGAATTTATAGCGTATTCAAGTTTTATATAAATGTTCAATCTCCAAAATATGTTCTAGTGTCCCCCCAAAAGTCATATGGTGCATTAAAATGTAAAAGTTCTCTTTAAATTTGACATAAATATATCTAGTCTTTTTCTAGATAAAGGTAATAAATAACATGTAGAAATACATTTCCATATATACATAATATCAAAACAAACAAGTATGATGAAAAACTAAAAAAAAGAAAAGCAAAACAAATATTACAAATAATACCTAATACTGTCATACTTACAATAATATGTAGCGTTTTATAATGAAACATTGTTAGCTTTAGTGTATTTCTTATGCAGTCCAATCAAAAAAATCCATACAAAAAATACTGATAGAATGGTTAGAACACATTATAAATTTTACCCTAACCTATATCTGAATCCTATATCCTATCCATACCCAGGCTTAATATAGACCATCCTTGTACATAGACACGCCAGGGAACTGACGTTAGAAGAAGGGATAGGTAGAACCTGGTAGGTTAAGGTGAAGGGTGGACATAACGTCTTATATAAGGAAGTTGCAATAGCGGCATTTGATGCTCACCGCCATCAGTGTCGGACATCAAAAACTCATTGTGGACTTACAACCTGGGAAAACAGCCTGAAAAAGGTTCCTGAAGAACTGGCAAAAGAAACGCGTCGAACCGGACAATATGAACTGCACCTATGATCAATATCAGGTCTTGCTTTATACTAACAAATATCTATAATTGAATGCTATCACATGAACATTTACAATTTATATAAATGACATTGAGAGCATAGTACAACTAAGTGTGTAAAATGGACTAATATACGTATGGTATCTGAAACATTTAAAAACTACATAAAAGTCTGCACGTGGGTTTTCTGACTTAGGCTAGAATTCCACTGAGATTTTTGCCCTGCGATTCTATTGGCTTAAAAACGCCAGAAAAACTGCCATAGTTTTTCCCTGCGTTTTTTATTTTTTTTTTTTTTTTTTCGTTTTTACCTTTGTGTGGAATTTGCCTTTTTTGGCCTCTTTGGCATTTTTTTTTACAAAATAGTTGGGCACCCAAAAAAAAAAAAAAAAAAGGATGCAGTAAATGTCAAAAATTTATTTAACTATATGTTTATTTTTTTTATAACAAAGTTTTTATAAATGTATTTATAAAGTGTGTGTGTGTTTAACTTTTTTTTTCTCCTTTTTTCTCTCCATTTTTTTTATGTAGTACTACTACTCCCAGCATGGAACACACTGTTCCATGATGGTAGTAGTCGTACCTGTACTATAGACATATCCCCCCAGGTGTCAGTCTGACACCCAATGCGATCGTCCATAATATAGCAGAGATGCGGCTCTATACATCGCTCGTATCTCTGCACTGTACTCCGGCCAGTGATGTGAATAGAACATCATTCATATTTTCCACCTAGAGCTGTGATTGGCCTGATGGTTGCAGCCAATCACAGCTCTGAGGAAAATATCAATGAGTGAGTGGCCGGCGTACAGTGCAGAGATGCGAGCGCTGTATACAGCCGCTCTGCATCTCTGCTATAGATAGGACTATAGATAGTCAGTAGTGATACCCGCTGTGATCTGTTCTTAACTGCAGGTACTACTACTCCCAACATGGAGCACATTCTACTCCATGCTGGGAGCTGTAGTACCGGCATTAATAGACAGATCCCAGCGAGTGTAATTTTTGACACATGATGCGATCTGTCTATTAATGCAGGTACTACAGCTCCTAGCATTGAGCAGAGTGTGCTCCATGTTGGGAGTAGTAGTACTTGTAGTTAAGTAAAGACAGCGGATTTCACTACTGACATTCACTTGGATCCTCCTGTATAATGTAGAGATGCGGCTGGAACCATTTGGAACTATATGTGAACCAAAAAAAAAATTATTTTGAATATCCATTTTCCTTACAAGCATTTCATCAAATTTGGGGATTTTTCACCAAGAAAGGATGCAAGTTACCATAAAATTTTACCACTATGTTAAAGTAGAATATGTCACCAAAAAACAATCTTGGAATCAGAATGATAAGTAAAAGCATTCCAGAGTTATTAGGCTAGGTTCACACTGTGGAATTTCTGGACAGAATTTCTGCTGGAGATCGAGCTAGCGGCACTAGAAATTCTGCCCAGAAATTCTGCAGTGTGAACCCAGCCTAAATGTTTAAAGTGACAGTGAAGTTTGGGATATGAAGGATTTGTGAATATAAAGTCATGATACAATTAGGGTTTTATTGCAAAAAAATTCTGGCAATGATAATTTACATAATTAATTATTTATGTGTGACATCACAGATAGCTCCGCCCATACATATCATGTAATGGCACAGGGGCATCAGAAGGGGATTAAAATGGCATGGGGGGTATCAGAGGGGGGCAATTGAAATGCCACAGTGGGATCAGAGTAGGGCAATTAAAATGCCACAGGGGGATCAGAGATTGGCAATTGAAATGGCACGGGGGGGGGGGGGGGAAGAGAGAAGGGGGATTAAAATGGCACAAGGGGATCAGAAGGGGAGAATGAAAATGGAAAAGTGGAATAAAAAGGGATTAAAATGGCATGGGGGGGGTCAAAGGGGGGATCAGAGTAGGGGGGATTGAAATGGTACAGGGGGATCAGATGGGGGAATTAAAATGGTACAGGGGGATCAGAAGGGGATTAAAATCGCAAAGGGGGTTAAAGGGGACGATTGAAATTACATGGGAAAATCAGGGGGGGGGGAGATAAGAGGAGGGGGATTGAAATGGCACAGCGGGGATCAAAGGGGGGATTGAAATGACATAGGGCCGTTGTGCCAATTCAGTCCCCCCAATCCTCCAATGCTATTTTAGTTGATCCCCCTGTGTCATTTCAACTGATCCCCCTGTGCCATTTTAGTGAACCCCCCCGATCCCCCTGCCATATGCATTTTAATAGATTTTCCCCTACAAGCCCCCCCCCCCCTCGCTCCTTCAGTCAGTCATATGCATTTTAAAGGGGTACTCCAGTAAAAAACAATTTTTAAAGTCAACTGGTGCCAGAACGTTAAGCAGGTATGTAAATTACTTCTATTTCTATCTTAGTCCTTCCTATGGTACTTATTAGCTGCTGTATGCTCCAGAGGAAGTTCTTTTCTTTTCAAGGTTAGAAAAACTAAGCTGATTTCTTCCAAAAAACAGCACCAAACCTGTCCTCAGCTTGTGTGTGGTATTGCAGCTCAGTTCCATTGAAGTGAATGGAGACAAGTTGTAATAAGATGAACAACCTGAGAACAGAGGTGGCGCTGCCTTTATTTCTGGACATCCTCTTTAAGGGTGTGTTCACACCAGCGTACTTTCTTTCAAACTTGAAAGTTTGATAGGGGGCGGGCTCTCCACCAGCTGTCAGTGGCACATTTTTGGCAGCTGAATTTCCGCTGCAGAAAATTCGCCGCAGACCCCATTGAAAACATGCTGCGAGTTTGAAAGGAAATACGCTCGTATGAACGCACCAAGCAGATTTTTGACAGCAGAATCTCCGCTGTTAAAAATCCACCGCAGACCCTAGTGAATGTAATGGGGTCTGCGGTGGATTTTCCGTGGAGAGCCCGCCCATTTCAAACTTTCAAGTTTGAAAGAAAATACTCTAACGTGAACACTCCCTAAATGTCCGGGTTTTGTCTATTTAGGGTTCGTAGGTACGAGCTTTCCTATACAGAGGGTCACTTCAAAAATAAAAAATGGCCGAACTATACCACTATATGGTTTTACAGTAAGGGGTATATGTCGGGGATTAACAGGGGCAAATGTTATGACATTTTTTATGGGTCAATATGCTGGAATTGGTTGTTGGATTCTACGGTGCCTGATGGGAACAGGAACAGGTTTAGATTAATCAACATTTTTCAGGAAACAAAATAAGATCTGAGGGGGATATTTATCAAAACGAGAGCTGACCTGTAGCCCAAAGTTAACCTGTAGCCCATAGCAACCAATAAGATCCATCCTTAATTATTGAAAAGGCCTTTAAAAAACGAAACAAGCCATCTGATTGGTTGATTTGGACAACTGGTCAACTTATCCTCTGCACAAATTTTGATAAAACTCAACCACACGCAGGGGCGGACTGACAACACTCAGAGCCCCCGGACCAAATAAAGCAAGGCCCCCCGGCAAGACTCCGCCCTGACCACGCCCCCATTCCACCCAAATCCCTCCTCATGTCTCACCCCTACACACAAAATATTATACTTACATTACACTAATGGGTCGTTACTGTACTTGATGATCATGAAGTACAAGCCTGGTAGCCACGTCATGGCCATCTGTGCATAGCGGGTCCCTAACATCCCTAGCACAAAAGAAGGGGGGGTAATTATAAAATGCTACATACTATATGCCACCAGGACTTAACAGTGCCGCGCATTGTGCCTCCTAGATATACCAGTGCTGCACACTGTGCCACCAGGCTTTAACAGTGCCCCACACTGTGTTGCATGGATATAATCATAGAAGAGAAGTGAATCCAGCACTTACCATATATTCAATGTAGTTTATTGCATATCATTGAACATATGGTGAGTGCTGGGATTACTTCTCTACTATGTTCTGGGCCTGATCCATCCACGTGCACAACCAAATTAGGGAAGTGCCGCCCTCTGCCTATTGTGGATATAATAATGTCACACACTGTGCTGCCAGGATATAATAATGTCACACACTGTGCCGCTAGGGTATACTAGTATAGTAGTACATAGACTGTGTGCTCAGTACAAAGCTGTACCATACAAGAGACCCTTAACCAGGGCCGCCATCAGGGGGGTACAACCGTTACCCTAGTAAGGGGCCCGGATCCCCAGGGGGCCCGGCTGTGTCCGACACTTTTTTATTTTTAAAAATCACTGAAAGCTGTGAATGGGGGGGGCACAATCACGTAGTAAACTGGTAATGGACACAAGACAAGATAACGAAAGCTTAAACAATAGAGCAGGGATGAACGGGTCCTTGTAGATGTGACGGCCTGCGGGGTGCATACAAAGCTGAACAGTATCATATAGAAACAACAGAAGAAATGCAGTACGCACTCACCGCTAACGTAGCTGTATCCAATCCGGGAGTCCGGGACTTTTTTTTTTTTTTTTTATGGCTCCAGTGGAGCAGCCATTATGCACTGACAGACTGTACAGTCAGTCACACTGTCACCCCGGGGCCAGCAGCCACACATAACTCTCTAGCGGGAGCTGCAACTTTAAGAGAGTCGCCGGCAGGAGGTAGCATAATGAAGGGGCCGTGCGCAGGCACGTCCGCTGCGCTATAATCTGCACGCCGATCATCTCAGTAGTGCTGCCTGCATGGGAGGAGCTGAAGTGTACAGGATGATGAGACCTGGGGACTTTGGAGGAGAGCCTGCCCTGAGCTGAAGGCACCCGGCCGGCCATGAGGGTACTTAGTAGTAAAAAAAAAAAAAAAGCTTGGCTGGGGACCGGGGGCCAGGGGGACGGAGGTAGGGTGGGTTGTGGTGGTGTGTTGGCGTAAATATGGAATGACAGTGGCAGGCAGCTGGAACCTGCTGCCTGGGGGGAGGGACTGAGATCTGCAATTATATGGAGGCAACTGTTAGCAAAGAGGGGCCTACAAAAACAATATGGGGTAACAGTTGTTGTAGGGCCCCTCTTTGCTGACAGTTGCTCCCATGTAGTTGTAGGTCTCAGTCCCCAGGTATATTGCCCTCTGAGAGGGGCCTACAATAACTATAGGGGGGCATCTATTACCAGTGGGGCCTACCTAGACTATATGAACCAACTCCTATACTTTGAGTGTACAGCAGTGTTTCCCAACCAGGGTTTCTCCAGCTGTTGCAAAACTACAACTCCTAGCATGCCCAGACTACCTTTGGCTTTGCCTTTGCAACAGCTGGAGGCACCCTGGTCGGGAAACATTGCTGTACACCCTAGTCTACCTCCGGTTATGTGTAAAAAATATGAAAGTAAAAAATAAAAAAAAACACATACGTTATCATTGCGTGCATAAATGTCTGAACTAAACACTCAACTCAACAGTCAATGGTGTAAATGTAAAAATCCTGAAATGCATATTTTTGGTCACTAAATACTAGAAGAAAAAAATGGAAAGTGGTCAAAAAGTCCCATCAGCACAAAAAAAGGCCCCTCATACATCCCTGTATACAGAAAAATTTAAGAGTTATAGGAGTCAGAAGAGGAGGATGATTTTAAGCATATTTATAGTCTTACAAAAAATTAGTAAACTAAAGCAATCTATAAATTGGGTATCATTGTAATTGTATGGACCTTTATAATTTAACACCCTTAACCACTTAAAGGTACTCCGCCCCAAACATAAGATGTTAGATCGTGGGGGTCTCGCCGCTGAGGACCCCTCGTTCCCTGTGCCGGTAGCGGCGACATTAGGAACTTGCAGCTTCCGCATTCAAAACATCATGGCACACCCCCCTCCATTCATGTCAATGGGAGGAGGCGTAACGGCTAAGACGTAGCCATCAAGTCTCCTCCCACAGAAATTAATGGAGGGGGTGCGGCGGCCGCATCAACAGTCATTGGCCACGGAGCAGAATTTGCTCCCTGCGCCAAATGACTGGGTGCCACAGAGGATATTTTTTTAATTAATTAATTTAGCATTTTTGTTTTTTCCTCCTTGCCTTCTAAGAGCCTTACAGACCCATATAAGGCTTTTTTGCACCACCAATTGTACCAAAAAATTTTGTGTGGTGAAATTGAATAAAACCATCATTCAATTCATACTAAAGTTTTACTTTCTTTGTAGTTCCAAAAATTATATAGGTCCAAGGGTTGGGACTGGCCCTAGTGGGGGGAATCAGAGGCGGGCCCCGGGGGTGGGGGGGCCTAGCCCTTGATCTGTGTAAGGGGCCCCGAAATTTCTGATGGCAGTCCTGCCCTTAACACATAATAGTGTCCACTACAAAGGATTGTGCCCACCCAGTGTGCCTACCTGACCTCTCAACTCCCATCATTTTGGACTATGCTGGAGAGCCCTAGGCATGATGGGAGTTGTAGTTTTGTAATATCTGCAGAGCCACAGGTTGGAGTACATTATCGCCCATCATCCCTGCAGAACTTACAATAGACTCCAGCTGATGGGACAGTCAGACAGAACACACAATGATATCAGTGACCTGAGTGACGTCTTCTCTGTTGTCTTTTCTTTTCTTCTTTATCTGGTCCAGATGCCAGGACTTCTTCCAGCTCCATCTTCTCTGCAGAGTCTGACACAAGCACATCATACGTTAGTCACTTTGTCCACAGATCCTCATCCTCCATAAGAAGACAATAATCATTATAACCTTGCCAGATACCGTGCCCCTAAATATATCCCTTACAGACCCATCTGTCCCCTGCACCCCTAAATCCTCCTTCAGACCTCTCTATCCCCCCAGACCACTATGTCCTCCTCCAGACCCCTCTGTCCCGAGACCACTGTGCCCTCCTCCAAACCCCTCTGTCCCGAGACCACTGTGTCCTCCTCCAGACCCCTCTGTCCCGAGACCACTGTGTCCTCCTCAAGACCCCTCGTCCTCGAGACCACTGTGTCCTCCTCCAGACCCCTCTGTCCCGAGACCACTGTGTCCTCCTCCAGACCCCTCTGTCCCGAGACCACTGTGTCCTCCTCCAGACCCCTCGTCCTCGAGACCACTGTGTCCTCCTCCAGACCCCTCTGTCCCGTGACCACTGTGTCCTCCTCCAGACCCCTCTGTCCCGAGACCACTGTGTCCTCCTCCAGACCCCTCTGTCCCGAGACCACTGTGTCCTCCTCCAGATCCCTCTGTCCCGAGACCACTGTGTCCTCCTCCAGACCCCTCTGTCCCGAGACCACTGTGTCCTCCTCCAGACCCCTCTGTCCCGAGACCACTGTGTCCTCCTCCAGACCCCTCTGTCCCGAGACCACTGTGTCCTCCTCCAGATCCCTCTGTCCCGAGACCACTGTGTCCTCCTCCAGACCCCTCTGTCTCGAGACCACTGTGTCCTCCTCCAGATCCCTCTGTCCCGAGACCACTGTGTCCTCCTCCATATCCCTCTGTCCCATAGGCGTGCGCAGCCTATTGCATTAGGGTGTGCACCCTAAAGCACAAACTCACGCAGCGCACGCGTGTGTGTGATATATATACACACACACACACACTCTTGCTTGCATGCACACATACATAAACATACCTACACTCATAAATATCAATACAAACAAAATGAAAAACTTTATTAAAACTTTTTTTTGGATTGGAGGCTCCATTATACATACACTGTACAGCAATCATACCTCCATTATACATACACCGTGACTGTACAGCAATCATACCTCCATTATACATACACTGTACAGCAATCATACCTCCATTATACATACACCGTGACTGTACAGCATTCATACCTCCATTATACATACACTGTACAGCAATCATACCTCCATTATACATACACCGTGACTGTACAGCAATCATACATCCAATCCATTAATAATGGATTGGATGTATGATTGCTGTACAGTCACAGACAGTGTATGTATAATGGAGGTATGATTGCTGTACAGTGTATGTATAATGGAGGTATGATTGCTGTACAGTGTATGTATAATGGATGTATGATTGCTGTACAGTGTATGTATAATGGCGGTATGCTTGCTGTACAGTGTATGTATAATGGAGGTATGATTGCTGTACAGTGTATGTATAATGGATGTATGCTTGCTGTACAGTGTATGTATAATGGCGGTATGATTGCTGTACAGTTTATGTATAATGGCGGTATGATTGCTGTACAGTGTATGTATAATGGATGTATGATTGCTGTACAGTGTATGTATAATGGCGGTATGATTGCTGTACAGTGTATGTATAATGGAGGTATGATTGCTGTACAGTGTATGTATAATGGATGTATGATTGCTGTACAGTGTATGTATAATGGCGGTATGATTGCTGTACAGTGTATGTATAATGGAGGTATGATTGCTGTACAGTGTATGTATAATGGAGGTATGATTGCTGTACAGTGTATGTATAATGGATGTATGATTGCTGTACAGTGTATGTATAATGGATGTATGATTGCTGTACAGTGTATGTATAATGGAGGTATGATTGCTGTACAGTGTATGTATAATGGAGGTATGATTGCTGTACAGTGTATGTATAATGGATGTATGATTGCTGTACAGTGTATGTATAATGGTGGTATGCTTGCTGTACAGTGTATGTATAATGGTGGTATGATTGCTGTACAGTGTATGTATAATGGATGTATGATTGCTGTACAGTGTATGTATAATGGAGGTATGATTGCTGTACAGTGTATGTATAATGGTGGTATGATTGCTGTACAGTGTATATATAATGGAGGTATGATTGCTGTACAGTGTATGTATAATGGATGTATGATTGCTATACAGTGTATGTATAATGGATGTATGATTGCTGTACAGTGTATGTATAATGGATGTATGATTGCTGTACAGTGTATGTATAATGGATGTATGATTGCTGTACAGTGTATGTATAATGGAGGTATGATTGCTGTACAGTGTATGTATAATGGATGTATGATTGATGTACAGTGTATGTATAATGGAGGTATGATTGCTGCACAGTGTATGTATAAAGGAGGTATGATTGCTGTACAGTGTATGTATAATGGATGTATGATTGCTGTACAGTGTATGTATAATGGATGTATGATTGCTGTACAGTGTATGTATAATGGATGTATGATTGCTGTACAGTGTATGTATAATGGATGTATGATTGCTGTACAGTGTATGTATAATGGATGTATGATTGCTGTACAGTGTATGTATAATGGATGTATGATTGCTGTACAGTGTATGTATAATGGAGGTATGATTGCTGTACAGTGTATGTATAATGGAGGTATGATTGCTGTACAGTGTATGTATAATGGATGTATGATTGCTGTACAGTGTATGTATAATGGATGTATGATTGCTGTACAGTGTATGTATAATGGATGTATGATTGCTGTACAGTGTATGTATAATGGTGGTATGATTGCTGTACAGTGTATGTATAATGGATGTATGATTGCTGTACAGTGTATGTATAATGATGGTATGATTGTTGTACAGTGTATGTATAATGGATGTATGATTGCTGTACAGTGTATGTATAATGGATGTATGATTGCTGTACAGTGTATGTATAATGGATGTATGATTGCTGTACAGTGTATGTATAATGGATGTATGATTGCTGTACAGTGTATGTATAATGGATGTATGATTGCTGTACAGTGTATGTATAATGGATGTATGATTGCTGTACAGTGTATGTATAATGGAGATATGATTGCTGTACAGTGTATGTATAATGGAGGTATGATTGCTGTACAGTGTATGTATGATGAATGTATGATTGCTGTACAGTGTATGTATAATGGATGTATGATTGCTGTACAGTGTATGTATAATGGAGGTATGATTGCTGTACAGTGTATGTATAATGGAGGTATGATTGCTGTACAGTGTATGTATAATGGATGTATGATTGCTGTACAGTGTATGTATAATGGATGTGTGATTGCTGTACAGTGTATGTATAATGGATGTATGATTGCTGTACAGTGTATGTATAATGGATGTATGATTGCTGTACAGTGTATGTATAATGGATGTATGATTGCTGTACAGTGTATGTATAATGGATGTATGATTGCTGTACAGTGTATGTATAATGGATGTATGATTGCTGTACAGTGTATGTATAATGGAGGTATGATTGCTGTACAGTGTATGTATAATGGCGGTATGATTGCTGTACAGTGTATGTATAATGGATGTATGATTGCTGTACAGTGTATGTATAATGGAGGTATGATTGCTGTACAGTGTATGTATAATGGAGGTATGATTGCTGTACAGTGTATGTATAATGGATGTATGATTGCTGTACAGTGTATGTATAATGGATGTGTGATTGCTGTACAGTGTATGTATAATGGATGTATGATTGCTGTACAGTGTATGTATAATGGATGTATGATTGCTGTACAGTGTATGTATAATGGATGTATGATTGCTGTACAGTGTATGTATAATGGATGTATGATTGCTGTACAGTGTATGTATAATGGATGTATGATTGCTGTACAGTGTATGTATAATGGAGGTATGATTGCTGTACAGTGTATGTATAATGGCGGTATGATTGCTGTACAGTGTATGTATAATGGATGTATGATTGCTGTACAGTGTATGTATAATGGCGGTATGATTGCTGTACAGTGTATGTATAATGGTGGTATGATTGCTGTACAGTGTATGTATAATGGATGTATGATTGCTGTACAGTGTATGTATAATGGACAGGGCCGTCTTTAATTTTGATTGGACCCTGGGCAAGCTATTTTTTTTGGTCCCCCCCCCCGGTCCCCCACCCCCATCCCACACACACTCGGGATCAGTACAGGATCAGTAATGTAATGTATGTACACAGTGACCTCACCAGCAGAATAGTGAGTACAGCTCTGGAGTATAATACAGGATATATCTCAGGATCACTACAGGATAAGTAATGTATGTACACAGTGACCCCACCAGCAGAATAGTGAGTACAGCTCTGGAGTGCTGACCAATTAGTTGCGGGTGTGGTCGTGCTTCAGCTGTGCTGTGTGTCTGCTGTGTCTCCTGAGCTCCAGGGATTTCCACCTGTTCCACCTGGGGCCTGCTTCCTCCTCCCCAGGGAGGGAGTGGGTTTCCAGGCATGAGTGAGGGAGGCGAGGCCCAGGCTTCTGCTCCTCGGACTAGGCCGCAGGGGAGCAGTAGAAGCCAGCAAGCGGCCGGAACATCGGAGGATTTGGGGGTGAGGCGTTCTACTAGGAGTCGCAGCAATGCTGCTCCAACTCCCCCCACAGAGGCGAGAAGCTCCAAGGTGGGATCCTCCTTGGGAAAGCTGGGTGCTGCCAGTGGAAAGCTGGGTTCGTCCGGAAGAAGGCAGAGTGCTCACGGAGGTGAAGCCGACCTCAGTGAGGAAGGCTGGGGAGTGCTGAGGACCCGGGAGTCTATTTCCACCTATACCTCCCGGGTAAAAAGTCACCTCCGTGAGTATGAAGACGCCTGTAAGGCCATCAGGAGGCTCCGAGAGGAACTGCGCTGTGCCCGTGCCAAGGCCAAGATTACTCCAAAAAGGAAAAAGACAGAGATCCAGGGGCAGATAAAGGGACTCATGTCTGAAATACAAGTTTTGGAGGAGAGGAGAGCCGAATTATTGGAGAAGAGTGGTCCATTTAAAGAGAAACTGGAAAATGAGGAGCGCTTCAGGGTGAAAGAAGAAGATAAAAATAAAAGGTTGATGGGGCTGCAACCTGAGAGCCAGGTGGATGATGTGGAGGAGATGGAGGAAGAACAACAGCCAGATCCACCTGGTGACCTGCGGCAACAGCAGCAGGCCCCGTACAGTGGGCCCCCTGCACAGCAACCAGCATTATCACCTGCCGACTCAGGGGAGGACAGTGACAGCAGCTACCAGGGAGGGGCGCTAATGGCCCAGATCCGCATGCTGGAATCCCCAGTGTGTCCTCAGAACCTGATGTTTGGAGATGAGCTCCCAAATGAGGCACCTGGGGGTAAGAAGAAAAAGAAGACCAAGTCAAAGCAGCAAGAAGTGGTGAGTTACATCTACACCCCCCTCCCTGTATACCCTGAGTCGGCCGCAGGGTCAGCTCATTGTGCAAGCCCTGTTACCCAGCCCAGCCCGTGTTCTGTGGTGGACTCGGTGCAAAGGTGCGGGGAGAGTACAGATACTAAAAGGGCGCAGAGCTCCATGCCTGTTTGCAGTAGCAGGGATGGAGCAGAGAAGGCATCGGCCGAAAGGCCGTACAGTGAGGGCGGCCCAGCGGTGGGCAGAGAGGCAGACTCCGGTGCTGTAGTTCGCTCCCCTGTGGGAGAGGGGGGTGACTCAGTGCTGGAGGTAGCAAAGGGCATAAAGGACACTCCCAAAAGTGAAGAAAAACGTTTGTTTTTTATTGGTGCCGCTGATCCCATTGATCAGCGGCGCCATGAAAAGACTGGAGATGATGCTGATGAGGCGGAGGGCACTAATAAGAACAGGGCTGGGGCCTCCTCTAGACCGGGCAAGCATGCTGCTCGGTCCCTTAAAGGGCCAGCGGAGGTTGTCCCAGCCCTAGTGCCCCGTGATGCTGAGGCCGGATTATCTGTTTCTGGTCCAGCCAGTGTGAATGAGAAGGTAAATGGGGGTACGGGGTGTATGACTGGGGAGCGGATGGAGGTTAATATTATTGGAGAAGGTGATTTTGCTGTTGCTGAAATTAGGGGTGGTGATGGGACTACAGATGATGTTATTGGAAACAATGTTGTTGGGGGAAGTGCTAATGTTGTTATTGGGGGTGGTGGGGATGTTGTCATTAGAAGTGGTGTAGGTGTAGGGTCTGGTCCGGTTGCCCCCCCAGTGGTGACAGATCATAGGAGTTATGCCAATGTCACTGCTGGGGGAAGTAGAATACGTTCCTCGTCTCCTGACTCTAGGGACGGTTTATTGCAGCGACGTCTCCTGGAGGCTCTGAAAAAGGGGGAAAGGTCGATTAATGTAGAGGGTAGAGCAGTTGATCTGTCCTTCTGGATAGAGAGACACGGTCTCTCTGCCTTCCGAGAGGAAAGAGGGGGCGATACTGTGTGGTCCCTCCCAACAGCCGGGGCAGGTAGTAACCGTAGGAATGTGGTCCGTCTTCGGTGGCAGGGCGAAGATATGTGTCCTTCAAGGACCAAAGTGGTTGAGCTCTTGCTAAAGATTGGCTTCAAGGCAGTTGATATCTTTGCCTTGATACATCCCTACGGTGCTCCTGAATTCGATATCAGTTTTGTTCGGCCAGAGGGGCTTGAGCTTTTCTGGTCGAATTATGAATTGGTAAAGAATGAGCCCGGCTGGCGAGACTTTGCCATACAAGCATTGTCTCGTCAAAACGAAATCAAGAGAGTGACCGTTTTGACCCGTAACGAATCACTCTCTTGTGTTGACATCATCACCTGGTTAGGACGGTATGGCGAGGTAATGGGGGTCCCGCAGAAGAACAGGGACGAGTTTGGCATCTGGTCAGGAGCCTGGACGTTTCTGGTAAAACTTAAACGTTCAGGAAATACAGTTACCCATATTCCATCCTCTGCCTTTCTCGGCAGGGATCGTATCCAGATTTTCTACCGGGGTCAGCCGAAGCTCTGTCACAGATGTGGTGACCCCACACACTTCAGTGCAAACTGTACGGTGCAGAAATGTGCCTTGTGTGGGGGTGTAGGCCATCTTGCCGCATCTTGTGCGGAGATTAGGTGTCACCTGTGTGGTGACTTAGGTCACCCATTCAGTCGTTGTCCTCGTTCTTTCGCTAATGCAGTCTTGTCCCCAGCGGGTGAAGATCACGAGCCGGAATCTGCTGGGGAGGGGACTAGCAGGGGTGGAGGAACTGAGGGGTCAGTGAGGAACAGCAAGAGAAAGACACCAGCCCAACTAAGACGTCTTGATAAACACCAAAGGGATAGGGTGATGGGGAAAGCCCGGGTCACCGGGACGACCTCTCATTCTGTCCCAGAGGCCAACCTTGCTGCTGAGACCCTGAGGGATGGCGAGCTGAATGAGGAGGTCAGGAGGATCCAGAATGAGGAAGGTGCCATCTCCTCAGATAGCGTGGAGGAGGATGATGTGGGATGGCAGAAGGAGACACGAAAGCGGGGTACAAGTAAAAAAAAAAAAGGGAGATTTAAGATCTTCTCCCACCCTGGTCCAGGTGCCAAAGGAAGGCAAAACTGACTCCCCTCTGGTTGGCCTTTCCAATCGATTCCGACCCCTCAGGGACATCTCCTCCTCTTCTTCGGAAGGGGAGGATGAGGGGGAGGTGGCAGAGGGGCTTCCAGGGGGCGCCGAGTCCTCTTCCCCTGGGGAGGTTATGTCCTCGGGGGAAGGGACTGGCCTAGAATCCGGAGACGAGGAAAGTAAAACAATGTCTGGTGAGATGGACACTTCCATTTCTCTAAAGAGGGTGAAGAGTTCTTCTGATGTGGAGGGTGAGAAGGGGAGTGGGAAAAAGAAAGCTGTTTAACTCAATCACCCTTGATGGCGGCACCCTCTCCGTTGACGCTGGCGTCCATTAATGTCGCCAGCATTAAGTCAGATACAGCTCGTTTTGCTGCCTATGATTTTTTTGCCCTTATTAATGCTGATATTTTATTTTTGCAGGAGACCAGGCTTACAGATATGTCATCTATCTACAAGGCTAAAAGAGAGTGGAGGAATGGGCCCTCCTACTGGTCTCTTGGGGCCGAGCCGTATAGCGGAGTGGCGGTCCTTTTTACCGCAGCGGTAGAATGCCGACGGGTTATCGAGTTAGAAATGGGGAGGTGCCTGATCTTAGATGTCCTCATGAGGGGACAAGAACTTCGCCTTATTAACATCTACGGCCCACAGTCTAAGTGGGACCGGAAGTGCCTCTTTATGAGGATCAAGCCCTATCTTTTTACAAGTCGGCAGGTGGTCTTTGGAGGGGACTTCAATGCTGTCACAAGGCCCCAAGATAGGGGAGGTTCCAGAGACAAGCTGACTTATGATAGCGTCGCCCTTAATAGCATAGCGAGTGAGGCTCGCCTGGTGGATGTCCACATCCGGCACACCCCAGGCCACGCGGGATTCACCTATCATAGGGGTAGTTGTAGGTCTAGGATAGACAGGTTTTATTTAAAGGAGGAAGCCGTCTCTTCAGCAGTGTCTGTTGTTGAGGTGGAGTTCTCTGATCACTGTTTAATTTTGTTTTCTCTGAATGTCACAGAGACCCCCCGGATGGGCAGAGGCTATTGGAAGCTGAATTCGTCTCTCTTGGAAGAAGCGGAGATAAGACAGTCCTTTGAGGATTTTCTTCAGAGCCAGGTACCATTGCTGGGCCTTTGTAACAGTAAGTCAGAGTGGTGGGAGATCTTCAAGGAAAGGGTTGCGAGATTCTTCCGCCAGCTCTCGGGCCTCAGAAGCCTAAACAGGTACCGCTTGTACCAGGGCCTGAGGAAGAAACTTGAGAACCTTGTCTCGACTGGAGGTAGCCGAGAGGATATCTCCAGAGTGAAGTCCTTGTTGATGAAGTGCCAGTACGATAGGCACGCATCTTTGGTTTTTGAGAGGGATTACGGGAAGTACCGCTCGCCCGACCCTTACAGAAACTGCAAGATGTCAGTGAGTAGTAAAGTGGTCTCAGGACTGATTGATAGTACGGGATCCTTGAAGAGGTCCAGATCAGGGATCCTGGAGGTCGTCAGATCCTTCTACTCGCACCTCTTGGGAAGGAAGGATCTAGATCGAGATAAGGTATCAGCTTTCTTGGCTGAAACCATCCCTGAACCAGGAGTAGACCCCTCTCTTGACGTTTTGACAGAGATGATCCGGGAAGAGGAAGTCAGGATGGCTATTGATGGGCTTGCCCTCAAGAAGTCACCCGGTCCGGATGGCTTAACATCTGAGTTCTATAAGACCTTTAAGGACCCTTTGGTTCCCCTCTTGACTGCGGTTTTTAATGAGTGTCTATCCTCGGGCACTTTGCCAAAGTCAATGAGGAGGTCAGCGCTGATCATCCTGTCTAAGGGTAAAGACCCGTCCCACATTGAGAATTGGCGTCCCATAGCACTTCTCAATGCGGACAGAAAGATTCTGGCAAAAGTGCTGTTTAACCGGCTGGTGGAGTTTGCACCCCGGCTCCTTTCGGGGGCTCAGCATTGCTCTGTTCCGGGCCGCAGTACATTTAGTGCTGTGCTCAGTGTCCGAGAGGCTGTGGAGCAGGGTAGGGCTGGCCACTGGAAGGGGTACTTGCTGTCCTTGGATCAGGCAAAAGCGTTTGATCGGGTTAACCATGAGTGTCTCTGGTCTGTTCTTCTGAGATATGGCCTGCCAGGGGGTTTTGTTGATTGGCTTAAGACCTTGTATGTAGGGGCAGAGAGTTTCCCGCTTGTGAATGGTTGGATTGGCCGCTCTTTTGAGGTTGGGTCTGGTGTCCGTCAGGGTTGTCCTTTGAGCCCTTTGCTGTACGTGTTTGCAATCGATCCTTTCCTTAGAAGGATCGATTGTGGACCGTTGACGGGGGTGAGAATGGACCTGGCGGTGCCGGATTCGGCTCTGAGGGCGGTAGCGTACGCTGATGATATCACCGTGTTTGTCTCCTCACAAGAGGAGGGCAGATGGGTGATGTCAGAGGTGGACCGCTACTCGGAGGTATCCGGGTCCAAGATCAATCAGGATAAGTGTGAGAGTCTCTGGCTGGGAGGGGGAGATCCTGATTTTAACCTCCCGGACGCCCTTCCAGAGCCCCAGGAATCCGCAAAAGTCCTCGGCATCGAATTTGGTCACGGGGATTACCCCAAACAAAACTGGGACAGCAGGCTTAAGATCGCCGCTCAGAAGGTGGATCAGTGGAAGGGTTGGTCTTTGACCCTCCGGGAAAGGGTTAACCTGATGAAAACTTTCCTGCTCCCTTTGCTGATATATCTGGGCAGTGTATGCATGTTGCCAGAACCTCTTTGGACCCGGGTCTACAGTGTGTTCTTCCAAATGTTATGGGGGAATAGACTGAACCTAGTGAAGAGGGAGGTTACTTACCGTACAAGGAGACTAGGGGGGTTGTGTATGGTCAACCCCGTGGTATTCCTAGCGAATACCTTTCTTAAGACCAATATAGCAAACCTCTGGTCAGAGAGGGCTCCTCCGTGGGTATCCTCCTGTAGGGGATGGTTTCGGCCTTTCTTCCAGGAATGGGAGACAGGAGGGCAAGTGAAGGATCTTCGCACACCACACGGGCATCTCCCGGCTTACGCTACCCCGGTTCTGAAGGTTATTCGTCGGTGGGGTCTGGGGATGTGGGAGATTAGGACTCTGTCGAGGAAATTCCTTGACAAGAGGGTACTGTCTTCTCATTTCCAGAGGCCATTGGCGCTCAAGGACTGCCCAAGTCGGGATCTGGAGGTGGGTTTAGAGCTTTTGAATTCTATCAGGATCCCCTTGAAGTTTTGGGACTTGACTTGGCGCTGCTTCCATGGGAAACTGTGTGTGAGGGACAATCTGAAGTGCAGGAGCTCTGATGACCGGGGATGTCCCCGCGAAGAGTGTGGAGGCATGCTGGAAAGCATGGAGCATTTTCTGCTACATTGTCCCTTTAACACAGAGGTTTATAACAGGGTGGGCGCTTCCATTGGTTGGCCTCGGCTGGCCAGTCTCTCCTATGCGGAATGGGCCTATGGGGCATTCAGAAACCTTGGAGGCTGGGACCAGTGCACTTTATTCCTAGTCAGCTCAGTGGTCAGGTATTACACGTGGAACGCACGGTGTTTAGTGTCGACGCAGCGTAAAATCCTCCCTGTGGGTGAGGTGGTTAGGAACATTCTTGGTGACCTGGTAAAGGTGCGTTCTCTGGAGTACGAGAGGCTGGGTGCTGGCAGGGCCTCTCGTCTGTGGAGGGGCTCTGCCTTTAAAGTGCCTTAGCCTGTCGTCTCCCCCTGGTGGTGGGCTGATGCTGGCACATGAGTCTTTTTGTTTTGTGCTGTAGATATATGGTGATATAGGGCTTGCAGGCACTGAACTTGAGCTTTAGGGGTTTGTGTGATTGAAAAGCCTTATTGTTGTTTGTTGTTTGGTTTGTATAGTTTGTATTATTTTGTATATATTTGTTTTGTTTGTACATTTATGAATATGTGTATATATGTATATATATTGTATTTTTTTTCTAGGGGTTGTGTTGTGTTGGGGTTTAGTGTTAGGTTGGGTGGTGGGTAGATGGGGGGAGGGAGGATTCTGTGTGGGACTTTTTATTTAAAAAAATAAATAAGTAAAATCCTGGACTGGTTCATGGACATCTGTTATCATGTACTGGGGGCATGGGATGCGGGACCAGCTCAGGGCCAAAAAAAAAAAAAAAAAAAAATTTGTATATTCTGTTTTTCTGTTTGCGGTGTTTGTTGGTGGTTTGACACATATTTATTATTTTGGGTGGTGAAATGCAACCGGACCAGTTTTTAGTTATTATTGTTGTTATTATTATTACTGTAAGTATTATTATTATTGTAGAGTGTTTAGTAGTGGTTGTTATTATAGCGGTGTGTTTGGTGAGAATGAGGCTGGACCAGAAGATACTTGGTTGGACATTTTTTGGACTCATTTTTGTATATATTATACAGGTGTATGTTGTTTGTATTATTGTTATGGTGATGTTCGTTCTTTTTGTAATGTTTTATATTTTTTAATAAAAGATCTACAGGATATAACTCAGGATCAGTATAGGATACGTACGGGGGAGGGGATTATCAGATTATGCATGTGAGGGGAGGATAATAATGATTATAATCCTCCCCTCACATATATGTAACATCTCCCCCTCACATGTATAATCTGATAATCCCCTCCTCACATTGATGAGGGGATTATCAGATTATACATGTGAGGGGGAGATGTTACATATATGTGAGGGGAGGATTATAATAATCATTATTATCCTCCCCTCACATGCATAATTTCTGTTACGCCGAGCGCTCCGGGTCCCCGCTCCTCCCCGGAGCGCTCGCTTCACTCTCCCCGCGGCAGCGCTCCGGTCACGTCCTCTGACCCGGGGCGCTGCGATTCCGCTGCCAGCCGGGATGCGATTCGCGATGCGGGTAGCGCCCGCTCGCGATGCGCACCCCGGCTCCCCTACCTGACTCGCTCTCCGTCTGTTCTGTCCCGGCGCGCGCGGCCCCGCTCCCTAGGGCGCGCGCGCGCCGGGTCTCTGCGATTTAAAGGGCCACTGCGCCGCTGATTGGCGCAGTGGTCCCAATTAGTGTGTTCACCTGTGCACTTCCCTATATCACCTCACTTCCCCTGCACTCCCTTGCCGGATCTTGTTGCCTTAGTGCCAGTGAAAGCGTTCCTTGTGTGTTCCTTGCCTGTGTTTCCAGACCTTCTGCCGTTGCCCCTGACTACGATCCTTGCTGCCTGCCCCGACCTTCTGCTACGTCCGACCTTGCTTTTGCCTACTCCCTTGTACCGCGCCTATCTTCAGCAGCCAGAGAGGTGAGCCGTTGCTAGTGGATACGACCTGGTCACTACCGCCGCAGCAAGACCATCCCGCTTTGCGGCGGGCTCTGGTGAAAACCAGTAGTGGCTTAGAACCGGTCCACTAGCACGGTCCACGCCAATCCCTCTCTGGCACAGAGGATCCACTACCTGCCAGCCGGCATCGTGACAGTAGATCCGGCCATGGATCCCGCTGAAGTTCCTCTGCCAGTTGTCGCTGACCTCACCACGGTGGTCGCCCAGCAGTCACAACAGATAGCGCAACAAGGCCAACAGCTGTCTCAACTGACCGTTATGCTACAACAGTTACTACCACAGCTTCAGCAGTCATCTCCTCCGCCAGCTCCTGCACCTCCTCCGCAGCGAGTGGCAGCTCCTGGGATACGCTTATCCTTGCCGGATAAATTTGATGGGGACTCTAAGTTTTGCCGTGGCTTTCTTTCCCAATGTTCCCTGCATCTGGAGATGATGTCGGACCTGTTTCCCACTGAAAGGTCTAAGGTGGCTTTCGTAGTCAGCCTTCTGTCCGGAAAAGCCCTGTCATGGGCCACACCGCTCTGGGACCGCAATGACCCCGTCACTGCCTCTGTACACTCCTTCTTCTCGGAAATCCGAAGTGTCTTTGAGGAACCTGCCCGAGCCTCTTCTGCTGAGACTGCCCTGTTGAACCTGGTCCAGGGTAATTCTTCCGTTGGCGAGTATGCCGTACAATTCCGTACTCTTGCTTCAGAATTGTCCTGGAATAATGAGGCCCTCTGCGCAACCTTCAAAAAAGGCCTATCCAGCAACATTAAAGATGTTCTGGCCGCACGAGAAATTCCTGCTAATCTACATGAACTTATTCACCTAGCCACTCGCATTGACATGCGTTTTTCCGAAAGGCGTCAGGAACTCCGCCAAGATATGGACTCTGTTCGCACGAGGCGTTTCTTCTCCTCGGCTCCTCTCTCCTCTGGTCCCCTGCAATCTGTTCCTGTGCCTCCCGCCGTGGAGGCTATGCAGGTCGACCGGTCTCGCCTGACACCTCAAGAGAGGACACGACGCCGTATGGAGAACCTCTGCCTGTACTGTGCTAGTACCGAACACTTCCTGAGAGATTGTCCTATCCGTCCTCCTCGCCTGGAAAGACGTACGCTGACTCCGCACAATGGTGAGACAGTCCTTGATGTCTACTCTGCTTCTCCACGTCTTACTGTGCCTGTGCGGATGTCTGCCTCTGCCTTCTCCTTCTCTACAGTGGCCTTCTTGGACTCAGGATCTGCAGGAAATTTTATTTTGGCCTCTCTCGTCAACAGGTTCAACATCCCGGTGTCCAGTCTCCTCCAGACACCGAGCTCCTCACACTGGTATCAAAATGCAGACTAATGGGCAAGCATCCGGTTTTTCATTTAGTTTTGGTACACCGGTTACTCCAACACCAGTTCAGTCTTCAGCAGTCTCTACAACGACACCTACTTTTGGGCTATCCAAACCCACATTTTCTCTGGGGAAGTCAAATGTGCCGTCTTAGATTGGCCACGCCCCTCCGGACTCCGTGCTATCCAACGCTTTTTGGGGTTCGCCAATTATTACAGGCAATTTATTCCACATTTTTCTACCATTGTGGCTCCTATCGTGGCTTTAACCAAAAAAAATGCTGATCCCAAGTCCTGGCCTCCTCAAGCAGAAGACGCCTTTAAACGACTCAAGTCTGCCTTTTCTTCGGCTCCCGTCCTCTCCAGACCTGACCCTTCCAAACCCTTCCTATTGGAGGTTGATGCCTCCTCAGTGGGAGCTGGAGCTGTTCTTCTACAAAAAAATTCTTCCGGGCATGCTGTCACTTGTGGTTTTTTCTCTAGGACCTTCTCTCCAGCGGAGAGGAACTACTCCATCGGAGATCGAGAGCTTCTAGCCATCAAATTAGCACTTGAGGAATGGAGGCATCTGCTGGAGGGATCAAGTTCTCCTGTTATTATCTACACCGACCACAAGAACCTCTCCTACCTCCAGTCTGCCCAACGGCTGAATCCTCGCCAGGCCCGGTGGTCTCTGTTCTTTGCCCGATTTAATTTTGAGATTCACTTTCGTCCTGCCGATAAGAACATTAGGGCCGATGCTCTCTCTCGTTCCTCGGATGCCTCTGAAGTTGAACTCTCTCCGCAACACATCATTCCACCTGACTGCCTGATCTCCACTTCTCCTGCCTCCATCAGGCAGACTCCTCCAGGAAAGACCTTTGTTTCTCCTCGCCAACGCCTCGGAATCCTCAAATGGGGTCACTCCTCCCATCTCGCAGGTCATGCGGGTATCAAGAAATCTGTGCAACTCATCTCCCGCTTCTATTGGTGGCCGACTCTGGAGACGGATGTTGTGGACTTTGTGCGAGCCTGCACTATCTGTGCCCGGGATAAGACTCCTCGCCAGAAGCCCGCTGGTTTTCTTCATCCTCTGCCTGTCCCCGAACAGCCTTGGTCTCTGATTGGTATGGATTTTATTACTGATTTACCCCCTTCCCGTGGCAACACTGTTATTTGGGTGGTCGTTGATCGATTCTCCAAAATGGCACATTTCATCCCTCTTCCTGGTCTTCCTTCTGCGCCTCAGTTGGCTAAACAATTTTTTGTACACATTTTTCGTCTTCACGGGTTGCCTACGCAGATTGTCTCGGATAGAGGCGTCCAATTCGTGTCTAAATTCTGGAGGGCTCTCTGTAAACAACTCAAGATTAAATTAAATTTTTCTTCTGCATATCATCCCCAGTCCAATGGACAAGTAGAAAGGATTAACCAGATCCTGGGTGATTATTTGCGACATTTTGTTTCCTCCCGCCAGGATGACTGGGCAGATCTCCTCCCATGGGCCGAATTCTCGTATAACTTCAGGGTCTCTGAGTCTTCCTCCAAATCCCCATTTTTCGTGGTGTACGGCCGTCACCCTCTTCCCCCCCTCCCTACTCCCTTGCCCTCTGGTCTGCCCGCTGTGGATGAAATTTCTCGTGACCTTTCCATCATATGGAGAGAGACCCAAAATTCTCTCTTACAGGCTTCATCACGCATGAAGAAGTTCGCGGATAAGAAAAGAAGAGCTCCCCCCGTTTTTTCCCCTGGAGACAAGGTATGGCTCTCCGCTAAATATGTCCGCTTCCGTGTCCCTAGCTACAAGTTGGGACCACGCTATCTTGGTCCTTTCAAAATTTTGTGTCAAATTAATCCTGTCTCTTATAAACTTCTTCTTCCTCCCTCTCTTCGTATCCCTAATGCCTTTCACGTCTCTCTTCTCAAACCACTCATCCTCAACCGTTTTTCTCCCAAATCTGTTCCTCCCACTCCTGTTTCTGGCTCCTCGGACATCTTCTCGGTCAAAGAAATTTTAGCTGCCAAAAAGGTCAGAGGGAAAAATTTTTTTTTAGTGGACTGGGAGGGTTGTGGTCCTGAAGAGAGATCCTGGGAACCTGAGGACAACATCCTAGACAAAAGTCTGCTCCTCAGGTTCTCAGGCTCCAAGAAGAGGGGGAGACCCAAGGGGGGGGGTACTGTTACGCCGAGCGCTCCGGGTCCCCGCTCCTCCCCGGAGCGCTCGCTTCACTCTCCCCGCGGCAGCGCTCCGGTCACGTCCTCTGACCCGGGGCGCTGCGATTCCGCTGCCAGCCGGGATGCGATTCGCGATGCGGGTAGCGCCCGCTCGCGATGCGCACCCCGGCTCCCCTACCTGACTCGCTCTCCGTCTGTTCTGTCCCGGCGCGCGCGGCCCCGCTCCCTAGGGCGCGCGCGCGCCGGGTCTCTGCGATTTAAAGGGCCACTGCGCCGCTGATTGGCGCAGTGGTCCCAATTAGTGTGTTCACCTGTGCACTTCCCTATATCACCTCACTTCCCCTGCACTCCCTTGCCGGATCTTGTTGCCTTAGTGCCAGTGAAAGCGTTCCTTGTGTGTTCCTTGCCTGTGTTTCCAGACCTTCTGCCGTTGCCCCTGACTACGATCCTTGCTGCCTGCCCCGACCTTCTGCTACGTCCGACCTTGCTTTTGCCTACTCCCTTGTACCGCGCCTATCTTCAGCAGCCAGAGAGGTGAGCCGTTGCTAGTGGATACGACCTGGTCACTACCGCCGCAGCAAGACCATCCCGCTTTGCGGCGGGCTCTGGTGAAAACCAGTAGTGGCTTAGAACCGGTCCACTAGCACGGTCCACGCCAATCCCTCTCTGGCACAGAGGATCCACTACCTGCCAGCCGGCATCGTGACAATTTCCTCCCTTCTCACATTATATAATAAATCCCCCCTCACATTATATAATAAATCCCCCCCACACTATATAATAAATCCCCCCTCACATTATATAATGAATCCCCCCTCAAATTATATAATAAATCCCCCCCACACTATATATTAAATCCCCCCTCACTTTATATAATAAATCCCCCCACCCCACACTATATAATAAATCCCCCCTCACATTATATAATAAATCCCCCCCACCCCACACTATATAATAAATCCCCCCTCACATTATATAATAAATCCCCCCCCCACATTATATAATAAATCCCCCCACCCCACATTATATATTAAATCCCCCCTCACATTATATAATAAATCCGCCCCCACACTATATATTAAATCCCCCCTCACATTATATAATAAATCCCCCCCACACTATATATTAAATCCCCCCTCACATTGTATAATAAATCCCCCACCCCACACTATATAATAAATCCCCCCTCACATTATATAATAAATCCCCCCACCCCACACTATATAATAAATCCCTCCTCACATTATATAATAAATCCCCCCCACACTATATAATAAATCCCCCCTCACATTATATAATAAATCCCCCCCACCCCACACTATATAATAAATCCCTCCTCACATTATATAATAAATCCCCCCTCACATTATATAATAAATCCCCCCCACCCCCACATTATATAATAAATCCCCCCTCACATTATATAATAAATCCCCCCACCCCACACTATATAATAAATCCCCCCTCACATTATATAATAAATCCCCCCCACACTATATAATAAATCCCCCCTCACATTATATAATAAATCCCCCCTCACATTATATAATAAATCCCCCCCACCCCCACACTATATAATAAATCCCTCCTCACATTATATAATAAATCCCCCCTCACATTATATAATAAATCCCCCCCACACTATATAATAAATCCCTCCTCACATTATATAATAAATCCCCCCCACCCCCACATTATATAATAAATCCCCCCTCACATTATATAATAAATCCCCCCACCCCACACTATATAATAAATCCCCCCTCACATTATATAAACCCCCCCCCACATTATATAATAAATCCCCCCTCACATTATATAATAAATCCCTCCTCACATTATATAATAAATCCCCCCACACTATATAATAAATCCCTCCTCACATTATATAATAAATCCCCCCCACCCCCACATTATATAATAAATCCCCCCTCACATTATATAATAAATCCCCCCCACCCCACACACACACACACACACACACACACTATATAATAAATACCCCCCACACACACATATTATACATACTCACATATCCGGCGGTGGGTCACCTAATGCGGCCTGGATCCTGGAAGCGGCCGTGTGGGGACTGAGAGGAGCGGGAGACTCTCTCTGCTCCGCTCCTCTCTATGATGCCGCCCGTGACGTCGTACGTCACATGACCATCTCCCAGACAGCCATTGCGGTACTGGCTGCCTGGGGATGAGTGACGACGACGGCGGCGAACATAAAAAGGTAGCGTGCGGCGCAATACGGGCCCATGGGGCAAAAGGGGCGAGCTGCTTTTGGGCCCCCAGGAATTACAGGGCCCAGGGCAGCTGCCCCTTTTGCTCCACGGCCGCGGTGATTAGGGTGTGCCTGGGCACACCCGGCACACCCTGTGCGCACGCCTATGCTCTGTCCCGAGACCACTGAGTCCTCCTCCAGACCCCTCTGTCCCCATCATACCCCTAAACCCTCCTGACTCCTCTGTCCCGAGACCACTGTGTCCTCCTCCATATCCCTCTGTCCCGAGACCACTGTGTCCTCCTCCAGACCCCTCTGTCCCCATCATACCCCTAAACCCTCCTGACTACTTTGCTCCCTCTTCCTCCGCTCATGGCCCCTTATTGTGGCCTCTCACATGGCCTCTATTTCTTAATGGCCAGTCCAGCCCCAAGCTCAGCAGTAGTATGACACATGATAGGATTAGATACACAGGCTCAGCAGACAGAATCACACCTAACGGATTAGGTACACAGGCCCAGCAGACAGAATCACACATAACGGATTTAGATACACAGGCTCAACAGACAGTATCACACATAACAGATTAGGTACACAGGCTCAACAGACAGTATCACACATAACGGATTAGGTACACAGGCTCAATAGACAGTATCACACATAACGGATTAGATACACAGGCTCAGCAGACAGTATCACACATAACGGATTAGGTACACAGGCTCAGCAGACAGAATCACACAGAACGGATTTAGATACACAGGCTCAGCAGACAGTATCACACATAACGGATTAGGTACACAGGCTCAATAGACAGTATCACACATAACGGATTAGATACACAGGCTCAGCAGACAGTATCACACATAACGGATTAGGTACACAGGCTCAGCAGACAGTATCACACATAACAGATTTAGATACACAGGCTCAGCAGACAGTATCACACATAGCGGATTAAATCCAAATGAAAGAAGAAGCGGCACTCCAAATTAGCTTCAAAAGCTGTGGTTTATTCACCCATCATGTGAATGGTGCTACGTTTCGGTCTCCACAATGAGACCTTTCTCAAGCCAATTAAACAGCATACTTCACTTCCTTTTATATGCAGTCCACTAGAGACATCAGTGTACATAATTTACATAATATATTCATATAATCAAAGAAAAAAAAGTGACATTCGTGTACAATGTGTCATATTGCATTCAGTGTAATAACATCCAATGTGCAACAATACATAACAGAAGGTATCATCATGACCCGATCTTCAATACCTTCATTATTTCATCCAAGATATTCATAATTAATCGGAAAAGTGGGTTGTGACTCACCCATTAGTTGTCAGTGATCATACACGCCCCTCTCTTCTCTTCAGCATGTTGCCTCCATTTGCAAAACAAATGGAGAGCGCAGAACCGGAAGTCGTAATCGCTCCATCTCCGCTCTCGCGATGTTAAACTCAGGAGGAAGAGGACCAATCACCATGAGTTTAACATCGCGAGAGCGCAGATGGAGCGATTACGACTTCCGGTTCTACGCTCTCCATTTGTTTACATACGGAGGCAACGTGCTGAAGAGAAGAGAGGGGCGTGTATGATCACTGACAACTAATGACACGAATGTCACTTTTTTTTCTTTGTTTATATGAATATATTATGTAAATTACCGTATGTATCGGGGTATACCACGCACCGGCCTATAACACGCACCCTCATTTTACCAAGGATATTTGGGTAAAAAAAGTTTTTTACCCAAATATCCTTGGTAAAATGAGGGTGCGTGTGAGTGCATGCGTATACCCTGATACACCCCCAGGAAAGGCAGGGGGAGGCCGTCGCTGCCCGCTTCTCTCCCCCTGCCTTTCCTGGGGTCTAGAGCCCTGCTGCCGCCGCTTCTC
The DNA here is from genome assembly GCF_029499605.1 of Hyla sarda. Lineage (NCBI taxonomy): Eukaryota > Metazoa > Chordata > Amphibia > Anura > Hylidae > Hyla > Hyla sarda. The sequence goes on along the minus strand of NC_079193.1, from coordinate 138,626,008 downwards.
TCCCGCTGGCTATCGGCGCCGCTGCACGTTCTCTCCCCCTGACTAATGGTGCCGGCGCTTCCCCGTTGCCTCCCCCATCCCCGGCTGCATAATTACCTGTGGCCGGGGTCGTGTCCGCGCTGCTTCAGGCCTCCGGTGTGCGTCCCATGCGTTGTTGCTATGCACTGCACAGCGCGGTGCAATGACGAGAACGGGCAGCGGCGCCGATAGCCAGGGGGAGAGAACGGGCAGCGGCGCCGATAGCCAGGGGGAGAGAAGGGCCGGCAGCAGGGCTCGAGACCCCAGGAAAGGCAGGGGCAGAGAAGCCGGCAGCGCTGGCGGTCTCTGCACCTGCAAAGCCGCTGCAGTTCATTGATTTAAAGCGCCCGCTTTAAATCATTGAACTGCAGCGGCTTATCGGCGTATAACACGCAGGTAGACTTTAGGATAAAAATTTTTGCCTAAAAAGTGCGTGTTATATGCCGATAAATACGTTATGTACACTGATGTCACTAGTGGACTGCATATAAAAGGAAGTGAGGTATGCTGTTTAATTGGCTTGAGAAAGGTCTCATTGTGGAGACCGAAACGTAGCACCATTCACATGGTGGGTGAATAAACCACAGCTTTTGAAGCTATTTTGGAGTGCCGCTTCTTCTTTCATTTGGATTTGATTACCGAGGGATACTGAGTCCTATCTCCAGGAGCAGAGCACCCACTTGGACCGCGAGTCCTACACACAGTGCCGGCCAGGGGCGTAGCTAGAAAAAAATTGCCTTGGGCCCCCCTACCACCTGACGACCCGCTTCCCCAATCTCGGACGACCACTTACTCGGCCGCACAAACATATCAGTGACTACAGCACTGATGGGACACAGTCAGGAGAATACACAACAATATAAGTGACTAACAGGCAGGGCCAGACAGACAAAACAGGAATTTAAGAATAAGCAGCCCATTTTTCTAGTGGCGGTCCAACTGCTGGGACCCCCACAAATCACCCAATCACCCTGGTTCCATTTGCTCTCCAGCTGTTATAAAGCTATAACTCCCATCATGTCTGGAGAGCCTCCGGCATTATAGGAGTTGTAGTTTTGCAACAGCTGGAGAGCCCCAGATTAGGGTACAGCATCACCCATCATCACTGTGGAACTTACAAGTGACTCCAGCTGAGGACAGTCAGGAGAATACACAATGATATCAGTGACCTGAGTGATTTCTTCTCTGTTGTCTTTTCTTCTTCATCTGGTTCAGACGTCAGGACGTCTTCCAGCTCCATCTTCTCTGCAGAATCTGATGCCCGGACATCATAGGCTCCTCATCCTCTGTATGAAGACAATAATCATTATTGTTCTGCTAAATACTGTACCCCCTGAATATAAAACTACCATCCACTGTACCTCCTGCATATACTACCAACCACTGTACCCCCCAAATATAATACTGCCACCTACTGTACCCCCTGAATATAATACTGACACCCTCTGTACCCCCTGAATATAATACTGCCTCCTACTGTACCCCCTGAATATAATACTGCCCCCTACTGTACCCCCTGAATATAATCCTGCCACCTACTGTACCCCCTGAATATAATCCTGCCACCCAATGTACCCCCTGAATATAATCCTTCCACCCAATGTACCCCCTGAATATAATCCTGCCACCCAATGTACCCCTGAATATAATCCTGCCACATACAGTACATACACACACACCATTCGTACATATAGTACATACACACACATAATAGACACGCCGCCTCCGCCCCCCACCCCACACATGCATAATACATACATACATACACATCATGCATACAAATATCATACATACACCCGCCGCCTCCAGATCCCCCCGCATAATACATCTCCACACATCATACATACATCTTGTTTACACACATCTATCATTCATACATCATACATACAGTACATACACACACACCATACATACACACACACCATTCATACATATAGTACATACACACACATAATAGACACGCCGCCTCCGCCCCCCACCCCACACATGCATAATACATACATACATACACATCATGCATACACATATCATACATACACCCGCCGCCTCCAGATCCCCCCGCATAATACATCTCCACACATCATACATACATCTTGTGTACATACACACACACCATACATACACACACTGCCTCCGGACCCCAAATTCTATGATCACCTCATGAACAAGCAGATACCATTATTCAGGATGGCTGAACGTGTGCAGCCCACAAATCGCTCCCCCCCCCTCCCCCGACAGATTCAATAAATTTTCTGCTGCAGATTTGCTGTGGTAGATTTTGCTACCCATTGAAGTCAATGGGTAGCAAAATCTGCTGAAGCAAATCTGCAGCAAAAATACGCACATGTGAATGCACCCTTAGGGTAAGGTCACATGTAACAGATCAGTAGTGTATGTTACTCTGCTGATCCATCAATGACTTGACCCTATAGTGTGCCTCCAGCTGTTTTCCCCCGTGTCCTGCTTACAGCAGCAATCCGCCGCTACGAGCCGCTCCTTGATGTTTCCGAGTACACAGCATGTGCCCGTGGTGACTCGCAGGTCCCTGTGTGGCTGCTTGTTAGTGGCAGATTGCTGTTGTGAGCAGCACACAAGGGGGAAAACAGCAGGAGGCCCTCTATAGAGTCAAGTAACCGACGGATCCGCAGCGTAAAATACGCTGCGGATCTGTTACATGTAACTCTACCCTAATGTTAATCTGTACAGGATGATTTATGATAAGAGGGGTTTTCACAATATATATTTCTCTAACTTAAAGGAGTACTCCAAGATGCAAAAATTGCCATTCAGACTGCCAGCAGTAAAATAATAAATATACATACCTGCTGTCGCTCCCCCGGTGCCTCCAGTAACCCGCTCTGGCCTCCGCCCCGATCCTTTTCCTGGTTGCCGGTGGTCGGGGAGTCATACTGCACTCGGCCGGCGATAGGCTGAGCGGCAGTGTGACTCACTGACCACCGGCAACCAGCAAAAGGATCGGGGCGGAGGCCAGAGCGGGTTACTGGAGGCACCGGGGGAGCGACAGCAGGTATGTATATTTATTATTTTACTGCTGGCAGTCTGAATGACAATTTTTGCATCCTGAAGTACTCCTTTAAGACATTTACTGTAAGCCAGTGTTTTCCAACCATGGCACCTCCAGCTGTTGCAAAACTACATCTCCCAGCATGCCCAGACAGCCTTTGGCTTGAGTTGTAGTTTTGCAACAGCAGGAGACACAGAATTACAAATCCCAGCATGCCCAAACAGCCAAAGGTTGTTTTGGCATGCTGGGATTTGTAGTTGTGTGTCTCCTACTGTTGCAAAACTACAACTCCCAGCATGCCCGGAAAGCCAAAGGCTGGCTGGGCATGCTGGGAGTTGTAGTTTTACAACAGCTGAAGGCTCCATGGTTGGAAAACACTGGCTTCTGACATCAGAGGATGTCACTATGCACAACTGCTATGGAGTGAGCGCAGGAGTTCCTGCGCTAACTTCATAGGCATGCCTTAAATCAGTGGTCTCCAACCTGCGGACCTCTAGATGTTGCAAAACTACAATTCTCAGCATGCCCGGACTGGGAAGCGGCTGCAGTCATACTGATTAATTAATGGCGGTACCGGCCTTAATTGATGGCGGTGCCGGCCATAATGTGATTGTGGCAAGGGGGGCCCTGCGGGCCCCCCTGGCTAACGGGCCCGGTCGCCATTGCGACCTGTATAGCTACGCCACTGGTCCCGGCCCTTCCTCCCTGGTTTTTATTAACACATAATGGATTAGGTACACAGGCTCAGCAGACAGTATCACACAACAGATTTAGATACACAGGCTCAGTAGACAGTATCACACATGACAGGATTAGATACACAGGCTCAGCAGACAGTATCACATATAACAGATTTAGATACACAGGCTCACCAGACAGTATCACATATAACAGATTTAGGTACACAGGCTCAGCAGACAGTATTACACATAACGGATTAGGTACGCAGGCTCAGCAGACAGTATCAACCATGGAAAGATTAGATACAGCAGCTCAGCAGACAGATCATCCATAATAGGACTACGGTAGATACACAGCTCAGCAGACAGTATCACACATGACAGGATTGGATACAGAGCACAGCAGACAGTATCACACATGACAGGATTGGATACAGAGCACAGCAGACAGTATCACACATGACAGGATTAGATACAGAGCACAGCAGACAGTTGCACACATGACAGTTTTGCAGATATATGACACATGGCACAGGGTCTCACCAGGTCAGTGTTTCTTGTCTTCTCTCTCCTCTGCCCAGGCGGCTCCAGCTCCAGGAATGTCTGGGGGTTGTGGCTGAACTTTTCCTCTAAGAATCCTCAGAAGATGGTGCAGAGCACAGGAAGGACACGTCGGGGGAGGGAGCCGACGTGCGCACGGCACTAATGTCCCAGAAAGCATTGCTGTTTTATAGAGGCAGTGTCCCTGCCCCAGCTGATAGGACTTGGGGCCTGGGGATAGAACTTGGGGCCGGGGGAGAGGACTTGGGGCCGGGGGATAGAACTGGAGTGCAGAGAAATTTAGCTGCCGGTGTGAGGTGTTTTTTTGCGCCCCCGTGAATCCTTGCGTTGGCTCCTCCCCCAGCTCTCTGAAGATTTACGAAGCTAGAGCTTACAACTCCCAGCATAAACACAAACACACCTAACAGGGACTACAACTCCCAGCATGCACACACCTAACAGGGACTACAACTCCCAGCATACATACACACATAACAGGGACTACAACTCCCAGCATACACACACACCTAACAGGGACTACAACTCTCAGCATATACATGCACACATAACAGGGACTACAACTCCCAGCACACACACACACACATAACAGGGACCCCCTCCTCCTCACATAGAAATCATCCCCAGTCAGAGATTTATTCCCAGTCCATGTACAGTAAAAACAGACAGACAGAGCTCAAGCAGGGGAGATGAGGGAGGGGGCGTGCACTTCTCCCCATGGAGATCTACGTCCTCAGCTCAGGGAGATAAGGGAGGGGGCATGTACTTCTCCCCGTGGAGATCTACGTCCTCAGTTTGGGGAGATGAGGGAGGGGGCGTTCACTTCTCCCCGTGGAGATCTACGTCCGTCCTGAGCTCAGGGAGGGGAGAGGAAGGAGGGGGCGTGTACTTCGCTCTCCCCTTGCTCTGCCCTCCCCCAGCTCTAGCTTCGGAAATCTTCGGAGAGCTGGGGGAGGAGCTGACGCAAGGATTCACGGGGGAGCAAAAAACTACCTCACACCGGCAACCATGTTGCCGGCGGCGTGTGATATCACGCCTCCGCCCCGTATGACATCATGCTCCGCCCCTCAATGCAAGCCTATGGGAGGGGGCGTGACAGCTGCATTGAGGGGCGGAGCGTGATGTCACACGGGGGCGTCACACGCTGCCAGCCCCGTGGTCGCCGGTAATCAGACCCGGATCGAACATGCTCCAGGGACTGATTTTAACTGGAGTGCTGCGTGCAAGATCACGTGGGTCCCCAGCAGCGGGACCCCCGTGATCAGGCATCTTATCACCCTAAAATTTGTAACCAAATTTCTCTTGAGTAAAGAAATACCTCATATGTGTATGTAAAGTGTTTGGTGGACGCAGTAGAGGGCTCAGAAGGGAAGGAGCGACACTGGGATTTTGGAGAGTGCGTTTTTCTGAAATGGTTTTTGGGGGACATGTCACATTTAGGAAGCCCCTATGGCTGCAGGACCGCAAAAAAAAAAACCACATGGCATACTATTTTGGAAACTACACCCCTCAAGGAACGTAACAAGGGGTACAGTGAGCCTTAACACCCCACAGGTGTTTGAAGACTTTTCGTTACAGTTGGATGTGTAAATGAAATTATTTTTTTCACTAAAATGCTGCTTTTCAGCCAAATTTTACATTTTTACAAGGGGTAATAGGAGTAAATGACCGCCAAAATTTGTAACCCAATTTCTTCTGAGTATGGAAATACCCCATATGTGGACATCAAGTGCTCTGCTGATGCACTACAATGCTCAGAAGAGAAGGAGCGCCATTGAGCTTTCGGAGAGTGAATTTGTTTGGAATGAAAGTCAGGGGCCATGTGTGTTTACAAAGCCCCCCGTAGTGCCAGAACAGTGGACCCCCCCCACATGTGACCCCATTTTGGAAACTACACCCCTCACAGAATTTAATAAGGGTTGCAGTGAGTATTTACACCCCACTGGCGTTTGACAGATCTTTGGAATAGTGGGCTGTGCAAATGAAAAATTTGATTTTTAATTTTCACGGACAGCTGTTCCAAAAATCTGTCAGACACCTGTGGGGCGTAGATGCTCACTTCACCCCTTATTACATTACATGAGGGGTGTAGTTTCCAAAATGGGGTCACATGTGGGGGGGCCCATTGTTCTGGCACCATGGGGGCTTTGTAAACACACATGGCCTTCAATTTCAAACACATTCTCTCTCCAAAATTCCAATGGCGCTCCCTCTCTTCTGGCACCACATTGAATCGTTTTTATGAATATTTAGTAAGCACTTATTCTCACAGTGTGGTATGTGATTAACTTATTCTGCACTAGTTTCTGCACAATACTTTTTGGTTGTTTCTTATTGCTCCCTTGTCAGCACTGGCACTTCATATCAGAATAACCAGGTTCCTTGCACTATCCATTATATACTTTATGGGGGAGATTTATCAAAACCTGTGTAGAGGAAGAGTGGTGCAGTTTCCCATAGCAACCAATCAGATTGCTTCTTTCATTTTTCACAGGTCTCTTTAAAAATGAAAGAAGCCATCTGATTGGTTGCCATGGGAAACTGCACCACTCTTCCTCTACATAGTTTTTCATAAATCTCCCCCTGTATCCAATTTTTTATCCCTTGGTCACACAGGACTTTCTACCCCAGCATACATATTGAGGGGCATTTACTAATCTTTTACTATGTAGTCTGGTTTTTACCCTGTTTTTTTCTACTTCATTTTTTACTATGTGCGACAAATTTACTAAATTGTTGCACGGCATTAATAAATTTGGCACACATAGGCAAAAGTGGGAAATTTACTTCATGTAGTAGAAAAAATAGTCTGTTCCTTTTTCCTGCTGTCTGAATAGGTTTGGCTGCTAGGTTTCCTTCTGGATCTTTTGTTTTTGAGTTTTTTTTAGCTTTTTCACCACATCTAAATAATTCAATAACTAACTTGTAGTCATGGCTCAGAATAGTGGTAAACGGCGTTTAGTGTGTGTGTGTGTTTATTACATTTTTTTAACACAGTTTTTTTCTCCTTAAATGTACTTACCCTTTTTTTTTTTCGTTACTTCTTCTACAGATCCGTGTATCCTGTGGACTCCTTCGCATTCGGTGGACTTCTTCGACCAGTGTTTTTCTTTGCTTGATGTTAATAAAATGGTTAACGAGGGCTTGTGGGGGAGTGTTTTTTGTAATAAATTTTTTTTTAAACCTGTTGTGTTTTTTTTTTTTACTTTACTAGACAGGCTTAGTAGTGGAAGCTGTCTTATAGACGGAGTCCATTACTAAGCCGGGCTTAGCGTTAGCCACAAAAACAGCTAGCGCTAACCCCCAATTATTACCCCGGTACCCAACAGCACAGGGGTGCCGGGAAGAGCCGGTACCAACAGGCCCGGAGCGTCAAAAATGGCGCTCTTGGGCCTAGGCGGTAACAGGCTGGCGTTATTTAGGCTGTGGAGGGCCAGTAACAATGGTCCTCGCCCACCCTGGTAACGTCAGGCTGTTACTGTTTGGTTGGTATTTGGCTGAGAATAAAAATAGGGGGGACCCTATGTGTTTTTTTTAAATATTTCATTATTTATTTAAAAAAAAACGCATAGGGTCCCCCCTATTTACATTTTTTTATGCTGGGAGTTGTAGTTGTATGGTGCAGGAGATGTGTGGGCAAGTGACAAGCTTGTCCCCTGCCCCCAGCTGCAGGACTACAACTCCCAGCATGCCCTTACAGTAAAGTGGGGCGGAGGCCGGGCACAGTGTTTCCCAACCTGGGACTTGTAGTTTTGCAACATCTGGAGGCACCCTGGTTGGGAAACACTGTTTTAGGCCAGTGTTTCCCAACCAGGGTGCCTCCAGATGTTGCAAAACTACAACTCCCAGCATGCCTGGACAGCCAAAGGCTGTCTAGGCATGCTGGGAGTTGTAGTCTTGCAACATCTGGAGGCACCCTGGTTGGGAAACACTGGCCTAAAACAGTGTTTCCCAACCAGGGTGCCTCCAGATGTTGCAAAACTACAACACCCAGCATGCCCTGACAGCCAAAGCCTTTGGCTCTCAGGGCAGGAGCCCGGGCTGAGATTACAGTGCAGCCACCCGGGCTCCTCATAAGGCCTCCCCGCTACCCCCCCCCCCTTGTCTCCGCTGCCTGCGCCGCTCAGCTCCCGCTGCTACAAGACTACAACTCCCAGCGTGTCCTCACTGTAAGGGCATGCTGGGACTTGTAGTCTTGCAACAGCAGACAGATGGAAGTTGTGTGGTGCTGGCAGGTGAGAGGGGTGGGATGTAAATCACTGCAGTGTCCCGGTAGCGCAGTGAGGGTAGCGGGGAGAAAGTATGTCGGAGCCCGGGCGGCAGTAGCTTTTCCTGCTCCATGTTGGAGCTGGAGTAAATTTAGTCATTTTTTACGGCCGTTGCGACAATTTATTGCGCAACTGCGACTGTCTCAGTTAATAAATTCCTGACCACTGCAAGTAAAAACTGAAAACTTGCGTACATTAAGCGGGAAAATTTTTTTGACTTTCTAGCTCTTGCTAGAGAAAGTCGCACAAAAAATAGGTTAGGCGCAATTGCCCAAAACAATTTTGCCCAAAAATAGTCAGAAAAAAATGACTAAACCCCTTAGTAAATGCCCCTCATTGTTCTTATCTTTATAATTGTATTTATACCTTCAATGAATTGATTCTGTATGCATACTTTTTATTAAAACTTTATAATAAAAATATATATGTTTAACCATACATTACAGTTGATTATATTTTTATTTGGTTGGGGTTTCACATTTTGGGCGTGTTTCACAAACCTTTAGGTGTCTTTATATTTGTCGGTTCCTGTGAACCCTTACAGTTTATATTTATTTTTATTCATTTTCATATTGGAGCCTACATATAGGAAAGTTTTCTCTGTGTCAATAACTTGACTTTACAAACGTTGAGCATAAACATGGAATAATTATTTTAGGTCAAGTTACCTGTATTTTTTTTAGTTTAATCAAACATAACTTTTCTACCTGGGTTAGGCTGGGTTCACACTACGTTTTCTCCCATACGGGAGCGCATACGGCAGGGGGGAGCTAAAAGCTTGCGCTCCCGTATGTCACCGTATGCGCTCCCGTATGTCATTCATTTCAATGAGCCGACCGGAGTGAAACGTTCGGTCCGGTCGGCTCATTTTTGCGCCGTATGCGCTTTTACAACCGGACCTAAAACGTGGTTGACCACAGTTTTAGGTCCGGTTGTAAAAGCGCATACGGTGCAAAAATGAGCCGACCGGACCGAACGTTTCACTCCGGTCGGCTCATTGAAATGAATGACATACGGGAGCGCATACGGTGACATACGGGAGCGCGAGCTTTTAGCTCCCCCCTGCCGTATGCGCTCCCGTATGGGAGAAAACGTAGTGTGAACCCAGCCTTATCCGGTTTAACTTCTGACACCTGCCGCCTATCCTCATCCAGGTAATCCTTCACAGACATCTTACAGTCTCTGACAGGGAAGAGTGAAGCTTACTCTATTCCTCCTCCCTCCTTTCATTGGTGCAAAGTCAAGTTCTGCCATGCTAAGTCTGGGTGAGAAAAGCCAAACAGCAGAAATTTCCACACTGGCTTTCTGCTTATTACCTGACATTGGGAAATGTGGGCTTAATCTTGTTATGAAACGTTTCTTGAAAAACTGTGTTGGTGTTTTGAGGTTTATTATGTTGTTGGTTCGCAGAGAACCTGCCTGCCGTGAACCAAACTTTTCCAAAAGGTTCTGCAAACTGACAAGTCGATCTTTTGAAAAGCTCATTCAACTCTAATCAGATTGCCCAGTTTATGTCTCTGATGGAGGGCTCCAACTTAGTATACTGAGTTGCCATACAGTGGCATACCTCTTAACCCCTAAAGGACCAAGCCCATTTTGACCTTAAGGACCAGACCAATTTTCATTTTCGTTTTTTCCTCCACCCCTTCTAAAAATCGTAATGCTTTAAATTTTGCACGTACAGACCCATATAAGGGCTTGTTTCTTAGGTCACCAATTGTACTTTGTAATGACACCAATCATTTAATAACAAAAAATCTACTGCAAAACCAAAAAATATATATTTGTGGGGTGAAATTGGGGGGAAAAATACCATGTTGTAACTTTTGGGGCCTTTCGTTTCTACACAGTGTTGTTTGTCGGTAAAAATTACATCTTATCTTTCCTCTGTAGGTCCATACAGTCACAAGGATACCCTATTTATGTATATTTTATTTTACTACTTTAACCCCTTAAGGACTGAGCCCTTTTTCACCTTAAGGACTGAGCCCTTTTTCGCAATTCTGACCACAGTCACTTTATGCATTAATAACTCTGGAATGCTTTTACCGATTATTCTGATTCTGAGATTGTTTCTTCGTGACATATTCTACTTTATTTTGGTGGTAAATTTTCGTCGTTACTTGCATCCTTTCTTGGTGAAAAATCCCCAAATGTCATGAAAATGTTGAAAATTTAGCATTTTTCTAACTTTTAACCTGTTGGGGACGAAGGGCATATGCATACGCCCTTGCGTCCTGGTACTTAAGGACGAAGGGCGTATCCATACGCCCGTGGGAATTTCGGCCCCCGCCGCGCGCCGGGCGGGGACCGGGCCGGGGTGACTGCTGATATCTATCAGCAGGCACCCCGTGCAAATGCCCAGGGGGGTCATTAGACCCCCCCATGTCGGCGATCGGCGCAAATCGCAAGTGAATTCACACTTGCAATTTGCGCCGATTCCGGGTCATTACGGGTCTATGGTGACCCGGAATAGAAGGGGGATCGCGGGTGTCTAAGACACCCACGATCCCCCTAAAGCGATAGGAGTGAGGTGGCAGAGTTGCCACCCCTCCTATCTCTGCTATTGGTGGTCTAGACGCGACCACCAATAGCAGATCTGGGGCGGAGGGGTTTACTTTCGTTTTCCCCGTCCTGCCCTCCCACAATAGGCGGGGCAGAACGGGGAAAACGAAGAGGAGCAGCGCCGGAGTCCACTTACCCCTCCGGAGGCAGCGGAGCGACGGGGATCGGCGGTCGGCGACGGAGATCGGCGGCGGCGTGCGGCAGAAGAGGACGGCTCCCGGATGCGGCGGAAGCCGGTGAGTAGTTGCATAGCAACATCTAGAGGGCTACAGTCTGAGACCACTATAGTGGTCTCTAGACTGTAGCCCTCCAGCTGTTGCAAAACTACAACTCCCAGCATGCCCAGACAGCTGTTTGCTGTGTGGGCATGCTGGAATTTGTAGTTTTGCAACAGCTGAAGGTCTACAGTTTAGAGACCACTGCACAGTGATCTCTATACTGCCCTCTAGATCTTGCAAAACTACAACTCCCAGCATGCCCACACAGCTGTTTGCTGTCTGGGCAGGCTGGGAGTTGTAGTTTTGCAACATCTGGAGGTCCACAGTTTGGAGATCACTGTTCAGTGGTCTCTAAATTGTAGCACTCCAGATGTTGCAAAACTACAAATTCCGGCATGCCCACACAGCAAACAGCTGTCTCGGCATGCTGGGAGTTGTAGTTGCGTACCTCCAGTTGTTGCATAACTACATCTCCCAGCATGCCCTTCTGTGATCAGACATGCTGGGAATTGTAGTTTTGCAACAGCTGGAGGCACACTGGTTGGAAAATACTGAGTTAGGTAACAGAACCCAACTCAGTATTTTCCAACCAGTGTGCCTCCAGCTGTTTCAAAACTACAACTCCCAGCATGTACTGACAGACCGTGCATGCTGGGAGTTGTAGTTTTGCAACAGCTGGAGGCTCACTGGTTGGAAAATACTGAGTTAGGTAACAGAACCTAACTGAAGGTTTTCCAACCAGTGTGCCTCCAGCTGTTGCAAAACTACAACTCCCAGCATGTACTGACAGACCGTGCATGCTGGGAGTTGTAGTTTTGAAACAGCTAGAGGTTTGCCCCCCCCCCCCCCCCCCCCATGTGAACGTACAGGGTACATTCACACGGGCGGGTTTAGAGCAAGTTTCCTGCTTCAAGTATGAGCTGCGGCAAATTTTTCGCCGCAGCGCAAATTCCTAGCGGGAAACTCACCGTAACCCGCCAGTGTGAATGTACCCTAAAAACACTACACTACACTACACTACCACCTAATAAAGAGTAAAACACTACATATACACCCCCTTACACTGTCCCCCCCAATAAAAAAAAAAAACGTATTGTACAGCAGTGTTTCCAAAACGGAGCCTCCAGCTGTTGCAAAACAACAACTCCCAGCATTTCCGGACAGCCACTGATTGTCCAGGCATGCTGAGAGTTTAGCAACAGCTGGAGGCACCCTGTTTGGGATTCACTGGCGTAGAATACCCCTATGTCCACCCCTGTGCAATCCCTAATTTAGTCCTCAAATGCCCATGGCACTCTCTCACTTTGGAGCCCTGTCGTATTTCAAGGAAACAGTTTAGGGCCACATATGGGGTATTTCCGTACTGGGGAAAAATTGCACTACAAATTTTGGGGGGCTTTTTCTCCTTTTACCCCTTATGAAAAGGAAAAGTTGGGGTCTACACCAGCCTGTTAGTGTATAAAAAAAATTTTTTTACACTAACATGCTGGTGTTGCCCTTTACTTTTTATTTTCACAAGGTAAAAGGAAAAAAAGACCCCCAAAATTTGTAACGCAATTTCTGCTGAGTACGGAAATACCCCATATGTGGGCGTAAAATGCTCTGCGGGCGCACAACAAGGCTCAGGAGTGAGAGCGCACTATGTACATTTGAGGCCGAAATTGGTGATTTGCACAGGGGTGGCTGATTTTACAGCGGTTCTGACATAAATGCAAAATAATAAATACCCACATGTGACCCCATTTTGGAAACTACACCCCTCACTGAATGTAATAAGGGGTACAGTGAGCATTTACGCCCCACAGGGGTCTGACAGATTTTTGGAACAGTGGTCTGTGAAAATGAAAAATTTAATTTTTTTGTTTGCACAGCCCACTGTTCCAAAGATCTGTCAAACGCCAGTGGGGTGTAAATGCTCACTGCACCCCTTATTACATTCCGTGAGGGGTGTAGTTTCCAAAATGGGGTCACATGTGGGGGGGTCCACTGTTCTGGCACCACGGGGGGCTTTGTAAATGCACATGGCCCCCAACTTCCATTCCAAACAAATTATCTCTCTAAAAGCTCAATGGTGCTCCTTCTCTTCTGAGCATTGTAGTTCGCTCGCAGTGCACTTGACGTCCACATATGGGGTATTTCCATACTCAGAAGAAATGGGGTTACAAATTTTGGGGGGCATTTTCTCCTATTACCCTTTGTAAAAAAAAAGTAAAATTTGGGGAAAAACCAGCATTTTAGTGGAAAAATATTTTTTTTTCATTTACACATCCGACTTTAACAAAAAGTTGTCAAACACCTGTGGGGTGTTAAGGCTCACCGTACCCCTTGTTACGTTCCTTGAGGGGTGTCGTTTCCATAATAGTGTGCGATGTGTTTTTTTTTGCTGTCCTGGCACCATAGGGGCTTCCTAAATGGGACATGCCACCCAAAAACCATTTCAGAAAAACTCACTCTCCTAAATCCCATTGTTGCTCCTTTGCTTCTGAGCCCTCTACTGCGCCCGCCGAACACTTGACATACACATATGAGGTATTGTCTTACTCGAGAGAAATTGGGTTACAAATTTTGAGAGGATTTTTTTCCTTTTACCCCTTGTAAAAATTCAAAAACTGGGTCTACAAGAACATGCCAGTGTAAAAAATGAAGATTTTGAATTTTCTCCTTCACTTTGCTGCTATTCCTGTGAAACACCTAAAGGGTTAACACACTTACTGATTGTCATTTTGAATACTTTGAGGGGTGCAGTTTTTATCGGGTATTTCTAACCAGAAGACCCTTCAAATCCACTTCAAACCTGAACTGGTCCCTGAAAAATTCTGATTTTGAAAATTTTGCGAAAAATTGGAAAATTGCTGCTGAACTTTGAAGCCCCCTGATGTCTTCCAAAAGTAAAAACTCGTCAATTTTATGATGCAAACATAAAGTAGATATATTGTATATGTGAATCAATACATAATTTATTTGGAATATCCATATTCCTTATAAGTAGAGAGCTTCAAAGTTAGAAAAATGCAAAATTTTCCAATTTTTCATGAAATTTTTGCATTTTTCACCTAGAAAGGATGCAAGTATCGCCGAAAATTTACCACTAACATAAAGTTGAATATGTCACGAAAAAAACAATCTCGGAATCAAATTTATAAGTAAAAGCATTCCAGAGTTATTAATGCTTAAAGTGACAGTGGTCAGATGTGCAAAAAATGCTCCCGTCCTTAGGGTCATAATGGGCTCCGTCCCCAAGGGGTTAAGCTCTCTGCTTGTAAGGAAAATGGATATTCCAAATAAATGTTATATTGATTCACAAATTCAATATGTCTACTTTATGTTGGCATCATACAATAGACATATTTTTACTTTTAGAAAAAATAGAGGGCTTCAAAGAATAGCAGCAATTTTCAAAATGTTCATGAAAATTGCAAAATCTGAAGGGACAGATGTTACAGAACTACAACTCCCAGCATGCCTGGGCAGTCTAAGCATGCTGAGAAATGTAGTTTGGCAACATCTGGAGGGCCACTGTTTGGGCACCACTGTAATAGTGACCCTACACAGTGGCGTTGCTAGGGTTGGTGTCACCCGGTGCGGTAGAAAATGGTGTCACCCCCACACCTCCCCCCTCCCCCCAGTAAGTTTTTAGCCTGTTGTGACAGACACCACTGTTGTAGCGCATTGTGAGAAATTTCAGTATAATAATCAGATATACCAGTTGCCACAGAATGGGAAAGTGTTAAAGAAGTTTTCACCATTTAAATATACAGCTCCCAGAATTACTTAAAGGGGTACTCCACTGGAAAACATTTTCTTTTATATCAAATGGTGCCAGAAAGTTAAACAGATTTTTAAATTACTTCTATTTAAAATCTTAATCCTTACAGTACTTATAAGCTGTTGTATTCTCCACAGGAAGTTGTGTAGTTCTTTCCAGTCTGTCCACAGTGCTCTGTCTGTCCATGTTAGGAACTGTCCAGAGCAGGATTGGTTTGCTATGGGGATTTGCTCCTACTATGGACAGTTCTTGACATGGACAGAGGTGTCGGCACAGAGCACTGTGGTCAGACAGAAAATAAAAGAAAAAAGAAAAGAACTTCCTGTGAATCACTTATACAGCAGCTAATAAGTACTGGAAGGATTACGATTTTTAAGTAGAAGTAATTTATAAATATGTTTAACTTTGCAGCACCAGTTGATTCAAAAATGTTTTTTCCAGTAGAGTACTCCTTTATGCAGTGGTGAGATTATGCTGGGAGTTGTAGTTTCACTCATCATAACTGTAGAACTGACAAGTGACTACAGCTCTGATAGGACACAGAGAGGAGAATGTACAATGATATCAGTGACTACAGGTGACGTCTTCTCTATAGTGAGGAGAATACACAATGATATCAGTGACTACAGGTGACGTCTTCTCTATAGTGAGGAGAATACACAATGATATCAGTGATTACAGGTGACGTCTTCTCTATAGTGAGGAGAATGTACAATGATATCAGTGACTACAGGTGACGTCTTCTCTATAGTGAGGAGAATACACAATGATATCAGTGATTACAGGTGACGTCTTCTCTATAGTGAGGAGAATACACAATGATATCAGTGACTACAGGTGACGTCTTCTCTATAGTGAGGAGAATGTACAATGATATCAGTGACTACAGGTGACGTCTTCTCTATAGTGAGGAGAATACACAATGATATCAGTGACTACAGGTGACGTCTTCTCTATAATGAGGAGAATACACAATGATATCAGTGACTACAGGTGACATCTTTTCTATAGTGAGGAGAATACACAATGATATCAGTGATTACAGGTGACGTCTTCTCTATAGTGAGGAGAATACACAATGATATCAGTGACTACAGGTGACGTCTTCTCTATAGTCTTTCCTTATCTAATTCAGAAGAAACATACCGCCTGGTCCAGCTAAAACTTCTCTCTGTAGAATGTGACGCCCAGACGTCTCCTCACTATGTCAGCGCATTCTCATCCTCTATATGAAAACAAGTATTATTATAAACCTGCCAGACACTGTATCCTCTAAATATAATACTACAATACACTATACTCTTTGATTATAAACCTTCCATACACCATACCCACGGAATATAATACTACCACACACTGTACATTCTGAATATAATACCAACACATACTGTACCCTCTGAATATAAATCTGCCACATACGGTACCCTCTGAATATACCGCCACACACTGTACCCTCTGAATATAAATCTGCCACATACTGTACCCTCTGAATATAAATCTGCCACACACTGTACCCTCTGAATATAAATCTGGTGGTGTTGCTAGGGACTGATGGGGGTGCTAGTACTGGGGAGGTGTTGCTGGAGGATGATGAGGGTGCTACTGGCCATCCCCCCTGGCAGTATCACCCCCATCATCCATCAGCAGGATCATCCTCCTGGCAGGAGCACCCCCATCATCCACCATCAGGATCTGCTGATGGAGGTGCTGCTGCTGGGGGGGTTTGCTGGTGGATGATGAGGGTGCTACTGCCAGGGAGGAGCATTAGGTAGGCAGCAGTTCCCCCACTTAAGGTAGGTAGCAGTTCCCCCACATTAGGTAGGTAGCAGTTCCCTGAAATTTATCATTTTAAGCTATACACAAGGTCTCTGTACAACATGTATTATATAATGTTTTCATGTTATGGCTGGTCAGTGTAGATGTTTGAGAACCCAGAAGGTGTCTGGTAATAAGGTACAGGGTAATCTCACGCAAGACTACCACCGTACTGTATTGCACACAATACTGGATGTTTGCTGGACATATTTCCATGGCACAGTTTGAAGTAGTTTTTAGGAAATAATTGACATCTCTGCAGTTTTAATGAATAAATAGCAGAGACCTACAGTAACAAACCCATTCTTCATCTAACAATATTCTGTCTTGAATCGAGGCAAAATACAAACACATGCGGTCTCATTAGAAAGTTAATGATGCTTTACTACAGTTTCCATTTGCTTCAATTAGCTTTCTCCATCTCACACACCTGATTGACTATCTCATTGTTCTTGTAATTAAGGGAAACAAACAACATGCAAAAGCTTTTAAATTTGCTCCTAAAAACTACCCAGAAGAAACTTACATTTTTATGTACAAACTGAAATATTGATGAAGCCTGAAAGAGAATTGTAATGATAAAGGGCAAAGCAAAAATCTTTATCAAAGGGATTTCCTATTAAAGAAAGTGAGGATATATCTCTGAAATAGCATTCAGGAGTGGGTCCAAAACACAGAAAAAAATGCTAATCTATCCATAATCGTTTTCTCTGTGTCGGTTTCATTCCTAGATTTGACTACATTTACTGCCCAAAATATCATGTGTGAGCATGTGATCTGAATGATAGTGGGATATTAGTGACTCCTAGCAGGATTTCTCCGCACACCCGGTCTTTGTTGGAGTAGAAACTAAAGGGGAGGTCTATCAAAACTTGTCCTGAGGAAAAGTGGCTGAGTTGCCTATAAAACCTTTTCAAAAATGAAAGAAGACATCTGATTGGTTGCTATGGGCAACTTGGCAACTTTTCTTTTGGACTGGTTTTGATAAATCTCCCCCTAAATGTTATAACCAAAAGACACATATTTATACTGTACAAATTAGCTAGCAGGAGTTAGCAGGAAAATGCTAGGGCAAATGGAAAGGCAGGTGGTCTATTGCAGAGGGCATGGCGGGGACTCTGTGTTGTACTGTGTTGAACTAAAAGACTGGTAGAGAGGATCAGACAGTATGTAGGAGTAAAGGTGGGGTCTACCATATCGAATGCAGTAAAAATACAGTAGAATTAAAGGGGTTATCCACCATAAGGTGATTTTAGTATGTACCTGGCAGACAGTAATAGACATGCTTAGGGAGGATCTGCGCTTGTCTTGGTGCTAAATGGCTATGTTGTTAGATTACCATAACACTGTGGCTAGCTTTTTGTGAACTGATATTTCCTGTTTGAGTTTACTACTTTTGTCTACAAATCCCATAATTCCATTTTCCTCCCTCTCACACATCAGCCACCCCACCCATTGAAACATACAGTAAATGAGCTGCATCCATTCAAAAGACCTGTGGTTTTCAATCAGGGTGCCTACAGCTATTGCATTAGTTGCAGATTGATCTCTCTCCCACCAAGCTATCGCTCCACCCATTGAAGCAAACTATTGATGTCAGGTCTCGGCCGCACCGCAACCTGGGAAAAATCTGAGACAACAGTCATTTTGTATGCTGTTAAAAAGAAATATTGGTGTGAAAATCACAGAATTGTGAGAAACCCGTCACACTCAGGTACAGACACTTTATTATGAACTACACTAACTTTACAGCCCCTGTGGCATATTCAATAAAAAAAAAATCTTGGAATAACTCTTTAAATGTATTAAAGGGTTATGCCTACAGTCATAGGAGAGGGGATAACTAGGGCCAAACTTCTGGAATTAAGCCCTGGTCATGGTGTATGAAGAACATACCAACTTATTTGGTATGCAAAGGGTAGAGACGCACGCAGCATAGAAGCTGCGTGTTTGAAGCACCTGCGTATTTGATGCACCTGTAGATTTGACGCACTTGCCCCCAGATTAACCCCCTCCCCCCAGTAGGCAGGTAGTACCCCCCAGATTAACCCCCTCCCCCCAGTACGCAGGTAGTACCCCTAGATTAAACCCCCCCCCCCAGTAGGCAGGTAGTACCCCCAGATTAACCCCCTTCTGGAGTACTGGGGATGCTACCTGCCTACTCGGAGGAGGGGGTTAATCTGGGGGTACTACTTTCCTACTGGGGGAGGGGATTAATCTGGGGGTACTACATAACATGCCTACTGGGGTAGGGGGTTAATCTGGGGGTACTACATGCCTACTGGGGGAGTGGGTTAATCTGGCGATAGTACCTGCCTACTGGAGGGAGGGGATTTATACCTCTATATGGTCCTGTATAGGTAAGGTGGGGAGGGGGTGGAGGGGGGCCTCCATGTCTATTTTGCTTGGGGCCCCCAAATTCCTTCAAATTGCCCTGCATTTGTTTCCCTGACGATCCAATCCTCCTACACTATGCGAGCGATATCGCCGCACAGTGTAGGACATGACATGCTCCTTCTCCAGACCTCCCCTGTAGCATGCGCGGTGCGTTCCATGATGTCACGCGGAGGCGGAGTCACTGCAACGCAAGGGTGAGGCACGGCCAGGTGGTTACTGCGCAATACCAGCGACATTACGCTCTGCATCCCACTCTCCCAGAATGGCTTATGGCAGCCAATATGTGCTAGAGGTAATTTTTTCATTTTTAAATCATCAATTCGAAATAAATTGTGTAATTTATTGGTTATATAATTATTATTATTATGATAGTGTACGCTAGCACTACCATCTTTCTATGGATTTTCTAGTTAGTTAGTCACCCTAATGTTTTAGTTTAACAGCTTTAAAGGGGTTATCCAGGAAAAAAACTTTTTTTTATATATATCAACTGGCTCCAGAAAGTTAAACAGATTTGTAAATTACTTCTATTAAAAAAAAATCTTAATCCTTTCAGTACTTATGAGCTTCTGAAGTTGAGTTGTTCTTTTCTGTCTAAGTGCTCTCTGATGACACGTGTCTCGAGAACCGCCCAGTTTGGAAGAGATGCTATGAGGATTTTCTTCTAAACTGGGCGGTTCCCGAGACACGTGTCATCAGAGAGCACTTAGACAGAAAAAAACAAATCAACTTCAGAAGCTCATAGGTACTGAAAGGATTAAGATTTTTTAATAGAAGTAATTTACAAATCTGTTTAACTTTCTGGAGCCACTTGATATATATAAAAAGAAAAAGTTTTTTTTTCCTGTATAACCCCTTTAATAACAGCTTTTGTTTATTTATTTTATATCTATTTTTCTGATTTTATTTTTTTTTTCCTCAGCCATGTACACAAAGAGTTTATTTCTTCTTTCTTCATGCTGCATTTTTATTTCATTTACTCATTTGTTCAGCCTCAGTCAGATCCATCTGTATCACATATTAAAGGGGAAAATGGCTACCTACTGATAGTTTTGATTCAAATACAGATTGTTCTGATTTATTGTTGTAAACTTGCATGATAGTACATATTGTTCACACAGAGCACCTGACCTGGGCTGGTTTACTGAGTGCAATTCACATAGAGATCATGAGCAAATTGTGCAGGTCTGTTTATGTATGTGTGCATGTAAGCAAGAGTGTGTGTGTGTGTGTGTGTGTGTGTGTATATATATATATATATATATATATATACACAGTGGTCCCTCAACATACGATGGTAATTCGTTCCAAACGAGCCATCGTTTGTCGAATCCATCGCATGTTGAGGGATTTGTGCAATGTAAAGTATAGGAAGCTGTACTCACCTGTCCCCGCCGCTCGCGATGGTGTCCCCACAAACTGGCGCGCAGCGTGAGTTTGTGCAATAGGATGCGTACGCCTATGAAAGTGGTTAGTTAATTTATTACGAATTTGTTTTCCCCACTGATTTGGGGAGACTCCTTAAAATGTCAACCTAAAACTGACAAATGGATTGTCATTTTACATATAAGCCTATGGTATGGCCGTATATATTTATACTTATAAAATAAATAAACAAAAGCTGTATATATATATATATCTATTTTTCTGATTTTTTTTTTTTTCCTCAGCCATGTACACTAAGAGTTTATTTCTTCTTCCTTCATGCTGCATTTTTATTTCATTACCCGTTTGTTCAGCCTCAGTCAGACCCATCTGTGTCACATATTAAAGGGTTTACTGGAGGAGGGGTAGTATCCTGCGTACAGCAGAAGGTTGAGAAACCTTTAAAATCAATTTTGTCCCAGCCAGGCGGCCCAGGCCTGGGAAGTCGGAGGTTTGCCAAAAAATGTATTTTTATTAGGCCAGCATCCCTGGCTGGCCGCAAGGTGTTTGCAAAAGCAAATGCAATCAATTAGAATTGTGCCCAAGCCAGGCGGCCCAGACCTGGCTGGGGAATCACACTGAAACCAAAGCAATGGAGCAAATCTTTTTCTTCTGACAAGTATTCCCCTGGCCATAACTATTACTCCAGGTATCAATCGTGGCCTGCACTTTCCTCAGACACAGACAAGTTCATGGAGTGGCCCACCCTTTCCGCCACATGATTGTGCAAAGCAGGGACGGCTTTCTTTGCAAAGTAATGGCGACTAGGTATGCGCCACCTGGGCTGGGCACACCCGATTAGTTGCCTGAAGGCTGTGGAGCAAACAAGATGGTATGGAAGTGCCTGTGCCACCAACAACTTAGCCAGGTACGAATTGACCTGTAGTACAACAGGGTGACTGGAAGAATACTGCTGTCTGGAGGACATGGATTTCCCAATGGTAACTCATGGTATCGGGGAGAAGGAGGGCATGACACAGATGAGGCAAATCTCAAAAATGTGCTGCCCTCCATGTGGTGACCCTCCACATGCCTACGTAGAGACATAGTTCCTACACTCGGACCCTGGCCATGGCTTACCTTCTGTTTGCAGAGACGACATCTGTATCAGGTAAGGTGGAAAAGAAGTTCCACACATGATGATATCTGATGGGGACTGCACCACCTGTAACTGTGGCCCTCCTCTGGATGTTTTTTTATTGGAACCCAAACATGCAGCAGCGTCGCTATCACACAAGCCCCTCAGACCAGCAACCCTATGCCTGTTACGTTCCACAGGTTTTCTTCCCCTACCTCAGCTATGCTCTTCTTCACTGACACTGCCATTACTTTCCTGCTCTTAACACGTCAGCTCATGCCCAGGTGGTTCCCACATCCAGTCCAATACCACATCATAGTTTACATCAAACTCCTCAACTTCCATGCCAGTTCTCTCTGCATGAACTTCTTGGGCTCCTTGCTCCCCTTCAACACAGCCACCTCGCCGCGTGCGGAAATGTCTGAATTATAAAAATATATCATTAATTAAACCGCTCGGTCAATGGCGTGCGCGCAAAAAAATTCCAAAGTCCAAAATAGTGCATTTTTGGTCACTTTTTATATCATTTAAAAATGAATAAAAAGCGATCAATAAGTCCTATCAATGCAAAAATGGTACCGATAAAAACTTTAGATCACGGCGCAAAAAATGAGCCCTCATACCGCCCCATACACGGAAAAATAAAAAGTTATAGGGGTCAGAAGATGACAATTTTAAACGTATTAATTTTCCTGCATGTAGTTATGATTTTTTCCAGATGTCCGACAAAATCAAACCTATATAAGTAGGGTATGATTTTAATTGTATGGACCTACAGAATAAATATCAGGTGTAATTTTTACCGAAAAATGTACTACGTAGAAACGGAAGCCCCCAAAAGTTACAAAACAGCGTTTTTTTTTCAATTTTGTCGCACAATGATTTTTTTTACCGTTTCACCGTAGATTTTTGGGCAAAATGACTGACGTCATTACAAAGTAGAATTGGTGGCGCAAAAAATAAGCCATCATATGGATTTTTAGGTGCAAAATTGAAAGAGTTATGATTTTTTAAAGGCAAGGAGCAAAAAACGAAAATGCAAAAACGGAAAAACCCCCGGTCCTTAAGGGGTTAAAGAAATGATCTGATTGGTTACTTTGCGCAGATGCACCATCCTTATGTACACAGGTATTGCTAAATCTCCCCCAATATGCTCAAAATTAATAAGTCCTGCTGAATCTTTATGCTGTTTCTAAAAATGGTGATAAATAATATTTGTATTATTTCATATACAGGAAATAATGGTTTATTCATATGAGAATTCCAGGAAAAATTCAATTTGCAACAAATGCGAATATCGCCGTGATTCGATCACTTCATTAAACTCCATTTAGTGTGGTCCATGCTCCAGGGCATTTAAAATGGTGGATCCACATGTGAGGACATGGGGCAAGGAATCCTGGGAAGGTGGGAACAAGGGTCAGCACTATGACCCTGAATTACATGCAGCATGCAGCCTATCAGCAGCTAGCCACCCCTGTGATGTCACAGCCCTCTATAATTGGCGGCCATCTTGCGGCCAGTCACTTCAGCCTTTTATTCCAGAGAGAGAGGGACAGACAGTATTGTGTGTTGCACAGAAAAGCATTTTTACAGCAGCGATTCACCTCCCAGTCACATGAGCATTCTGTTGCACAGAGAGAGCAACAGAGAGCAGTTTGTGTTGCACAGAAAAGCATTTTTACAGCAGCGATTCACTTCCTAGTCACATCAGCGCTCTATTGCAGAGAGGGACAGAGAGCAGTGTGTTGAACAGAAAAGCTTTTTTACAGCAGCGATTCATCTCCAGCCTAGAAGCAATGATAGGGAAGGGAGTACGACTGAGAGAGTGCAATTTTGGGTGTAGTACACAGCGACTGTGTGCTGCAGCACTGGTGTGTACAACAACTGAAAAGCTAATAGTAGCCAGCCAGTTAGGATGAGCAGAGCACTAAGGGTGCATTCCCACCTGGCGTATGCGTAGCGTATTTCACGCTGCACAAAATTTACTGCAGCAGCAGGAAATACGCTGCGTATTCCTTGCTCACTATTTTGTTCCTGTTAAAGTCTTAAAGGACAACTGCAGCTTAATATACACGTATTCCCTATCTACAAGATAGGGGATAAGTGTTTGATCGCGGGGGGTCCGACCGCTGGGACCCTTCATGATCTCCTTTACGGGGCCGCGGCTGTGCCGTGGCTCTCCTGTGCAGGGGGCGTGCCTGACGCAGCATGTCGTTGCGGCCAGCACGCCTCCTCCATGCATCTCTATGGGAGAGGCGGGGAGGCAGCCTTCGTGCCTCCCCAGCTCCCCCATAGAACTGTATGGGGATGGGGAGGGGACGGGGAGGGGACGGGGAGGAGACGGGGAGGGGACGGGGAGGAGACGGGGCGTCACCGTCGACCTCACTATGAGCGCTAATGGCGGCGCCCCGTTAGGGAGATCTCGGGGGGTCCCAGTGGTCGGAGCCCCCGCGATCAAACACTTATCCCCTATCTTGTAGATAGGGGATAAGTGTATATTGTGCTGCAGTTGTCTAAGGGCCTAGATACTGTGAAAGGCCATTCAAAAGTACACACCTGCTGGTGTTCTAGACAAATACTGTTTTAAGCGTAGTGGAGCGTATTGTACTCCCCTCATATTAGCACTAAGAATGTCAGGCAGAGAAGTGCCAGGACGTGCACAGAGGAGTGGCAGAGGCCTAAATTCATGAGGCAGAGGTCACAGAAGACTGGGGGCGAGTGGCAGCAGGAGAGGCCTGAGCTCCCGGTATCAGCTAGCGGTCGTGTCTTGACCAGCAACCCATGTGCCGTCATCAATTAGTTAACATGGTCATTCACTTCATCACAAGTGACATCTGACACCCCCAGTCAACAGTAAATGGGTTCCTCAGACACAACCCTCAGTTGGCATGACCCGGGAGAAGTCCCTGTCCTCCCATTGCCTCTTTCCTATGCTGTTCCCTCCCCCACAGAAGTATCTTATGCTGTGGGTTCAGCTTCACTATTTAGTGAGGACGATCTACTAGAGGACAGTCAGCAGCTACTGCCCAGCCAAGAAGTGGTGGAGACATCCGCCACTTCCTCCGCTAGGCGGGCAAGTAGTGATGAGGAGAGTAGCGTGGGAGGTGGTGTTGCGAGCGTTCAGGCTCCTGAAGCACACTACACTGTTAAGGAACCTGAGAAGGACGACAGTGACGTGCAGACACAACTCGATGATGATGAAGCACTAGGGAGTAGCTGGCAGAAGACGGTTGCAGGTTGCCTGTGAGGCAGCAGCTGAGCCAGCAAGGTGGTAGCATGGTTGGAAGTCAGCATTGTGGCAGAAGTGGAAAGTCTGGAGCCAAACGTGCTTGGGGTAGACCATCTGCTTCACAGCAGCCTACCTTCCCAGGAGGTAGTGGAATCCTAGAGTCGGCAGCAGTAGCTGTCAATCAGTGCGGACTGTTCGTGGGAAAATCAGCTACTCCACTGTGTGGCAGTTTTTCATCAAGCATACGGAGGATGTTAACCTGCCCACATGCAAGATGTGATGGCACAAGGTGAATGGTGGCCAGGGTCTTAATGTTAACACCACGGCCCTGTGTCAACATATGCAGCATCACCATAAAGCGGCCTGGGAGAATCATGGCTCCGATGTGATGGTCCAGCCTGCTGCATCACCCAGTGGCACGCCGCTCCCTGTTTCAGCCAGCAAAAGCTCCACCACCTCAGCCGAAGGGAGCTGTTTGTCATACCCATCTTCTGTTGCTCCAGATGCTCCTGCTCCTCTTACTTCGAGTCAGTCATTCCGCCAGTAATCCATCGCCACAGCCATATCCAAGAGACAACAGTATGCGCCCATTAATCCAATGGCACAGAAGCTGAATTTGCTCCTGTCCAAGTTGCTGTTGCTGCAGTCCCTCCCTGCACCTTCCAAAGACCTGATGGCTTGGGCTGAGCCGAGGTGGAGAGTCCCAAGCCGTCATTTCTTTGCGAAGAAGGCAGTACCAGCCCTGTACAATTTTGTGAAACAGAAGGTGGGCCAGTCCTTGAGCTTGTCGATGTGTACCAAAGTGCATGGCAGCGATGACATGTGGAGCTGTAACTACGGTCAGGGACAATACATGTCATTTACAGCCCACTCGTTGAATGTGATTCCTGCACAGCCACAACAGCAACTTGGACAGGTCACGCCGCTTCCGACACCATGCTCTCAGGACGTTGGTCCTGTGAAAGTGTGTGATTCCGCCTCCTCATCCTCCACCGTGTCCTCAGCCTCCAGTGCACCGACAAATCTCAGTGCCCCTCTAGCATACCATTTGTGCAGGGCACAGCAGTATCATTCTGTTATTCACATGGTTTGCCTTGGCGAACTGAGTCACACAGGGGAGGAAGTGCTAAAAGTCATTCATCAAGAAATTGAATCATGGCTTACTCCACAAAAACTGGAAATGGGAACCATGGTGACTGACAAGGGGAAGAACATTTTGTCTGCGCTGTGACAAGGAAGCCTAAGACATGCGTCCTGCATGGCACACGTGTTCAATCTGGTTGTCAAGCGTTTCCTGAAGTGTTCCCACATCTGCAAGACATCCTAGCAATGGGAATGAAACATTGCATGCACTTCAGCCACTAGTACACCGCAAAGCACACCCTCCTTGAGCGGCAGCATCAGTCTGATTTGCGACGTTTCCACACGTTGGAATTCCACCCTCCATATGTTGGACTGATTATGCAAACCGAGAAAAGCCATCGCCGAGTTCTTGATCATCCAAGCGGATAGAGGGACTCCCCTGTGTAACTTCAATGTCAACCAGTGGCAGCTCATATGTGACACCTGCCGTTTGCTCAGGCACTTTGAGGAAGCCCCATTATTACTCCGTCGCCAGGATTAAAGGATGAACAACATCATTCCACTGCTACACCTACTACAACGCATGTTGGAAACAATGGCTGGTCAGGGCACTGGAGACGTGGCTCCTACATCTCACAGCCTCATTGAGCCCTGTGGGGGTTGAACTGGAGGAGGAGGAGTACAGTGGAGCACAGTTTATGTTTCACGAGATGGGCGATTTTTCTAGTCATCTGACAGGAGAGGAGGAGAGGAGCAGCTAGAGGGTTCTGAGGAAGGCGAGACAGAGGACCCAGACAGACCGTGGCAGTATGCAGTGGAGATGGAGGCAGGGAGTCCCTTCAAGTCACTTGCAAAAATGGCACGATGCATGCTCAGTTGCTTGCGCAGTGACCACTGAAGTGTCACCATTCAGCAGGAGGATAACTTCTGGCTCTACACCTTACAGGACCCTTGCTTCCGGCACAAAATGGGGGCCTTTTTTTACACCCACTGAGAGGGAGGACAAACTGACCTACTATAGTGGCATCCTGTGTAGTCAGTTGGCCAATGCCTATCGGCGCCATCGTCCATCCTCTCACAGGTCTGACTCGGGGGGCTCTCTGCGCTCACCTTCCACTGCCATGGCTGCTGAGGAGGGGTGGGGTGGCAGGAGCAGTATCAGCTCCATCAGCAGCAGCCTAAGTCTACAGTCAATGATGAGTACCTTTCTTCACCCGCATAGTGAAGCAACTCATCAGCAGCAGGTAGACCTGAACCAGCTGGTGGTGGCATATCTTAACACGATCATGCCAACACACCTTGATTATCCGCTGGACTTCTGGGCAGCCAAACTTGATTTGTGGCTGCAACTAGCAGATACCATAGAAAAGCTGTCTTGCGCGGCCAGTAGTGTGCCATCAGAGCGTGTGTTTAGTGCGGCGGGGGCCATAGTAACCCCGAGGAGAACTCGCCTGTCCATGAAAAATGTGGAGAGACTGACCTTTGTGAAGATGAATCAGGCATGGATCAGCCAGGATTTCCACCCACCAATGCTTGATACATGAAAGTAGATTGACCATGGTGCCACACCAACACTTCACAAATATGGATAGTGCTAAACATATTTATGGCGCTGCTCCCCAGTTAGGCTGGGTTCACATCACGTTTCCAGCCATATGGGACCGCATACGGCTGGGGGGAGCTAAAACCGATTGCTCCCGCATCCCTGCTGTATGCTGCCCATATGTAATGCATTTCAATGAGCCGTATGTAATGCATTTCAATGAAGTGAAACGCTGACTCCAGTCGGCTCATTTTTGCCCCGTATGCGGTTTTCCCACTGGACCTAAAACCGTGGTCTGCTTACAATGGACCATACTTTGTACCCTTCCACCTTTTAGAGGTCTTTGCATCACATCAATATTTGGTGGTGTAAGTGGCACGTGGTGTTTTCTGCACACCTTTCCTTTTGTTTGATTTAAAAAAAAAAATTGAGTTCATATATTTTATCCCAAGCATATTATTAAAAGTAAGTTTTACGTAATGCATATCCTCAAACTGATCCTTCCACCCGCCTGATGCCACACATCTGATGCCAAGTTCTCCTTTTTTCACCCACCTTTGTCACCGGGTACTGGTAACATAGTAACATAGTAACATGGTTCATGAGGTTGAAAAAAGACCAGAGTCCATCAAATTCAACCTATAACCCTAATGAGTCCCTACTGAGTTGATCCAGAGGAAGGCAAAAAACAATAGTACTAGAGGTAAAAATTCCTTCCCGACTCCAATATGGCAGTCAGAATAAATCCCTGGATCAACATTCTGTCCCTATAAATCTAGTATCCATAACCATATAATAATATAATGTTTTTATTCTCCCAAAATGCATCCAGACCCCTTTTGAACTCTTTTACAGAGTTCACCATGACCCCCTTCTCAGGCAGAGAATTCCACAGTCTCACTGCTCTTACAGTAAAGAACCCCCTTATTGTGCTGGTGTAGAAACCTTCTTTCCTCTAAACGTAGAGGATGCCCCCTTGTTATAGATATAGTCCTGGGTATAAATAGATCATGGGAGAGATCTCTGTACTGCCCCCTGATATATTTATACATAGTTATTAGGTCTCCCTTAAGCCTTCTTTTTCTAAACTAAAGAACCCCAATTCCGATAATCTTTCTGGGTACTGTAGTCCTCCCATTCCCCGTATTATCCTGGTTGCCCGTCTTTGAACCCTCTCCAGCTCCACTATATCTTTCTTGAACACTGGTGCCCAGTACTGTACACAGTATTCTTTGTGTGGTCTGACTAGTGATTTGTACAGCGGTAGAATTATTTCCTTGTCGTGGGCATCTATGCCCCTATTGATGCACCCCATGATTTCATTTGCCTTGGCAGCAGCTGCCCGACACTGGTCCCTACAGCTAAATTTACTATTAACTAATACTCCTAAATCCTTTTCCATGTCAGTCGTCCCAAGTGTGCTCCCATTTAATACATAATCCCATCCCGGAATTTTCTTCCCCATGTGCATAACCTTACATTTATCAGTGTTGAACCTCATCTGCCACTTCCCATCCCAAACCTCCAACCTATCCAGATCAATTTGTAACAGTGCATTGTCCTCTATACTTTAGTGTTTACCGCTTTACAGAGTTTAGTATCATCCGCAAAGATTGCTACTTTACTATTCAACCCCTCTACAAGGTCATTAATAAATATATTAAATAGAACAGGACCCAAGACGGACCCCTGTGGTACCTCACTAGTAACAGTAACCCATTCAGAATAAGTACCATTAATAACCTCCCTCTGTTTCCTATCATTGAGCCAGTTACTTACCCACTTGCACACATTCTCCCCCAGCCCTATCCTTCTCATTTTATACACCAACCTTTTATGTGGCACTGTATCAAATGTTTTGGAAAAATCCATATATACGACATCCAGTGATTGCTCTTGGTCCAGTTTGGAGTTCACTTCCGGATAAAAAACAATCAGGTTCGTTTGACAGGACCGATTGCCACCCACCGCACCACTCTGTCACTGGGTCACTTTCAGGACTCCTGATGCTGCTGCCACCTCCAGGCTGTCTCATTCTGTTACCATATGTTCTCCTCATGCTGATGCTACCTCCAGGCTGTCTTATTCTGCCACCACATGTTCCCCTCATGCTGCTGCCAACTCCAGGCTGTGTCATTAAGCCACTAAGTGGTCTCTTCATGCTTCCCCACCTTCAGGCTGTGTCATTCAGCCACAATATGTTCTCCTCATGCTGCCGCAAATTCCAGGCTGTGTCATTCAGCTACTTTATGCTGCTGCCACCTCCAGGCTGTCTCATTCTGTTACCATATGTTCTCCTCATGCTGATGCTACCTCCAGGCTGTCTTATTCTGCCACCATATGTTCTCCTCATGCTGATGCCACCTCCAGGCTGTCTCATACTGCCACCACATGTTCCCCTCATGCTGCTGCCAACTCCAGGCTGTGTCATTAAGCCACTAAGTGGTCTCTTCATGCTTCCCCACCTTCAGGCTGTGTCATTGAGCCACAATATGCTCTCCTCATGCTGCCGCAAATTCCAGGCTGTGTCATTCAGCCACTTTATGCTGCTGCCAACTCCAGGCTGTGTCATTCAGACACTACATGATCTCATCATGCTGCTGCCAATGCCAGGCTGCGTAATTTAGCCACCACATGCTCTCTTCATGCTGCCGCCAACTCCAGGCTGTGTCAATTCAGTCACTTTGTGGTCTCCTCATGCTGCCGCCACCTCCACGCTGTGTCATTAAGCCACTATATGGTCTCCTCCTGCTGCCGCCACCTCCACACTGTGTCATTCAGGCACTATATGTTCTACTCATGTTTCCACCACCTCCAGGCTGTGTCATTCAGCCACTCCATGTTCTCCTCATGCTGCAGCAAACTCCAGGCTGTGTCATTCAGCCTCTATATACTGCCGCCAACTCCAGGCTGTGTCATTCAGCCACTATGTGGTCTCCTCATGCTGCCGCCAACTCCAGGCTGTGTCATTCAGTCACTATATGGTCTTCTCATGCTACTGCCACCTCCACGCTGTGCCATTCAGCCACTATATGGTCTCCTCATGCTGCCGCCACCTCCGCTCTGTCATACAGTCACTATATGGTCTCCTCATGCTGCCAACACCTCCCCGCTGTGCCATTCAGCCACTATATGGTCTCCTTATGCTGCCGCCACTTCCACGCTGTGTCATTCAGCCACTATATGGTCTCCTCATACTTATGTCACCTCCAGGCTCTGATTTGCATGTCCTACTGAATAACAGTATTATGTCACTAATCCAGCACACACCCTATGCGTATTACAGCAAGGCAAAGTGTTCTACACCCCTATTGTGGCTCTCTGTAGGGCAGAAATAGCCTTTTTTTTTTTTTTTTTTTTTTTAAAGCGATTCTCCGTAAACAAATTTGGATCGAAACTAATTCGGCTGAATTGAATTTTTCAAACATTCGCTCATCTCTAGTCAGTTTCATCCATGCCTCATCTGTATTTCTCCCATTTTTATTGCTACAGATAACAATCAAATACAGTAAAATTAGGGATAAAGACACAGATGATTATTATGAGATTTTACAAGGACACAATATAAAGATTTAGGTCTCTTGCCATCATTTCTTGATACAAGCAATCTCAGTGTCAGGCAGGATCAGCCTTTTAAGCAATCTAGCAGAAAACTAAATTACCGATGCAGCAATTTCCAAATGTCAAGCAAATGAAATCAACATCTGGACGACTTATCGTGGTGCTAATAAAATGCAGAAAAGAAAGTGAGTGTTCCAGGAAATTACACACAGTAGACATAAGGGTCAAAGATATATACCATATTTTTCGGGGTATACCACGCCCCGGCCTATAAAACGCACCCTCATTTTACCAAGGATATGAGAGAAGTGGCAGCAGCAGGGCTCTAGACCCCAGGAAAGGCAGGGTGAGAGAAGCGGGCAGCGACGGCCTCTCTCCCCCTGCCTTTCCTGGGGGCTTCTGCTGGGTCAGAAAAAACGGGGATGGGGGAGACAATGGGGCAGCGGCGACGGCAGTCTCTGGACCCCAGGATAGGCAGGGGCAGAGAATCGGGCAGCAACGGCAGGTCTCTGGACCTGCAAAAGCCGCTGCAGTTCATTGGTTTAAAGCGCCCGCTTTAAATCATTGAACTGCAGCGACTTATCGGCGTATAACACGCAGATAAACTTTAGGCTAAAAATTTTTGCCTAAAAAATGCGTGTTATACGCCGATAAATATGGTAATTGTTTTCTGAATAGCACAACTTACCTTGAGCTTGCCCCAAGGTAGATTTCCCACTCGTAAAACCTTGTTCAGATTGCATGTTTGACCCAATGCTAACAATTGCAATTGTTAAAGAGGTACTTCAGTTCTGTCTTTTTCAGGAACTGTCAGGAACTGTCCAGAGCAGGAGGTTTGCTATGTGTCAGGAACTGTCCAGAGCAGGAGGTTTGATATGGGGATTTGCTCCTGCTCTGGACAGTTCCTGACACAGACAGAGGTGTCAGCAGAGAGCACTGTGGTCAGGCAGAAAAGAACTATACAACTTCCACTGGAGCATACAGCAGCTAAGTACTTGAAGGATTAAGATTTTTTAAATAGAAGTCATTTACAAATCTGTTTAACTTTTTGGCACCAGTTGATTTAAAAAAAAAGAATTTCCACCAGAGTACGCCCTCAAAGCTTTGTTCTTTGTGGTTCGGAATTTTAACCAGAATTTCTGGTGCAGCAGAATCTCATTTCTGGCAGTGGGATTCTGCTGCAGAGTACACACTATGGAACTTCAGCGGTGGACGTTTCACCGCTGAGATTCCACTGTCAAAAGATTGGTCTTGTCTCTTCAGGCGGAATCAGTGCCACAAACATTGATGTCTATGAGGACAGCAATGTCTGTGTTTCTAGGGCCAACTGATTCAGTGAGCGCTGGCCGCAATTCAAATCTCCAACCAGAATTTTTCCAGCGGGGGATTCAGTTGTGTGAACCTAGCCTAAGTTTTATTTAACACAGTATACTGCAGTGCTTGAAAATGTTTGAATGCGTGACCTAAAACTACACTAGATTTTCACACTAGTCCTAAAAGTAGATAAAGAGAAACAAATCAAATAAATTAAATAATCAAATAAATAAATAAATAAATAAATATGAGACTGATTACATATCTTTGAGTGGCAAAAGTATACGAACCTTTATAATTATTTGATCATTTGAAAGTGAAAATAAAGTCATGAGTTTTCAAACAATGGAATGGCAATCGGGTGTGAGTGGGTTTGTTTTCTTTAAAGAACAAGAATCTATTGAGGTCTGATCTTCACAACACATGTTGGCACAAAGAAAGGAGATTTCTGAGGACCTCAGAGGAAGTCATAGCTCATCCAGCTGGGAAAGGTTACAACCATCTCATGACTATTATTTCCAAGAGCAAGGTGTATAATGGTCTGCAAGTTTAACCCATGAGTCCACCATCAGGAGGACACTAAACAACAATGGAGTGCATGGCAGGATTAAAAGGTAAGAGCTGTTGTCGCTTTGAAAGAACCTTGCTGGCCATCTGCATTTTTACTAAAAAGCACCTAGACAAGCTAGAAGGCTATTGGAACAGAGTTTTGTAGTTGGAAAAGACCAAAATAGAGCTTTTTGGTTTGAATAAGAAAGAAATTAGAAAATCCAGCGTAGGGGGCGTGGCTTTCCAACTGACGGAAATTGACGCAAAGCTCCTGAGCTCCTGAGCTTGCGACCTATATACAGCGACAAACAGTAATTTTGTGGCCCAGTTTACCTCCCAACTATCTTCTTAACCTGGACAATAACCCAAAAACACTAAAAATTTATTAGATGAATGTAAATAATGGAATGTAGATAGTGTATCTTATTAAAAACGTATATACAGTGTTGTGTTCTCCTCCAAAGGGCCCTTGTGGATGAGTTTAACACATAAAACAATATAATTAGGAATAATAATAAAAACAAATCTATACAATAAAAGGAATTATACAATGCACAAAAATAATCTGCAAAAGACAATCTGGCACTGTTTTATGCAAATGATCATAGTAAAATGGCGGAGTTAGTGCATAACGACTTAATAGAGGCACATGGAAAGCGAGTCCAAACATACAGGACAGGTCTCGCAGGAATAATGTCCTTTTTTGGGGTATTCCAGTGACTGTTTCCCCAAAGAGCTTGTCCCCTACCTCCAAGGCTTGATTCAAGTGGTGCTGCCAGACTGCTCTCAAAGGGACTTGTTCATCAGCAGGGCCCATAGGGTCCCAAGACAATGCTGCTCGTCTGTGGATATGCCCAGAGATGTCCTTGCCAAAGAAATTCCAGCATAAAACCTTGTATCATCTGTGAAACATGGTAGTGGTAGCATCATGCTTTGGACCTGTTTTGCCGCACCCAAGCCAGAACGGCTCGCCATCATTGATGAAACATGAATTCTGAGTTATACTCTGAAATTCTAATGAACAATGTCAGGACACCTTTCTGTGAGCTGAAAGAGAATACGGCTGCAGCAAATCTAAGATTCTATTCTGTTTGAATTTTGTTCTACTTATCTACTTTTAGCACTGTCTGAAGATACGATGTAGGTTTAGGCCAACTAAATTCTGAAGGGGTCACAAACTTTCAAACATCACACAAGGGGGCTGTTTTGTATGTTGCCCACAAGCAAGGTGGATATAATAGTAAATACAGAGCACTGAAGTAGGTTAATAGTGCTCAATTGCAGAAGCTGTCATTTAACAAAAGACAACTTTACAGTACTTTACTTTCCTGATACTGGTTACTAGAGCAGAACTCTATATTTATGCGTCTTAGTTTTCAATAACTGTGCTTAGGAGGAACCAAGGGAAAAGTAGACTTGCAAGTCATCTAGGATGCCACTGAAGAAAAAAAAAAAGTTCCCTCTTTATAAATAAGGAATTAGTGGGGGAAAGGTAAAACAAAAAACAGTTCAATTAATTATTACCTATCCAAACATTATCCTATTTAACTGCAGTTTAAGTAATTGGGCATGAACAGAACTTGTCCTGCCCCTCATAGTGGAGAGTCTTCAGAAAGAACATAGAGGGAAATTTATCAATACTGTCAAATTGGTGCCTAGGGGTGTTTCTAACACACTGGTTCTTGTTCTGGACAAATATATTAGCAATACATTTGTCTAGTCGTGTGCCGAACTGTGTCCTTTAAAAGTTGTCCTCTAATGTGGATTAAATATGTTTACCTGCGGAATCACGCTGTGGCAATTTCACGGTGTGTACTGTGCAGCAGAATCTCATTTAAAACAATAGGACTCTGCTGCAAGCCAATTTCTGTCACAGAACTCCACTGGCTGGATGTCTGTAGTGTGGATGAGCCCTGAGTCCTCCTCCAGAACCATTTTCCCCTCCTCCTTCAGACCCCTAAGTCCCCCCAGACTCCTCTACCTCCCTCAGACCCCTAAGTCCTACTTTAGAGCACTCTGCCCCTTTCTTCTGTTCTTCTGTGTCCCCCCCCGCCAGACCCCTCTGTTTTCTCCTCCACACTTCTCTGCCCTCCCCCCCCAGACCCCTCTGCCCCAGAACCCTCTGTTCCCTCCTCCTTCACACACTTCTCTGTTCCCCCCAAGACTCCTCTGTCTCCAAGATCCCTCTGATCTCCCCCTACTCCACACTCCTCTGGCCCACCCAGACACCTTGTAGTGGAGGATTGGCAGCCTGTAGGTCTTAGCGGTGGGGGTGAGTAAAGGTTTCACAGACAGATGTGACGGGCTGTCACATCTGTCAAATGCCTGGTGTGTCCAACGGTAAGTCCAGCTCTGCCCTAAGCTTTTTAAGGGGGATATGATCATCTTATTTAAGAATATAAATGGACCCTACAAAAATATGAGAAAAACTATTCCAAGTAAAATATCCTCAAAAGATAAGGGGGCATTACCTCCACCTGGACAAAAATAGATTTGGTCTCCAGGGGTTACAAGCCTTCTTTACCAATAAGATTGTGAATTTATAGAAAAATAACCGTACTATGTAACTCATAGGTGGGAATGTCCACTTTTTCAGTTTTGGATTAAAAAAAATATGTAGGAGCTGGAAAAAGTTTTGTATTTTGGTGCACAGGGATAACACAAGGATAATAATATGTAGCCCCTGCAGAATGTTGCCATTATTTGCTTTTGTTTGCTCCTTTTATTTTGGAAAGTTTCTGTTAATATAGAAGTTTAAAACAGAAATAGCGAGAAACATGAAAGAAACAAATTTATTAATAAGCACTGAAAGCATGTGCTTCATATACCAGCAGGAATAAGCCTGCTACGTCAGGGATTAAATTAGGAATGGGAAAAAATAGTCACAACATGCATATGGTTTCTACCGTCTGTTACAGGACCGATTTTTTTTAACATGATTTGTATTTATCTATTAAAAAAAAAAAAAAAAAAAAAGGATCTGTGGGATGGCTCTGAGTAAAATTCAACTAGTTAGATGGTTCCATGGGGTCTGGTGAAGCACGGACTTATACATACTCTAATCCGCATGCATGTATCTCTTGGTAGATACAGGTATTCTTTTCTATTTGATGCACTTTATACTCTGCTAGTATCTGCCTAGATATTATTCCACCTTTTGGTTCAATCAGTTTTACCAGGTAGTCAGGGGATATTTTAGCTTTGTTTGTGTACTATTATTATTGGACATACATGTTATTTACCCCGTCATGTGGCTATGTCATTTATTGATTGTTTACATTACATCCGTGCTCCAGGGGGGAGAGCGTCTGCCCCCCCCCCCCCCCCAGTGTTTGTTATGGTATCCCGCCTATAGGGCATCTTTTTATGTGGTTTTATTCAGTTTTTTTGTATTTGATGGCTATTTAATCAAATGTACCTGTTTTGCATCATTTATGATTCTAGATATCAATTTCTTTTGGGTGTGCATACCAGTTACAGTTGTAGCCTCTTTTCTTGTAGTGTACACCTTCATAGAGTTCCTGTCCACATACAATAAAATATATTTCTCCTTATTTCTGTAATCAATCTGTTAATAAATTAAGAAAATACAGAGGTCCCTACAAATAAATGTATATAATATACTCAACCCCACATATGACTTTATACTATATACTGACCCGACATATACAGTACATGTACACTACAGACATACAGAATTACTCACACATACATCTGCATATTAGACAAACACTCTGACACATATATGTACTTACATTTATGTGTAAAAGTGGACAGTGACGGTTTTAGACTAAGTGAGGCCCTGGGCAAAAATGAAAAATAGGGGCCCCCAGATTGCGTGATCAAAGATCACTATGTTGCGCCCTTTGAATTGTGCTGCATCTCGGCTAATGCGAGTAAATGAGATTGAGCTGAAAACCACAAATGGCTGTGACTACAACATGTGAAACTTAATAATTCCATCCAGGAAGAATTTGTGGCTGTAGTAATTTGGGGGTCACAATGTGACACCATTTAGTGCAGATCAGCTCCCCCCTTTGCAAGAACGAATTGCACGGACACCTGTGGAGCAACAGCAACTTGTAAGGAAACATGTAGAGAAATCCAGCACAAAACAGCATCATAAAATGTATGGTAAGAGGAAACCACAGGGTCACAGAAAGCCATACATTTTATGATGCTGTTTTATGGGTTTAATAAACCCCCCCAAAGAGCAAGAACTGATTTGTGCTGGATTTCTCTGTGTGACCACATTTACTTACATTAGATGAGATTCAGCACAATTCAAGGAGAACAACATGGCGATCTTTGACTGTGCGACCCATTTTTGCCATGTAGCCCTAACCTTATATTGTAACCTTGTTCTTTATACAGAAATAGTCACCGCACACAGATAAACAGTCATCTCAATGCTGCCTATCAGTAATAGCGCCCACATATACTATAAGGCCAAGTTCACAGACGGAATGTCCACATGGAGAATCTCTGTGTGGATATTCCGCAAACTGCAGGACACCAAAATAATATGCCGGCACTAGGACTGCACATAAATGCAGCGTCTCATAGACAGCCATGAATTCTGTGTGGACACAGAAAATGGAATTTCCGTGCCGGAAACACCTGTGGATCCGTCGGTGACCCGACACATTTTGTGCCTCTAGCTATTGCCACCCCCCTTCCCCCGCCTCACCCGCCCCTGGCCTGCTGAAAATGTTCCGAACGCTGACACATATATGGACTACCCCTTTAAGTACGCAACATAGTTCTCCCCCCCCCCCCCCCATATTAAGTTGGCAGCACAGTTCACCCCCACATTAGTTTGGCAGTGTAGGTCCCCAACATTAGGTTGGCAGTATAGTTCCCCCACATTAGGTTGGCAGTATAGTTCCCCCACATTAGGTTGGCAGTATGTTCCTTCACATTAGGTTGGCATTATAGTTCCCCCACATTTTGTTGGCAGTATAGTTCCACCACATTAGGTTGGCAGTATAGTTCCCCCACATTAGGTTGGCAGTATAGTTCCCTTTCATTAGGTTGGCAGTATGTTCCCCCATATTAGGTTGGCAGTATAGTTCCCCCACATTAGGTTGGCAGTATGTTCCCCCACATTAGGTTGGCAGTATAGTTCCCCCCACATTAGGTTGGCAGTATGTTCCCCCCCACATTAGGCTGGCAGTATGTTCCCCCACAGACATACAGCCTACAACCATATACAGTGTATGGCTGGAGGCTGTATGTCTATGTATTGCCCGGCTTCAGTGCTCCGACCACCACTCCTCCTGGCTTATAGGCCATAGCAGTAGGTCCCGGGACCAGAGGAGCAGTGGGACCCCCCCCCCCCTCTGGATCCGCCACTGATACTTACACTACCAATACTGCCAGGGCCATCTTTAATTTTGATTGGACCCTGGACAAGCAATTTTTTTGCCCCTGAACCCCCCCCCCCCCCCATTTTTGTCACCATAGGCAAAAGCTAATTTTTCCCCCCCTTGACTCCCACTTTACTACTGGGGTAACACACTGTGACAAACCTCCTCCTCATGTAATCTCCTTACTACTGGGGTGACACACAGTAACAAACCTCCTCCTCATGTCATCTCCTTACTACTGGGGTGACACACAGTAACAAACCTCCTCCTCATGTCATCTCCTTACTACTGGGGTGACACACTGTAACAAACCTCCTCCTCATGTCATCTCCTTAATACTGGGGTGACACACTGTAACAAACCTCCTCCTCATGTAATTACCTTAATACTGGGGTGACACACTGGAACAAACCTCCTCCTCATGTAATCTCCTTACTACTAGGGTGGCACACTGTAACAAACGTCATACATATACACATCATACATACATACATATATACATAGACATCTAACACACATCATACATACACATACATCTATCATGCACACATAATACATGTACACATAAAAAATCATATACACACATATACAATACACATCCCCAACCGAAAGCCTCTCCTTACACCCAGGAGATGATTGCTGGAGATCGGGTTGGCTGAGGCTGCCTTGCTTCTGTGCCAGGATCACGTCAGTAGGAGCTCCCAGCAGCCCCTGGCCTCCTCAGCCCTGCAGGGCCGGACATAGTAGAAGAAGAAAAAAAAGTGCTGGCCGTGATCGCCCGGGGCCCCGAGCAGTGGAGCGCAAGCAGCGTTCATTCCTCCACTAAATATGATGAGGATTAGAGGGGGATAAACTAGTGGAGCGCTGCCTGAGCGTAGTGACGTCTGATTAGTGGAGCGACAGCAGCGCTCCTCCAGAATGCTGAGGACAGGGGGAGGAGTGTTAGTGCCTTAAAGGGAACCAATCATCAGATTTTACCCTGTATAACGCTTGGCAAAGCGTTATATAGGGTAAAATCTTTATTTTCACCATTCCCGGGGGACGCTCCTGCCCCCAGGGATGGTGAAGATATGAAGTTATAAACTAGTCACTGCCGCCGCCGTAAGTAGTCCCCTGGGCGGGGAGCTATTCTCATCTACTACCGTTCTTCGTCCGGGAGAGACTCCCCCTCCGCTTGATTGATGGGCCACATCATTGTTCCGCTCACTGAACAGATGGAGCAGAGCGATGACGCTGCCCATCAATCAAGCGGAGGGGGCGTCGCTCCCGGCCGAAGAACGGGAGTAGATGAGAAGAGCTCCCCGCCCAGGTGACTACTTATGGCGGCGGCAGTGACTAGTTTATAACTTCATATCTTCACCATCCCTGGGGGCAGGAGCATTCCCCGGGAATAGTGAAAATAAAGATTTTACCCTATATAACGCTTTGCCAAGTGTTATATAGGGTAAAATCTGATGATTGGTTCGCTTTAAGCCCTGAATACTGCATTTTGCGCGAAATCGCTGTAAAATCACGGCAAAAACGCAGAGGTTTTACCGTGATTTTGCGCAAAATGCATTATTGTTAGTAATGCCCTAAGCTTTTCAGGGGCCCCCTTTTGGATGCCTAGGATGCCCCGCCCTAACGCCGGCCCTGAAAGTGGAAGCAAGCTTGGTGCAGTTCAAAGAGGCCAAGGAAGCTAGCTGGCTGCAGTGTAGAGAGCCTCATACGTGACATCATGGTGATGTATGTAGCAGGGATCAAACTGTAAGCTTCTCAGTGGTTGCAGACAAATAACCCCCTGCCCTCACCCCACCCTATCCTATCCTGACAGCTAGACATTACAGGGTTAGGAAGCTACTTTTTGAAGGAAGCCAGAGCTTCACACCTGACGTAAGGGAATGGGAGCACTTTTTAAGGTGGCACTAGGAGAACACACTTAAATAGGCACTCTCATTAAAACAAATTATTTTTGCTATTGCACTCTT
This sequence comes from Hyla sarda, assembly GCF_029499605.1. Classification (NCBI taxonomy): domain Eukaryota; kingdom Metazoa; phylum Chordata; class Amphibia; order Anura; family Hylidae; genus Hyla; species Hyla sarda. The sequence continues at coordinate 138,585,577 of NC_079193.1, read as the reverse complement.
TCTAATGTACTTTGTTAAAAAAAATGAAGTTTTCTATGTTTTATGTGTTTAAAAAAGCTGCCACTAGGTGTCTCCCTACTTGTCCAGAGCCCATTTCCCCCATCTTTTGCAGGCCCGTCTCTATAACCAGGCGAACCAAGTGCCCGCTTAGGGGCGGCCAGGTCCGCAGTACGGGGGGGGGAGGAAAATTTGCTGCCCGCTCCGGTCTGTGTTCGCCCGCTCTGTCTGGGGGGGGGGGGGGGTTAGGACTGGGGGTGACGAACAAGGAGGAAGGGGTGTATAATTATGATTGATGGGGGAGGCTGGGGGGTTAGGACCAAGGATGAGGAGGGGGGTGTATATTTAAGATTGATGGGGGAGGCTGGGGGTTTAGGACCAAGGATGGGGAGGGGGGGTGTATATTTATGATTGATGGGGGGAGGCTGGGGGGTTAGGACCAAGGATGAGGAGGGGGGGTGTATATTTATGATTGATTGGGGGGAGGATGGGGGGTTAGGACCAAGGATGAGGAGGGGGGGTGTATATTTATGATTGATGGGGGGGTTAGGACCAAGGATGAGGGGGGGTGTATATTTATGATTGATGGGGGAGGCTGGGGGGTTAGGACGAAGGATGAGGGGGGCGTATATTTATGATTGATGGGGGGGGGAGGCTGGGGGATTAGGACCAAGGATAAGGGGGGGGTGTATATTTATGATTGATGGGGAGGAGGCTGGGGGGTTAGGACCAAGGATGAGGGGGGGTGTATATTTACGATTGATGGGGGGAGGCTGGGGGGTTAGGACCAAGGATGAGGGGAGGGGCATATATTTATGATTGAAGAGGGGGAGGCTGGGGGGTGTTGGTGAGGATAACAAGGATGGGGGGTTTGGGGAGGTGTGAGGCTGAGGAAACCAAGGATAAGGGGGGAGGTGTATATGCATGATTGATAGATGCGGGGTCCAAAGAATATGGGATAAGTTATAGATTGTGGGGGGGTCTGAGCGCTGGGACCCCCGCGATCTCCAGTACAGGCCTTGGCAGTCAGCTGGAAAAGAGGTATGCCGACCCCACACAAAGTGCCGGCCGACACACCCCTCCGTATACTCCATAGAGATACATGGAGGGAGCGTGCCGACCACGGCTTCCTGTGGGGTCAGACGTTGGCTTCTGGTATACTGATTGGGCCCCCGTGCAGGAGATCGTGGGGGGTCTCAATGCTTGGACCCCCCGCAATCTATAACTTATCCCCTATCCAAAGGCTAATCCAAAGACTAATGGCAGTATTATGTTTAGGGCACAGTGCATGGCAGTATTATATTCAGGGCGCAGTGTATGGCAGTATTATATTCAGGGCGCAGTATATGGCAGTATTATATTCAGGGCGCAGTGTATGACAGTATTATATTCAGGGCGCAGTGTATGGCATTATTATATTCAGGGCGCAGTGTATGGCAGTATTATATTCAGGGCGCAGTATATGGCAGTATTATATTCAGGGCGCAGTGTATGACAGTATTATATTCAGGGCGCAATGTATGGCATTATTATATTCAGGGCAAAGTGTATGGCAGTATTATATTCAGGGCGCAGTTTATGGCAGTATTAAATTCAGGGCGCAGTGTATGGCATTATTATATTCAGGACACAGTGTATGGCAGTATTATATTCAGGACGCAGTGTAAGGAACTATTATATTCAGGGAGCAGTGTATGGCAGTATTATATTCAGGGCGCAGTGTATGGCAGTATTATATTTAGGGCAAAGTGTATGGCAGTTTTACATTCAGGGCGCAGTGTATGGCAGTATTATATTCCGGGGTGCAGTGTATGGCAGTATTATATTCAGGGCGCAGTGTATGGCAGTATTATATTCAGGGCACAGTGTATGGCAGTATTATATTCAGGGCACAGTGCATGGCATTATTCAGGGCACAGTGCATGGCATTATTATATTCAGGGCAAAGTGTATGCCAGTATTATATTCAGGGCTCAGTGTATGGCAGTATTATATTCAGGGCGCAGTGTATGGCAGTATTATATTCGGGGCGCAGTGTATGGCAGTATTATATTTGGGGCGCAGTGTATGGCAGTATTATATTTGGGGCACAGTGTATGGCAGTATTATGTTCAGGGCTCAGTGTATGGCTGTATCATATTCAGTGGGTACAGTGTGTGGCAGTATTATATTTGGGGTGCAGTGTATGCCAGTATTATATTCAGGGCTCAGTGTATGGCAGTATTATATTCAGGGCACAGTGTATGGCAGTTTTATATTCAGGGCTCAGTGTATGGCATTATTATATTTGGTGTGCAGTGTATGGCAGTATTATATTCAGGGCTCAGTGTATGCCAGTATTATATTCAGGGCTCAGTGTATGGCAGTATTATATTCAGGGCACAGTGTATGGCAGTTTTATATTCAGGGCTCAGTGTATGGCATTATTATATTTGGTGTGCAGTGTATGGCAGTATTATATTCAGGGCTCAGTGTATGGCAGTATTATATTTGGGGTACAGTGTATGGCAGTATTATATTCAGGGCTCAGTGTATGGCTGTATTATATTCAGTGGGTACAGTGTGTGGCAGTATTACATTCAGTGGGTGCAGTATTTTATTTAGGGCACAGTATCTGGCAGTATTATAATGATTACTGTCGTCATACAAAGGATGAGGATCTACTGACATAGTGAGGAGACAATGAAGTTTGGGCCTCAGACTCTGCAGAGAAGATGGAGACTTTGGGCTCCTGCTGGCCTGGCAGAAGTCTAAAATCAGGAAATGAAGGGGAGGGGGAGGAGGTGCAGCCATATCTAATCATAGCTATTTTCACACACTGAACTGCTTGGGTTGTGTGTAGCAGAGTGAGGGAGGGGGTTCTCCCCTGTATGGCTTTAGATGATGTCAGGCTGGGTAACACCCCCTTCCCAGTCTGTGAGACTGAGCAGAACATACAGAGCAATATCAAGGTAGTAAACTAAAAGATCATGAGAGGTACTCTTGAAAGGGTAGCTCCCACCAACCCTCTTTTTTTTTTCTGTCCCTGCCTATTGCCCTTCTATCCCTAACCCCCTCCCTGCCTTTATTTTTATATTTATTGACTAATAAATGGCATTTTGTCTGCCTGGTAGTGTGCTCACTACCAGGCAGACTTCCCCAGCAGGCACCACGTCACTGATGCCTGCTGGGGGGGACTTCCGCCCTTAGTTCTAACAGGGTGCCTCCAGCTGTTTCACAACTACAACTCCCAGCATGTCCTGACATCTATTGGCTTACAGGGCATGCTGGGAGTTGTAGTGGGGAAACAACTGGAGGCACCCATTCATAACAACCTCCCGCCCCCACCGCCCTCCCCTCACCTCCAGTCGCTCAGATGGATAGAAGAAGCCGGGACAGCGAACTCTGCGCTGCGCGGCAAGCTGCAGAGAAACGGGGAATCCAATTCAGTTACCGGAGTCTGCAGAGAGAGTGCAGACTCCAACTGGGCTGAGGTACAGGCTGCGTGCATGGTGCGGCCAGGGCGGCTGCTCCTGGGCTTTACTGCGCTGGCTTCCTGCCTGTTTGATTGACAGACAGGAAGCCAGCGCGCAGTGAATGAATTTCGACTCATTTGCCCGGCTGAAATGAGTCGAAATTCTGTAGTGACGTCACTGCAGAATGCATTCGGCCACTAAACTGTTTTAAAATCACTTTTTTTAATTAAACTATATTAGAGATATGTTGTAGTACTTAAGTACTACAACATATCAATTTTTTGTTTTCATGACAGTGCCCATTTAAGCTTCTCAGTAAACTTCATCCAGCAGCAAGACCCACTTCTAGATTCTGCAGGCTGCTTCCAACCCCCAGGCACTATAGTAGTTGCAGGGAGCCCCCTTACCCTGTTTGTTCGCCCTGCACTGGACAGCCTCTCTCCATGCCCTGCTCCTCTGTCCTGACTACAGAGATCATGACTAGGGGATGTTATAGCTGCTATGACCCCCACCAGATCATTTATCATTTAACACCTTTACCTTAATCTTAACTTATTCCCTCCGATAAATGACACAAGACATGTGTTGGTTAAACAAAGGCCACAGCAGCCCATTTATTAAATAACATAAATAATCAATTACAACATTGTAAATCGATGTATGAACGTCATACATAACAATATAACCTGTCCTAACATTAGGATGTCTATTAGCACAGGAGAAGAACCTGAGGGGCACCGTTACCAGACCAAAAGGTGATGGGATCTTCACTTGCTCCTAGCCGTAGCTCACCTGCACAGGAGCACCATTTTGTGAAGCCCACCAACCTGAATTCCACCTTCAGGCTGGGAACCGCTCCCAGCCCACCTCCACACCATCCAACATACCATGCCCATCCACTGGTGCCTCCCCAGATTCCTCTCCTGACCCCGCCACTGTGACAAAAAATAAGGGCGGGCGGGCGGGACACTTCTTCAGCCACGCAGATTGTGGCCCCCGCACAAATTTCCTATCCTATATACCCTCCTTAACTCCTCCCCACTCCCTCACTAAAAGCCCGCGCTTCCCTAACTCCCTCCTCTAACCTCCTCACATTTAACCCCTACCTGCCCGCATAATACCCCTGTCATGGGGCCCCACCGTTCCCATTCTGTCCCCTCCAGGGCTTTCTTAAAGAGCAGTCATGTCTGGCTGCAACGAAACAATTGCAAGGTGCATTGGTTGTTTTGCCAACCACAGCAAATGTAATAGCAGATTGGTAAAATGAAAGAATATTGTAATGCAATAGTTTTGCAGTGTACCATACAAGTGATCAAACAAATGCTTGTACACAATCTCTTAAAGGACAAACAAAAACTGTGCAAAAAAAGTAAGTGTTTTGAAAAATATAAAACAATTCTCTCCATATTAAAAATTCTAATTAGAGATGAGCGAACTTACAGTAAATTCGATTCGTCACGAACTTCTCGGCTCGGCAGTTGATGACTTTTCCTGCAGAAATTAGTTAAGCTTTCAGGTGTTCCGGTGGGCTGGAAAAGGTGGATACATTCCTAGGAAAGAGTCTCCTAGGACTGTATCCACCTTTTCCAGCCCACCGGAGCACCTGAAAGCTGAACTCATTTATGCAAGATAAGTCATCAACTGCCGAGCCGAGAAGTTCCTGACGAATCAAATTTACTGTAAGCTCACTCATCTCTAATTCTAATCACCCCAAATCCCTTCAGTTTTATTCATTTTTTAAATTAAATAAATAGAAAAAAATGAATCAACAATTGGTATTACAGTGTGTGGAAATATCTTGTTTATTAAACAATAACATTGCATATCCCACAATTGATAAATTTTGCGCATGTGTACATTTCCTGGTATTTCACTCTAGTGTTGCTCACGAATATTCGCAATTCGAATATTATTCGCGAATATCGCATATTCGCGAATTCGCGAATTTCGCGAATATAGCGCTATATATTCGTAATTACGAATATTGTTTTTTTTTTTTTTTTTTTTTTTTTTTTTCACAGTACACATCAGAGTGATCATCCCTCTCTGCTTCCAGCTTGTGTGGTGTAAAAAAGGCTGTAATACTACTGTGTGAGACTGGCGTGCGTAAATTCGCATATACGAAAATTAGCATATGCGAATTGTCGCATATGCGAATTTTCGCGTATGCTAATTTTGCATATGCTAATATTCACATATGTTAATTTTCGCATACGCGAAATGTTCGTATATGCGAAAATAAAACGAGACTATAACGAATATGCGAATATTCGCGAATATATGACGAATATTCGTTCATATATTCGCGAATATTCGCGAATTCGAATATGGCCTATGCTGCTCAACACTATTCAGTACATAATTTTCTATGGTTCACTCGTTGCACCAAATTATTATTATTATTATTTTTTTGACCCATGGCGCAAAAGTGTGCAATTTTTTACCACCAAAAACAGTGTAAAACCATTCATAAATTCCTCCCATTGATATTAGAAGGCAAGAAGAAAAAAATGAATGCAAAACAACAAAAATCACTGTGTGCAGGAAGCTACAGACTACAATGTATTCGGTTTAATTTATATGAAATTGTGTAATGTGTATATATAATAGGTCATTAACATCACTCAGCAAACTCCCTGTGCCAAGGGGTTAACTTAATTATACAGAATTCAAAGTTCAATTTATTCATTCACTAATCTTCTTTATAAGAGTAATGGGGAGTATTTATTAATTTTGCCTGTTGAAAGTTTATTTTTACCCTTTTTTCTTCACTTTGGTTTTCGTGGACATGCACCAAATTTATCATTTGGTGCAAGTTGTTAGTAATTTTGGCTCAAATATTGAAATCCGCTGTTCTCAGCGCCTTTTACACAGAACTTACCACCCCAGAGGACGCGTATTTTACCCTGTAGAGCAGCCATTTCGGAGACCCTCCTGCAGTATATCAGCAAGCGACGTGAGTTATTTTCTTTTTCTTTTTTTTTTTTTTTTTTGGGGGGGTTACTTTAGTGCAGTGGTCTTCAACCTGCGGACCTCCAGATGTTGCAAAACTTCAATTCCCAGCATGCCCGGACAGCCGTTGGCTGTCCGGGCATGCTGGGAGTTGTAGTTTTGTAACATCTGGAGGTCCGCAGGTTGGAGACCACTGCTTTAGTGCTTACCTTTCCTGAACCTGTGTGGCCATATCCAATGCTGGCTCAACGGAGGGTGAAGGTTCCTCAGAGACAACTATGTCGCAGGATAGTATTGCGCAGCCCCGGAGGCGTCGCTGCTTTCACAAAAAATGTTTTTAATGTATTTTAACGCCTTTACATTTTCTGACATTACTAAGTTTGTTTTCCATGTGCAAAATTTCTTGGCGGTGATTGGCGGCCAAAAAAACCCTAAAGGCGCAAAATTGCGCCAAAGAACGATTGGCGCAAATGATGAATTACTGACTAAAGTTAAAATCACACACAGGACCGTGTGTTTTTGAGAAAGTTGTAAAAATTACAGTGGAGAAGATGCGCCAAACTTTGGCGCAAAAAGACACTGCGCCAAAGTATTGCACCACAGTTACATGAAAAAAAACACAGAAATCCTTTGATAAATGCCCCCCATTGTCTTTTGAACTCCTAGAGCTGTATTGACCCCACTGGTATGAGAGTATAGTCATTTTTAAGGTCTTAAAAAAGGATGTAAAAATGAAAGATAAAGAAAGTGATGGGATCTGCTCATTATGCTCATTTTTTTAATACTAAGCTGATGGCTATAAGGGAGCTTCATTACATTATCCTTGTGCAATAGACCTGTACTTACCAAACACAGCCCATCCTCACAGACAGCAGGAAATTGCTATTATTTTACACAATTTTAAAAGTCAGTATCTATGTTTCCTACTGTTATCATACCACCTGGTTCCTGAATTGTGAATAGATAAGAGGCTTGGAAACCCTACATTAAAATTAGTTTTTGCCAGCAGTCTCAGTAGGAAATGTTAATAGAGATGAGCGAACTTACAGTAAATTCGATTCGTCACGAACTTCTCGGCTCGGCAGTTGATGACTTTTCCTTCATAAATTAGTTCAGCTTTCAGGTGCTCCCGTTGGCTGGAAAAGGTAGATACAGTCCTAGGAGACTCTAATTTATGCAGGAAAAGTCAGCAACCGCCGAGCCGAGAAGTTCGTGACGAATCGAATTTACTGTAAGTTCGCTCATCTCTAAATGTTATATCTTCCTAGTATAGGAAAATACATGATATGGGAATTCATGCTCTGGGAAGTTACAGCTCTGAAATAGAATAAGACAAGCAGTAGTGAGAGCCAGACTACCCAGGCTCTGTAGAATGGTTGAAAGCCAATGCTCACATTGGGTACAACTCTACTAGACCAACTGGCTGATTATAATATTGGTGGCCGATATTCCATGGCTGCTACCAGAATCCAGGGCTACAGGCCCCAAACCCCAGGAAAGCATTGATTTGCTGTGACGTAGTGGAAAATCACTGACTTCCTGTTCCATTACTTTTCCATGTTAGATTTAGATTGTTTTAAAGGGGTTCTCCGGTGGAAAACTTTTTTTTTTTTAAAATCAACTGGTGCCAGAAAGTTCAAAATATTTGTAAAATGCTTCTATTAAAAAAAATCTTAATCTTTCCAGTACTTATTAGAAGCTGTATGCTACAGAGGAAATGCTTTTCTTTTTGGATTTCTCTTCTGTCATGACCACAGTGCTTTCTGCTGACCTCTGCTGTCCATTTTAGGAACTGTCCAGAGCAGGAGAAAATCCCCATAGCAAACATATGCTGCTCTGGACAGTTCCTAAAATGGACAGCAGGGGTGAACAGAGAGAACTGTGGCCGTGACAGAAGCGAAATCTTAAAAGAAAAGCATTTCCTCTGTAGTATGCAGCCCCTAATAAGTACTGGAAGGATTAAGATTTTTTAATAAAAGTAATTTACAAATCGTTTTAACTTTCTGGCACCAGTTGATTTAAAAAAAAAAAAGTTTTCCACCGGAGTACCCCTTTAAGCTTGAGGCCTTCAAATAGTATCTGCCATGAAAATTAATTTTAATGTGTCTAGCACCTGTATTTCTCTCAGAAATACCTTCTTTTTGTTGCTCCCTTGGTTTGTGTTTGTCATTCTGTGCTTTTAAGGGAGCATGTCCTGTCTGCTGTTCTGTGCTGTGCTGGGTCTCTTTATTCAATCACTACAGGCTGCTCTGTAACCCCCTCCTCTTTGTTTTCATCCTGCAGTCTGATCTGAACAGAGGATAGCTAGTCCCACCCTCACTTACTGGACTTTGTCTAAGCCTATGCTTCAGCTTGGACAAAGATGATGCTGCAGCCGAACAGGATTATGTTCTTGATGGTATTGGGGACCTTTGGTGTTTTTTTTTATTAGCCATGATTTCTATAAAGGAAATTACATTTTCTTATGAAGTATATAAAAAAGGTGAATGTTTTGCCAAGATTTACAACATATAAAAAGGTTTTGAATCTAACAGTGCCCTTTTAAGGTGTAAGGAGCAGTTGAGGACACCATGTCCAAGTGCAAGCAGTGTGATGATATCACAATGCCTCCACTGAGCTTCATCTAGCATGGTGGTGCTAGAAGGGGGTAACTACCTAATGAAGGGGTAAAACTGTGTGGCCATGATAAGGGGGCTACTTACGGTGTGGGGGCACTAGTGAGGCGAGGTACAGATACCTATGGCAACTCAGAGTCGGGGACTGGCAGGAAGGTCAGGGCAGGTGGCAAGATTCAAAGGTCAGGAAACGTAGCAAAAGGTACTGGTACACGGTAAGACGGACACAACTTGGAATGCTTTCTCTAAGGCTTGGAGGCACAAAGATCCGGTGTCAAGGGGAAGTGAGAAATACTTATAGGGTCAGCGCCCAAGAGAACCAATTATTTATTCAAATCTCAAAAGCCGGCGAGCACGCACCCTAGGAAGTGGGTACGCGCACGCCGCCAGTGAGAGAGAGAGAGAGACTGAGCTGGGAGCGCAGATGCGTGTCTGCCGGCCCGGAGACTGCAGGCAGAGCCTGACAAGTTAATAGCAGTGCCACCCATGCCAGAGACAGCACTGGGCTGCGGGGTAGGAGTGGGTCCATGGCCAGCATGTCTGGCCGTGGAGCCACTAGTAACAGTACCCCCCCCCCCCCCCACCAAGTCTCCCTCTCTTTTTAAGCTGCAGGAACCTAAGCACCAGATCCCAGTCCAGGATATTCACTTCTGGTTCCCAGGACCTCTCCTCAGGTCCAAACCCCTTCCAGTCAACCAAAAAGAAAATTTTTCCCCTGATGGTCTTGGTAGCCAGAATCTCCTTTACCTCAAAAAGACATCCCCTGGGAGAAACTGTTGAGAATTAATGGCTTAAGAAGGGAGACATGGAAGGCTTCAGCAGTACATATCTGGCAGACAACCAGACTCTGTCCGCAGGAGAGAAGATCGGGGGTGGTCTTCTCTTCTTGTCAGCCTGTGACTTCATGTGGCTGGAGGCGTGAACAAAAGAACGCCGGTTTTCGTGCCAAATTGTCATAAAGTCCTGAACGTGATGAACCACGGCAGATACTCCTGAAGAGGCAGGCAGTGGAAGAGGAAGGCGATGGTGGCGGATGTAGACAATGAAGAAAGGAGATGTTTTAGTAGCCTCAGAGTCCCGGTGGTTATAGGAAAACTCTGCCCAAGATAACAGGTTGGCCCAATCATCCTGCATTGCAGAAACAAAGTGGCGGAGGTATTGCCCAAGAATTTGATCAACCTTCTCAACCTGGCCGTTGGTGTGTGGGTGGTAAGCCGAGGAGAAGTCCAACTTAACCTTAAGATGAGAGCAGAGAGTCCACCAAAATTTGGAGACAAACTGGACCCCTCGGTCAGAGACAATATGTAAGGGCAAGCCATGTAGGTGAAAATTATGGCGGAAGAATTGGTCCGCCAGCTGTTGAGCAGAGGGAAGTCCAGGCAGTGGTACAAAATTAGCCATTTTGGAGAATCGGTCCATGACCACCCAAATGACCGTGTTGTTAGAGGAGGGAGGTAGATCTGTGATTAATCCATGGCAATGTGTGTCCAGGGACACTCTGGGATGGACAAAGGTAGTAAAAGGCTTGCAGGCTTAAGAAGTGGAATCTTGTTACGGGCACAAGTTGCACAGGAATGGACAAAATCAGAAACATCTCGCTACCGGTTCGGCCACGAGTAATGTCGGGAGATGAACAGAATGGACTTCCTTATTCCAGGATGCCTGGCCAGTAAAAAAGCATGTACCCAGTTCAAGACCTTAACTCTAAGGCATGTAGGCACAAAAGACTTCCCCGGAGGAACTTGCTGAAGGTCGACTGGCAGGACCAAAATCAAACGTTTCGGAGGTACTATTTGCCGAGGGGAGGAGTCCAGGCCCACGACATCGGAGGCCCTAGAGAGAGCATCAGCTTTGATGTTCTTGTCCACTGGCTAAGATAAGGGAATTAAATCTGAAAAAGAAAAGAGACCATCTGGCCTGCCAGGGATTCAATTGTTGTGCGGACTATAAATACAAGAGATTTTTATGGTCTGTGTAAATATTGACAGGATGAGGAGACGCTTCCAGGACGAGCTTAATGGCCAAGAATTCCCGGTCTCCAATGGAATAGTTCCTCTCGGCTGGTGAAAACATTTTGGAGAAGAACCCACAAGTCATTGTTTTACCCCTGGGGGTCTTTTGGAGCAGGACGGCACCAGCCCCTACAGATGATGCGTCCACCTCGAGGAATAACGGTTTTCAGAACAGGTGCAGAAGCAAAGGCCGATTTCAATTGGGAGAAGGCTTCTTCAGCCTCAGGAGGCCAGAATTTGGGGTTACTGTTCTTCTTGGTTAGCATCACAATCGGTGCAACCAATGTGGAAAAGAGTTGTATGAACTGTCAACAATAATTAGCAAATCCAAGAAAATGTTGTATAGCTTGCAGGCCAGTAGGTCGTGGCCAGTTTAAAACAGAAGACAGCTTGTCTGGGTCCATCTGGAGGCTTTGGTTGGAGACAATATAACCAAGGAACAGCAGAGTCGTCTTCTTGAAGAGGCATTTCTCGAGTATAGCATAGAGTCGGTTGCTCCGAAGGCATCGCAGGACCTAGTGCACATGAGTGCAATGGACTTCCAAGTTAGGCGAAAAGATTAGGATGTTGTCCAAATACACCACAATACAAGTATAGAGGAGTTCCAGGAAGATGTCATTGACAAATTCCTGGAAGACGGCTAGGGTGTTACAGAGACCAAAAGGCATCACTAAGTACTCGAAATGTCCATCACGGATATTGAAGGCAGTCTTCCTTTCGTCTCCTTCCCGTATTCTTATTAGATTGTAAGCTCCTTGCAGATCCAACTAGGAGAAGACTTTGGCATTCCGCAGGCGATTAAATAGTTCTGAAATGAGCAGTAGGGGCTATCGATTCTTGATGGTGATTTTATTGAGCCCCCGATAATCAATACATGGGCGGAGAGACCCGTCCTTCATCTCCACAACTACTGTATCTGTTTATTCCACTGTATAAAACATGTTGATGTTTTGCTGTAATGTATATGGCTAATCCTCATGTTTGCACTCTGCCTGAACATCACCGCATGTTTTATTCATTGTATTCACTTAACTATTGTGACAATGTGGCAAGGAAAGGGTGTATTTCCCTAGCTGATCCTGGAGGAACCTCCACCTGTGGCCTAATCAATGAGGCAGCAGAGAGGGGAAGTATGTTTAAAAGGAAGTCAGACAGTGTAGTCTGTGCTCTCCCCAGAAGACAGCAAGGTGGCTTTGGGGGGAGGCAGAGGCCCTTGCGAGGAGCACACAGCCAGGGCTGTGAGGGACACTCACAACAGTTACATAGTTACATAGTTAGTACGGTCGAAAAAAGACATATGTCCATCAAGTTCAACCAGGGAATTAAGGGGTAGGGGTGTGGCGCGATATTGGGGAAGGGATGAGATTTTATATTTCTTCATAAGCATTAATCTTATTTTGTTCCAGGAATGTATCTAATCCTGTTTTAAAGCTGTTAATTGTTCCTGCTGTGACCAGTTCCTGAGGTAGACCATTCCATAAATTCACAGTCCTCACGGTAAAGAAGGCGTGTCGCCCCTTGAGACTAAACTTTTTTTTCTCCAGACGGAGGGAGTGCCCCCTCGTCCTTTGGGGGGGTTTAACCTGGAACAGTTTTTCTCCATATTTTTTGTATGGGCCATTAATATACTTATATACGTTTATCATATCCCCCCTTAAACGTCTCTTCTCAAGACTAAACAATTGTAGCTCCTTTAATCGCTCCTCATAGCTAAGATGTTCCAAGCCCCATATTAGTTTAGTCGCGCGTCTCTGCACCCTTTCCAACTCCGCAGTGTCCCTTTTATGGACAGGTGACCAAAACTGAACAGCATATTCCAGGTGAGGCCGTACCAATGCTTTATAAAGGGGGAGTATTATGTCCCTGTCCCTTGAGTCCATGCCTCTTTTGATACATGACAATATCCTGCCGGCTTTGGAAGCAGCAGCCTGACATTGCATGCTATTCTGTAGTCTGTGATCTACAAGTACACCCAGATCCTTCTCTACCAGTGACTCTGCCAGTTTAATCCCCCCTAAGACATATGATGCATGCAGGTTATTAGTACCCAGATGCATAACTTTACATTTATCCACATTGAACCTCATTTGCCAAGTGGAGTGAAGTGGACTGTCTAGGATTTTGGTTTGTTCCTGTCTTATGTTTTTATTTATCCTGCAACCTGTCTAATAAAGCAGGCAAGGAGCCAGACTTGCAGAAAGAACTTGTTGTTTGCTGGTTTATTGTGAAGAAATGTGTCCTGTGGCTGTGTCAAAGATGATCCCAGAGCTATCCCCAGGGGGAAATCCTTACAATTGGTGGAGGATGCGGGCATTATATTGCTAAGAGCAACCAGCAGTCGAGTTGCAGGGAAGTTGTTGCCAGGAGCAACCAACCGTGCATGTTGCAAGTGGGACAAGCCCAGCTGAGGAGTACGAGAGCAGGACTGAGCCTGTGGTGAAAGCATTTCTAGGGACAACAGATCGTATTAAGCGAGTGAGCGCTCTCTCAGGTGAGGAGACAGGTGGACAGGCCACCTACGGAGTGCAACAGCAGTAAGCCATTTGGGATTATTTGCTTTGCAAACATGGGTCAACGTCAAAATGCCTTTGCTAGGAGCAATCGACGTGGACAGCAAACGTTTGTCGCCAAGAAGGATGCTATGGTGAGCACCTTGATGAAATTGGCTGCAGCTCAGCAAGAGGGCGACTTCGCACCTGATTATCCTCTGGTCAGGAGGCCAGAAATGATGGACATGAGGCCCCGTGAGTTACTGGTGGGTGGAATCCCACTGTTCGTGGATTTGGACTGTCGCCAGGCTGTATCAAGAGTCATGCCGGACATGATACTCTTTTTGAAGACCCAACCATAGCCTGGTAAAATTGTTCTAATTGACTTTGAAACCTGTTATGGAACAGTGAGCCATGTTATGGAGGTGTATGCCGAGCTTGAGATAGAGATTATACTGGGCAGAAACTTCCCATATTTTTGACAGTTGTGGAATGGGGAGAGTTTGCCAGAGAAATTGCACCCAAAGGATCCTGAGGTAATGGGGGGTGGTGTGTCACTACTTCACTGTGTGAACTCTGTCCAAGGCGACTCCAACCAATGTCTAGTTGTGAAATCATGTGAGGGTGGGGAACCCCTCTTGAAGACTGATGAGACTGTTCACACTCTGCAGGTTGGACTAAAAAAGTCTGGTGAACAGAAAATGTTGAACGCAGGGCTGGGAGAAAATTTTCCAATAAGGCACTTTGCATGAGTTAGGTCATATTGCTATGAACTGTCCTGTAAATTTTGAACATGTGCAATGTGATACTGTTTTGTGTGTAAAATGCATGCCTATGTTTTCTGAAGCAATGTGTAACTTGCTGCCAACTTTGACAGGACAAAAGAAAACCTGTGTGAGCTGGTAGTAGATGGTAAAAAGATGATTGCTTTGCTAGTGACTAGGGGTATATTAAGTCTGGTGAAGCCGGACCCTGTCATAGTGTCTATACAGGCAGTTATTTGGGGTTATAAACCTGTTAATGTCTGTATTTCTACTCCCTATGGTACTGTGAGTCACAAGGTTACAATAGAGCCCTCCTTGGAGTATGATGTAGTACTGTGGATGGATTTTCCATTTTTTCTGCAATTATGGGAAGACTGTCAGGTAACTAGGACGGGTACACCTGATAGGCTCACAACACTTGACTTTCACTGCTCACTGGTTGAGAGTTACTCAAGAGAGGCTGAGGATAGGGAGTGTCAGCAGTCACTAGATATATGTCAGATAGGGGTCTGTCAGACTGCTGGGAGAGCTGAAGAACAGACTGTGAGTCAAGTCCAACAGGATCCAAAGACTCAAGTCACAAGTGTGCCTCTGACTGAAACAGAATCTTCAGTAAAACCAGAAATGGATCAGGTACAGGAATATGGGTTCCATCAACCAGCTGAAGATGAGCCCAAGGTGGTGCTAGAGTTGCGCAGTCACCTGGAAGAAGTGACTGAGACCAAGAAAGAGGAAGCTATGCTGAACCTTGTGAATAAAGATGAGCCCAATGTGGGGATGAAATTGTGCGGTCATCTGTAAGTTGTGACCAGAAAAGAAGCTACAGAGTTGCCTGTGGATAATACAGAAGTACTGAAGAGAATTCGTGTGGAGCCGGGTGCTGGGCTTACTGTTACAGAGTCCTGAGTGAAGGAGATGTGACATCTGGACCAAAGATGGATCGTGACCAGGAAAGGGTGTATTTCCCTAGCTTATCCTGGAGGAACCTCCACCTGGTGCCTAATCAGTGAGGCAGCAGAGAGGGGACGTATGTTTAAAAGGAAGTCAGAGTCTGGGCTCTCCCCAGAAGACAGCAAGGGGGCTTTGGGGGAGGCAGGGGTCCTTGCGAGGAGCACACAGCCAGGGCTGTGAGGGACACCCACAACAGTGAAGTGGAAGGTCTAGGATTTTGGTTGGTTCCTGTCTTTTATGTTTTTATTTATCCTGCAACCTGTCTAATAAAGCTGGCGAGGAGCCAGACTTGCAGAAAGGATTTGCTGTTTGCCGGTTTATTGTGAATAAACGTGTCCTGTGGCTGTGTCAAGGACGATCCCAGAGCTATCCCCAGGGGGAAATCCTTACACTATGTAAATTGTTTGATTGGTCCTGTGTGGCCATAAATAGTCACATGTTGCTACACAAGTTGCTTGATAATGATGGTGTGAGACCATCGAAACGTCGCTGCACATTGAGAGGAATAAATAATCTCGCTTTTCACTATATTGCAGTGCCACTTTTCCTTGGAATATCTATCTATCTAATATCTATGTTATTTCTCAATGTTTCCAGACCAGACGCCTCGAGCTGTTGCAAAACTACAACTCTCAGAATGCCTGGACAACCACAGGCATGCTGGGAGTTGTAGTTTTACAACAGCTGGAGGCACCTTGTTGGGAAACACTGAGATATAACATAGATATTCACTGTTACTCTCAGCATGCCTGGACAGCCAAACGGATGCTGGGAGTTATAGTTTTGCAACAGCTAGAGGCACTGTGGTCAGGAAACACTGATATATAAGATAGAAATAAGATAGATATGAGATAGATAGATACGAGGTTAGATAGATAAAGTGTTTCCCAACCAGGGTGCCTCCAGCTGTTGCAAAACTACAACTCCCACCATGTCCGGACAGCCAAAGGCATACTGGGAGTTGTAGTTTTAAAACAGCTGGAGGCATCCTTGTCAGGAAACATTAAGAAATTTGCCTATTTAACTCCCACTGACCCCCCCAAACAGCAATTTGCCCCTTAAACGTTTCCTCCTGGAAACTACCTGCTGTATGGGGGGTCACAGCGGTGGGCAGGAGAGTCTTCCTGTTTCCCTTCGGCGCGGGTGGGTGTCATAGTCCGCGGTGGAGCAGGAAGCAAAACATCTGCCTGCTCCAATAGGGCTGCAGCCTGCACGCATAGCAGCTTGGGGGGAGGGGGAGGAGCGTCCCTCTGCTCTTCTCCCAGAGAGGCATTGGGGCCGCAGCCCCTGCACTCACCTTTAAAGGGCCTGAGGCTAACTATTTAAAAAAAGAAAATAGTGCTGCTGTGGCGGGCCCTTTTGCAGGTTAGAGTGCCCCACCATAAATCCGGCCTACTGTGCTGCAGCTGCTGCAGGGTGGGTACAGCGGGGACCCGGGACCCTTACTGGGTTACTGGCTGTACCCCCCTGACGGCAGCCCCGAGCAGCGGTGGCGGGCCCCTGACCCAGCCTAGCCCTCAGACCACGTCAGTCCGCTGCTGCTCACTTGTAAAATCCAACATGATTTAATTCTCTTGTGGAGCAGTGGTTACAGCAATGCATTTGCTATAGTAAACGACAATTGTTTGGCATTAACACGCGCTTCCTGGCTCACTAATTCCATGTAACTCTCTGGCGCTAGATAAACATCATTTCGTGCATAACGTGATTACCTCACTGCGTCCTGCGTACAAGTTGCCTGGAAACCGAGGACGCCATGCTGCAAGGCCTGAGTCTCCCCATCACGTTACTGCAGTGCACTGAGCCGTTGCCCTGACAACGGATAAACAAGCTGCATACAGAGCGCGATGCTGGAGCAATCTACCACATTAATCCACATTACCACATTAATCTACAAATATTACATTAAGCACACATTCTGCACAATGATATTGTATTTAAAAATATGCACCTTTTCCCACTCTAATGCTAATCTTATGTTTATCAAACCAATAATCTATTGAAATGTAAAAATATATATATAATTAAATAGCAAAGGAGAGTCTTAATAGATCTACATGTGAATTTACAAGAAAACAGTCATGCCAGTGTTGTCGTGTAACCCTAAGGGTCCTAGGGCCTCAGTTTTTAGTATCCACCTTGCTTCTATTTGAAGGAGCAACCTATTACGGTCTCCGCCATTTGGAGGGATGTTCTGTACTTCCAAATTTTACCACATTAGCATTACCTTTGATGTGGGCAACCTAATCCTGTCTGTATGGATTTACAATTATCGCGTATCCTAACACATAGGCACCGTATGGCTTACCTAAGTAAAATCGATCACTGGCAAACTATGGCGTAGACAACGTATTTTGTTTTACAGGTTGTAAAATCTCTCACTGTCCACTCAAGCCACTACCCAAGCGTATATACTTTTTATATATTTTTTATTTCTGGCAGTCTTTGAAAAGGTCCATGTATTCGCCCGTAAAAATCCATTCTTGTGGTATATCAAAACTTTTTGCGATTCATGGACGATATATTTGTAGTGTAGTCAGGCACAGAGACCCAATTTTTTTGAGTTTCTCTCTTACTTAAATTCAGGAAAAACAAATAAACATGACCCTTACAACTGTGTATGGAGATTCCGTCATGAACTTTCTTGACGTATGGGTGGAAGTGGTAGATGGTTCATTAAAAACTTCAGGATTCAGAAAATCCACTTCTACAAATATGTTACTTCATTACAAAAGCTACCACCCACCCCACGTCAAGAGAGCCATCCCATTTGGCCAGTTCCTTAGACTGAGCTGCATAAATAATAATATTGAAACATTCAATCAGAAAGCGCTTGATTTATTTAATCACCTGGTAGAAAGGAGTTTCCCCTCAATTTGGTGAAGAAAGCCTGGACTAGTGAACAACATATACAGAGAGAAACATTGCTGAAAAGAGGAAATAATAAATTCAAAAAGAGGAGAATGACGGTTTACATTTTCTTTTTTCATTCACCGGCAGATAGATTAGTTCAGACAGCGGTGTGGAGATACTGGCATCTGATTGAAAACGACGCAGACCTGAGGGAAATAGCAGTAAGAAAAGCGTTGTTTTCATACAGGAAAAATCGTACATTACTGTGTGTTTTAGGCACCAATGACTTACAAACCAACAAGAAAGGCACTTGGTTAGACATATCAAGACCCATGGAAAACTATTGTTGTGGACAATATACAATGTGTAATTTAAACTCAGAAGCCAAGTATATACACTTGGGTAGTAGTGAGTAGACAGTGAGAGATTTTATAACCTGTAAAACAAAATACATTGTCTCTGCCATAGTTTGCCCATGTGATCGATTTTACATAGGTAAGACCATATGGTGCCTATGTGTTAGGATATGTGATAATTGTAAATCCATACAGACAGGATTAGGTTGCCCATGTCAAACCGTAATAGGTTGCTCCTTCAACGAGAAGCAAGGTGGATACTAAAAACTGATGCCCTAGGACCCTAAGGGTTAAATGACAAAAATGAAATGAGTGTTTTCTTGTAAATCCACATGTAGATCTTTTACGAATCTCTTTAGCTATTTAATGTGTATATATATATATATATATATATATATATATATATATATATAAATATATATATATATATATATATATATATTTTATGTCACTAGATTATTGGTGTAATAAAGATAAAATTAGTATAGGAGTGGGAAGAGGTGCATCTTCTTAAATACAATACCATTGTGCAGAATGTGTGTTTAATGTAATATTTGTACTTGCTAGATTTATGTGGTAGATTGCTCCCGCATCGCGCTTTGTATGCAGCTTGTTTATCCGTTGTCAAGGCAATGGCTCAGCGCACTGCAGTAGCGCGATGGGGAGACTCAGGCCATGCAGCATAGCATTGGCATCCTCGGTTTCCAGACTTGTATGCAGGATGCAGTGAGGAAATCACGCTGCGCACTAAATTATGTTTATCTAGTGCCAGAGAGTGATGTTGAATTAGTGAGCCAGGAAGAAGACCGTGTTAGCTCAAAACAATTGACACTTACTATCGCAAACGCATTGCTGTAACCCACTGCTCCACAAGAGAATAAAAGCATGTTGGATTTTACAAGTGAGTGCCGCCCATTAATTTCTATCTAAGCTATATTGGATGTCTATGCACTTGTCAGGCTGTGCACCTGGCTACTGGAGCAAAATCCACAGAACAACTCAACTTCATCACCTCATAAGTACTGAAAGGATTAAGATTTTTTAATAGAAGTAATTTAAAAATCTGTTTAACTTTATGGAGCCAGTTGATATATAAAAAAAATAGTTTTTTCCTGGATAACCTCTTTAACCCCTTAAACGGTGTTTTTCCGTTTTTGCACTTTCGTTTTTTCCTCCTTACCTTTAAAAAATCATAACCCTTTCAATTTTCCACCTAAAAATCCATATTATGGCTTATTTTTTGCGTCGCCAATTCTACTTTGCAGTGACATTAGTCATTTTACCCAAAAATGCACGGCGAAACGGAAAAAAAAATCATTGTGCGACAAAATCGAAAAAAAAACGCCATTTTGTAACTTTTGGGGGCTTCCGTTTCTTTCTACGCAGTGCATATTTCGGTAAAAATTACACCTTATCATTATTCTGTAGGTCCATACGGTTAAAATGATACCCTACTTATATAGGTTTGATTTTGTCGCACTTCTGGAAAAAATCATAACTACATGCAGGAAAATTTATACGTTTAAAAATGTCATCTTCTGACCCCTATAACTTTTTTATTTTTCCACGTACGGGGCGGTATGAGGACTCATTTTTTGCGCCGTGATCTGAAGTTTTTATTGATATGATTTTTGTTTTGATCTGACTTTTTGATCACTTTTTATTCATTTTTTAATGTTATAAAAAGTTACCAAAATACGCTTTTTTGGACTTTGGAATTTTTTTGCGCGTACGCCATTGACCGTACGGCTTAATTAATTATATATTTTTATAGTTCGGACATTTACGCACGCGGCGATACCACATATGTTTATTTTTATTTTTTTTTACACTGTTTTATTTTTCTTATGGGAAAAGGGGGGTGATTCAAACTTTTATTAGGGAAGGGGTTAAATGACCTTTATTAACACTTTTTTAAAACTTTTTTTTGCAGTGTTATAGGTCCCATAGGGACCTATAACACTGCACACACTGATCTCTCATCCTGATCACAGGCGTGTATTAACACGCCTGTGATCAGCATTATCGACGCTTGACTGCTCCTGCCTGGATCTCAGGCACGGAGCAGTCATTCGTCGATCTGACACCGAGGAGGCAGGTAAGGGCCCTCCCGGTGTCCGATCAGCTGTTCGGGACGCCCGACTGAGCAGCCAGGATACTTTCAGTTTCACTTTAGAAGCGGCGGTCAGCTTTGACCGCCGCTTCTAAAGGGTTAATACCGCACATCGCCGCGATCGGCGATGTGTGGTATTAGCCGCGGGTCCCGGCCGTTGATTAGTGCCGGGACCCACGTGATATGATGCGGGATCGCGGCGCGATCCCGCTTCATATCGCGGGAGTCGGCGCAGGACGTAAATATACGTCCTGCGTAGTTAAGGGGTTAAAGGGTATACTAACAATCAGGGACGTGCACAGGTTAACTAGAAAGGGGGCTTGAGCCCCTGCCCTTTTGATGTTCCTCCTACAAGTGCCCTGGGCAGTCTGGTATCATTATGTGGGCATTTCTATAAATAATTATTATAAGTGCCTTTTTTTTTTTTTTTTTGCTCAGCACCTGCCCCCCCAAATGTCTGTGCATGTCCCTGCTAACAATGCAAGACTACTCAACTTCTGACAATTTTGTGTACTGCTCACTTTAGCAGTGGTGAACAGAATTGTCAGGATTTATAGCTGCAATCCGACTGTCTGGTTTGAAATTACACGTACCTTTTTTATTAAAGGGAATCTGTCATCAGTATCACCAGGACTAATCTATTGTACAGGCCTGTAGTGTGAGTGACACTGATGACAATGATACTTACCAGTCCCCACTCTTCCCCACCCTCAGTTCCACCACAATCTCTGTTCAAATGACCTGCTTGGTGCATGGGGGGGGGGCGTTCCTAAGCTGCTGTGCACAGAGACATATGGTTGGCATCTTCCTATTAATGCTTCCTCCCCTGTGCTAAGTCTTTGCATAGTGAAGCTCTATTCTGCAGCAGAGGAGGCTCAGCACAGGGGAGGATGCATTAATAGGAAGATGCCAGCCCGATGGCACTGTGCATCTCCTGTGCACCAAGCATGGGTAAGTGTTATTGTCATCAGTGTTATCCGTACTACAAGCCTGTACAACAGGTTAGCGTTAGTGCAGGTGATACTAATGACAGATTCACTTTATGTTAAAGGTTTATTGTTTGACATGGAAACTTACTGTAATAAATACATTTGTGAAATAGGGTTATTAAAGGGGTATTCCATGCAAAAACTTTTTATATATAAATTACTTCTATTAAAAAATCTTAATCCTTCCAATAGCTTCTGAAGCTTCTGAAGTTTTCTGTCTAACTGCTCAATGATGATGTCACGTCCCGGGAGCTGTGCATGATGGGAGAATATCCCCATAGGAACTGCACAGCTCCTGGGATGTGAGTCATCAGAGAGCAGTTAGACAGAAAACAACAACTCAACTTCAGAAGCTAATAACTATTGGAAGGATTAAGATTTTTTAATAGAAGCAATTTACAAATCTGTTTAACTTTCCGGAGCCAGTTGACATGTAAAAAAAAGTTTTTGCCTGGAATACCCCTTTAAGAACCTAAACGAGACCCTAACATAATAAGACTTGAGACCAGAAACAAACAACAACCTGCTCCTAAAATAATTTAGATCCCTGACCAAAAAGAAAAATATATACTCATTGCTTTCTACACTAGAGAAGAAAAGAGCAGTTGAACAGGTAGTAAATATTTTGCCAAAAGGAATCACAGCAGAGCCAGGACTGAGGTATAAACCTGCTGTTCTTTTGTTTAATTCACATACAGTACAATATTTCAGCAGGACAAGTCTGCATTTATCAAGCAACGGTTAGTAAATAGGCCTTTATGCTAAGCAAATAGGAAGAAAATAAAATAATCATTAAGTAGCATAAAAGATCATGTCATTCAGAAATCTTCTCCCAGGGTGCACCAAATATATGGTACAGTCTTTACGGTCTGCTACATCTTTAACATTTAAAGAAGCACTCCATTATTTTTTATTTATTTTATTTTGGTTATATACAGCAACATAGGTTATAATAAGAGAATAATGTAAAACCTCTTGTATGTACCATGTGTATATGAATACTAGCTGATGTGGCATGGATATGTTGTCTGCCATCTTGATTCCAATTTCTCCTCTGAGATGGTTTCCTAGTGCGGCAGACATTATCCATGATTTCTCTGGTTTTGCAGAGACAAAGGGAATGTAGAACCTCATATGTTATAGATACAGCTTCAGCCTGTCTCCTTGTAAAGAGCAGCTCTTACACACAGAAGAGAGAGCATTGTCAGACTTCATTACACAGGACATATTACCGAATCTTCACATAGAGGAGATAGGCAGCGTGATAAGCGGAGGTATATAACTCTGTAGCTAATCATTGTATGGGCTCACCTATATCATTGCACTTGGCCCTTAGAAGGGTATAAGATCTTAAACAGCAGTCTACACATCAAAAAGAAATATAGATAAATAAGGATGGTGGGACTGGGAGAGGAGCAGACTTATCTGCAAGTGGGAATTTGATAGTTGATGATGTAATCAAGTAGTTAACAGAAGTCAGATACACACTGACCTCCTGTCTTGCAATTTTCTGGTTGTCAGACTGATGGTCACATGACCCAGCTTCAGTAAAGAATTGTATGGATATAGGTAGGCTTGGATTAAACAATGACAGTGCAGGAATATTGGCAATAAACATTTTTTATAATGTTCAATAATTGTATTATTCCTCACAATATAAATTATGTTTACCATTCACACATTCGGGTACATTTCAGGTAGAAGTAGGTCCTAGGCCTTGCCATCTTGCCTCATTATGGCGTTCCTGCATACCCTCTGCTTGAGCACATGTCATCTCCAATGATTGTTATGGAGGTCTGCTCTCAACCTCCTGGACTGTGGTAGCCTGATATCACAAGGTATGCTAAAGCTATTGTCAGGTATGGTTTTAAGGGTCCCTTAAAGGATAGGGGATAAGATGTCTGATCCCGATGGTCCCGCTGCTGGGGACCCCCTCAATCTCTCCTGCAGCACCCCCATTCATCAGCTGCACGAAGCAAAGAACGCTCCGTGGCTGAGGACGGGCAAAACAGGGGCCGGAGTATCATGATTTCATGGCCCGCCCCCATGTGATGTCATGGCCACGCCCCCACAATGCAAGCCTATGGGAGGGGGCGTGACGGCCCTTGGGATAGGGGATAAGATGTCTAGGGGCGGAGTACCCCTTTAAGAAGTAGGTATTTATAAGAAATTTCTTCCAGTTTTATTTAAGCAAATATACTTAAAACATCTTTGTATTATAAATAAAATAAAAATAGAATGATTGAATTCCAGTGTAACAACTCTAAAGGTATATTCATCCAGGGCGGTACATGCAAGGTAGGATCCCTTCTTATTTACACACTGGCTTCACCTTTTATTATAATCCTACCTGTGATGATAAGGAGGACATTGTTAGAAAGTAATCTGTACAGAACAGTTAGTGTCAGTTTTGTAGATTGAAACATGCAACAATTCAGGAATATTTCGAAAAATAATTATTAAAATGGAAAATTATATGCTTACCTAAAAAAAACTTGATTCAAACAATAGGTCATTTTCTAGTGACACTTTTAACTTTCCCACAGCAATAGCAGGGGATAAGAATAACATTTGTTTTAACACTGACAACTGATGTATGCCCTCCATGGGATTTCCCAGTTTTAAATGCAGTTTTATTTATTTGTATAATAAGAAGTACTGCAATTTTCTAATATACTTTGTTTTAATTATTCACAGGTTTAATTGTTTAACTCTTCATGCTATCAGTAAACGCAAATATTTGTTTTGTACAACAAGAGGTAGGATTCAATTATTGAGATGTTTCAATGATCTGTCATGAATAGCAGTAATCTCCCTGCTATTCTGTCTTCTTTTATTAGTCTAGTTGTTATACAGCTGCCTCATGGCTGATCATTGCTTTAGATCAGTTCTATACGGATTATAGCATACACTTTGTGTTTGTTTCCATTGTCTTTTGTGTTTGTTATGCCTTGTAACCTAACCATAGACACTAGTGAGGTGTCTGGTGTTAGGCTATGGTTTAGGAAGACTAGAGAAAGTTAGTTGGGGTCAGTCCTTGAAGGGATCCTGTCACTAACTGCGTGCTTGCTGCCAGCCAGTGATCCTATACACAGGAGGCGGTGACAGGAGGCACGGGCCATACAAATGAGGCACGCCACACGCCCTGTACAGCTCTCGCTCTCAACTGTTTGATTGACAGGCAGAGAGCAAGGGCTGTTTCCGGCCCAAATTACAGTGGTCCCTCAACATACGATGGTAATTCGTTCCAAACGACCTATCGTTTGTCGAATCCATCATATGTTGAGGGATCCGTGCAATGTAAAGTATAGGAAGCTGTACTTACCTGTCCCCGTCGCTCCGGACCAGGTCCTCACCACTCCCGATGCTGTTCCAGGGGCTCCCGATGCTGTCCCGCTGCTCCGGTGTCTTCTTCGCGATCCTCCGGTGTCTTGCACTTCTTCTGCAGGGTCCGGGCCTCGCTTTCTGGTGACGTTATTACGCTGCTGTGCCGGCGCGGCGTGCGTAGTGATGTAATAACGACGCCGGAAAGCGAGGCCCGGACCCTGGAGAAGATGCGCAAGACACCGGAGGATCGCGAAGTGGACCCGGAGTAGCGGGAATAGGTAAGTGAACCTGCCAGGGATGCTTAAACTGCTATCCGACAGCAGCTTAAGCATTTTGCACTGTCGGATACCAGTTAATGCGATGGCCCCGACATATAAAAGCATCGTATGTCGATGCTGACATCGACATGCGATGGCCTCTGAGAGGCCATCGTATGTCGATTTTATCATATGTCGGGGCCATCGTAGGTCGGGGGGTTACTGTATTAACACGCAGAGACGCGAAATGCATCCAGGAATGAAAGGGAGACCAATACTTCGCGGCCAAAGAAACTATATGATCAGTAAGAATTTAATCAGAATCTAAATTGCAAAGTGACTTGTTATCACATTAAAGAAGCCTATATAATAAAATAATGTTTAATGACAGTGCCTATTCAAAATTTGTCTGTGTTTTCATGTTGTGCTTCATTCCTGTCTACCATAGTCATCATTAGTTTGTGCCATCTGTTCATCCTGTTCATTGCTCTTTATACAGTTCATTGATCTTTATGCAGCCTGAATTATTATTATTATTATATATGTGTGTGTGTATGTACTGCATAGTACCACTACCAAGTGGCATCCTATATATGTACTGTATTGTCTGAGTTTTCTGTTTAGACCAAAACCTTGGACGCACACTGCAAACCGCAGCGAGAAAGACAAGTCACTAGGTGTTGGAGCAGAACATTATAACCATAAGAGGCAGAAACGTTAAAAATGGTGTGTAAAATAGAAAACTCATAGAAAAGTCAAGGTCCCTGCATTCACAAAGTTCTGCTAGAAAGGCTGTTTACCCTAATATCCAAAAATGGAATAAACAATGTTTCTAGCAGAACTTGGTGAGTGCTAGGGCCTTGGCTTTTCTACATGTTTCTATGTGCACTGAGAACCTGTCTATAGCATTGAAATAGAAACTCAACATATGGTATATTAGTAAGTTGCAGAATGTATCACTGTACAATGAATACATCTGCTTTATGTAGAATAGGAAAGCTCTTCTGTGGGACGTGACCTCACTATACAGTCTCAATAACAGATCGACACTGCACATTGCTTAATATTTTACTCACAAAATAAAAACTTCATAACTATAGGAGGAAATACCATAATGCACCATTATTTCACAGATCACTTTGTGTGCCCTTTTTCTGTCGACGGTTACGGAAATGCCGCTCTATATTCATGGTGATTTCTCTTTGCAAATTTCGAACATTCATTTGTCCACGGGACTTGACCCAACTGTGCTGCAAAACACACTTAGCAGTAAATCTTTTCAGTGGACTTAGCACCAACAACCTGCTGACCAAATCTTTTGCTTCTGTAGAAGAGAAATAGAAGAGAAAACGTCTCATTAACCACTAGATGGCAATATATAGTAATAAAAGCAGAATAACGTTTCTCAGGAAATTACTTCCTAGCCTATGACCCAACCTATTAGAGCATTTCCATATTTTACTGTAGATTATTGCAACACATTTTATATTAGATTTTTTTTTACCTTCTGAGATATTGTCCCAGTAAGGTGATAGAAATTCATATTCTCCGCGTTGTATGATCTCAAATAATTCCTCCTGATTGCGTTCTGGACTACGGAAAGGTGGAAATCCACAAAGTAGTATATACAAGATAATTCCAGTTGCCCACATATCAACTTCTAAGCCATAGCCTGTAAAAACAAAAATATTAACAAGAAAATTTGAACACATTTAGAACGTTAATCAGGTGCCCAAACAACTAATAAAGCCTTTAAGGGGTCAGATTAGCTTAGCTTTTTTTTTTTGTTATGCAAAATATATTGGCAAGATTGTTTTTGTATACAGTATCATCATGTTTTTAGTATCTGTCACATATATACTGTATGTGACATACAAGGGTGGCATAGTTAAGTCTTTTTTCCCAACATAGCAGCAGTTCACAAATAACAACTGTTGTGTTTTTGTTACAATTTCAATGCAAATGTTATATACATTTTCAAACAAGGCTTCATCAACACTTGATATAACATTTATAGTACATAGTTTTTAAAGTATTTCTAACTGGCAGGTGCAAACTTTCAGTTATACATAAATACTGTATGTACTCCTGCTTTTCTCCTCGCTATCTCCATCCATATATTTTATATACAGTGCGGCAAAAAAGTATTTAGTCAGACACCAATTGTGCAAGTTCTCTCACTTAAAAAGATGATAGAAGCCTGTAATTTTCATCATAGGTATACCTCAACTATGAGAGACGTAATGAGAAAAAACCTATCCATAAAATCACATTGTCTGAGTTTTAAAGAATTTATTTGCAAATTATGGTGGAAAATAAGTATTTTGTCACCTACAAACAAGCAAGATTTCTGGCTCTCACGGACCTGTAACTTCTTCTTTAAGAGTCTCCTCTGTCCTCCACTTGTTTCCTGTATTATATACTGATAACAAGTTCAAAAAGGTGCCTTTAACCTGTTGGGGACGAAGGGCGTATGCATACGCCTTTACTCCCTGGTACTTAAGAATGAAGGGCGTATCCATACGCCCGTGGGAATTTTGGCGTATCTATCAGCAGGCACCCATGATATCTATCAGAAGGCACCCTGTGCAAATGCCCAGGGGGGTCATTAGACCCCCCATGTCGGCGATCGGCGCAAATCGCAAGTGAATTCACACTTGCGATTTGCGCCGATTCCGGGTCATTACTGGTCTATGGTGACCCGGTGACCTGGGATATAAGGGGGATCGCGCTTGTCTAAGACACCCACGATCCCCCTGAAGCGATAGGAGTGAGGTGGCACGGGTGCCACCCCTCCTATCCCTGCTATTGGTGATCTAGACGCGACCACCAATAGCAGATCGGGGGCGGGGGGGCTTTACTTTCGTTTTCCCCGTCCTGCCCACCCACAAAGGCCGGGCAGATTGGGGAAAACAAAGAGGACCGGGCGCCGACGTCCACTTACCCGTCCGGAGGCTGCGGAGCGACGGTGATCGGCGGGCGGCAGAAGAGGACTGCACCCTGGATGCAACAGAAGCCGGTGAGTTGCCTAGCAACATCTAGAGGGCTACAGGATGAGACCACTATAGTGGTCTTTAGACTGTAGCCCTCCAGATGTTGCAAAACTACAACTCCCAGCATGCCCAGACAGCTGTTTGCTGTGTGGGCATGCTGGGATTTGTAGTTTTGCAACAGCTGGAGGTCTACAGTTTAGAGACCACTGCAGAGTGATCTCTATACTGCCCTCTAGATCTTACAAAACTACAACTCCTAGCATGCCCACACAGCTGTTTGCTGTCTGGGCATGCTGGGAGTTGTAGTTTTGCAACATCTGGAGGTCCACAGTTTGGAGATCACTGTTCAGTGGTCTCTAAATTGTAGCACTCCAGATGTTGCAAAACTGCAAATCGCAGCATGCCCAAACAGCTGTCTCGGCATGATGGGAGTTGTAGTTGCGTACCTCCAGCTGTTGCATAACTACATCTCCGAGCATGCTTTTCTGTGATCAGTACATGCTGGGAATTGTAGTTTTGCAACAGCTGGAGGCACACTGGTTGGAAAACCTTCAGTTAGGTTCTAACTGAAGGTTTTCCAACCAGTGTGCCTCCAACAGTTGCAAAACTACAACTCCCATCATGCACGATCTGTCAGTACATGCTGGGAGTTGTAGTTTTGCAACAGCTGGAGGCACACTGGTTGGAAAATACTGAGTTAGGTAACAGAACCTAACTGAAGGTTTTCCAACCAGTGTGCCTCCAACTGTTGCAAAACTACAACTCCTAGCATGTACTGACAGACCGTGCATGCTGGGAGTGGTAGTTTTGAAACAGCTGGAGGCACACTGGTTGGAAAATACTGAGTTAGGTAACAGAACCTAACTGAAGGTTTTCCAACACCAACCAGTGTGCCTCCAGCTGTTGCAAAACTACAACTCCCAGCATGCACGGTCTGTCAGTACATGCTGGGAGTTGTAGTTTTGAAACAGCTGGAGGTTTGCCCCCCCCCCATGTGAACGTACAGGGTACATTCACATAGGCGGGTTTACAGTAATGTTCCTGCTTCAAGTATGAGCTGCGGCAAATGTTTCGTCACAGCGCAAATTCCTAGCGGGAAACTCACCGTAACCCGCCAGTGTGAATGTACCCTAAAAACACTACACTACACTAACACCTAATAAAGAGTAAAACACTACATATACACCCACTTACACTGTCCCCCCCCCCCCCCCCCAATAAAAATGAAAAACCTATTGTACGGCACTGCCGTTGTTGCAAAACAACAACTCCACGCATTTCTGGACAGCCACTGACTGTCCAGGCATGCTGGGAGTTTAGCAGCAGCTGAAGGCATCCTGTTTGGGAATCACTGGCGTAGAATACCCCTATGTCCACCCCTATGCAATCCCTAATTTAGTCCTCCAATGCGCATGGCGATCTCTCACTTGGGAGTCCTGTCGTATTTCAAGGAAACAGTTTAGGGCCACATATGGGGTATCTCCGTATTCGGAAGAAATTGCACTTCAAATTTTTTTTACACTAAAATGCTGGTGTTGCCCTTTACTTTTTATTTTCACAAGAGGTAAAAATTTGTAAAGCAATTTCTCCTGAGTACGGAAATACCCCATATGTAGGCGTAAAATGCTCTGCTGGTGCACAACAAG
Source organism: Hyla sarda (assembly GCF_029499605.1). Lineage (NCBI taxonomy): Eukaryota > Metazoa > Chordata > Amphibia > Anura > Hylidae > Hyla > Hyla sarda. The sequence continues at coordinate 138,555,808 of NC_079193.1, read as the reverse complement.
GCTCAGGAGTGAGAGCGCACTATGTACATTTGAGGCCTAAATTGGTGATTTGCACAGGGGTGGCCGATTTTACAGCGGTTCTGACATAAACCAAAAAAAATAAATACCCACATGTGACCCCATTTTGGAAACTACACCCCTCACGGAATGTAACAAGGGGTACAGTGAGCATTTATGCCCCACAGGTGTCTGACAGATTTTTGGAACAGTGGTCAGTGAAAATGAAAAATGTAAATTTTTAGTTTGCACAGCCCACTAATCCAAAGATCTGTCAAATGCCAGTAGGGTGTAAATGCTCACTGTAGCCCTTATTACATTCCGTGAGGGGTGTATTTTCCAAAATGGGGTCACATGTGGGGGGGTCCACTGTTCTGGCACCACGGGGGGCTTTGTAAATGCACATGGACCCTGACTTCCATTCCAAACAAATTATCTCTCTAAAAGCTCAATGGCACTCCTTCTCTTCTGAGCATTGTAGTTCGCTCGCAGTGGGGGGCATTTTCTATTATTACCCCTGGGGGGCATTTTCTATTATTATTTTTTTTCATTTACACATCCGACTTTAACAAAAAGTTGTCAAACACCTGTGTGGTGTTAAGGCTCACCGTACCCCTTGTTACGTTCCTTCAGGGGTGTAGTTTCCATAATAGTGTGCGATCTGGGGAGGGGTTTGCTGTCCTGGTACCATAGGGGCTTCCTAAATTGGACATGCCCCCCAAAAACCATTTCAGAAAAACTCACTCTCCAAAATCCCATTGTTGCTCCTTCCCTTCTGAGCCCTCTACTGCGCCCGCCGAACACTTGACATACACATATGAGGTATTTTCTTACTCGAGAGAAATTGGGTTACAAATTTTGAGAGGATTTTTTTCCTTTTACCCCTTGTAAAAATTCAAAAACTGGGTCTACAAGAACATGCGAGTGTAAAAAATGAAGATTTTGAATTTTCTGCTTCACTTTGCTGCTGTTGAAACACATAAAGGGTTAACACAATTACTGGATGTCATTTTGAATACTTTGAGGACTGCAGTTTTTATAATGGGGTCATTTATGGGGTATTTCTAACCAGAAGACCCTTCAAATCCACTTCAAAACTGAATTGGTCCCCGAAAAATTCCGATTTTGAAAATTTTGTGAAAAATTGGAAAATTGCTGCTGAACTTTGAAGCCCTCTGATGTTTTCCAAAAGTAAAAACATGGCAACTTTATGATGGAAACATAAAGTAGACATATTGTATATGTGAATCAATATATAATTTATTTGGAATGTCAATTTTCCTTACAAGCAGAGAGCTTCAAAGTTAGAAAAATGCAAAATTTTCAAATTTTTCATCAAATTTTTTAATTTTTCACCAAGAAATTATGCAAGTATCGACGAAAATTTACCACTATCATAAAGTAGAATATGTCACGAAAAAACAATCTCGGAATCAAATTTATAAGTAAAAGCATCCCAGAGTTATTAATGCCTAAAGTGACAGTGGTCAGATTTGCAAAAAATGCTCCCGTCCTTAGGGTCATAATGGGCTCCGTCCCCAAGGGGTTAAAGGGGTACTCCGCCCCTAGACATCTTATCCTCTATCCAAAGGATAGGGGATAACATGTCAGATCGCCACGGTCCCGCTGCTGGGGCCCCCTCGGGATTGCCGCTGCGGCACCCCACTGTCATTACTGCACAGAGCGAGTTCGCTCTGTACGTAATGACGGGGAGTACAGGGGCCGAAGCATCGTTACGTCACGGCTCTGCCCCTCGTGACGTCATGGCCCACCCCCTCAACACAAGTCTATGGGGGGGGCGTGGCGGTTGTCATGCCCCTGCCATAGATTTGTATTAAGGGGACGGGCCATGATATCACGAGGGGCGGAGCCATGATGTCACGCTGCTCCGTCCCCTGTATCGCCCGTCATTATGCACAGAGCGAACTCGCTCTGTGCAGTAATGACAGCGGGGTGCCGCAGCGGCAATCCCGGGGGTCCCCAGCAGCGGGACCGCAGAGATCTGATATCTTATCCCCTATCCTTTGGATAGGGGATAAGATGTCTAGGGGAAGAGTACCCCTTTAAAGGCACCTGTTTGAACTTGTTATCAGTATAAAGACACCTGTTCATAACCTCAAACAGTCACACTCCAAACTCCACTTTGGCCAAGACCAAAGAGCTGTCGAAGGACGCCTAAAACAAAATTGTAGACCTGCACCAGGCTGGGAAGACTGAATCTGAAATAGGCAAACAGCTTGGTGTGAAGAAATCGACTGTGGAAGCAATCATAAAAAATGGTAAGCGTACAAGACCACTGATAATCTCCCTCAATCTGGTGCTCCACGCAAGATCTCACCCCGTGGTGTCAAAATGATCACAAGAACGGTGAGCAAAAATCCCAGAACCACACGGGGGGACCTAGTGAATGACCTGCAGAGAGCTGGGACCAAAGTAACAAAGGCTACCATCAGTAACACACTACATCGCCAGGGACTCAAATCATGCAGTGCCAGACGTGTTCCCCTGCTTAAGCCAGTACATGTCTGGGCCCATCTGAAGTTTGCTAGAGAGCATTTGAATGATCCAGAAGAGTATTGGGAGAATGTCATCCAAAGAACACCATACCTACTGTGAAGCATGGGGGTGGAAACATCATGCTTTGGGGCTGAATTTCTGCTCAGGGACCAGGACGACTGATCCTTGTAAAGGAAAGGATGACTGGGGCCATGTATTGTGAGATTTTGAGTGAAAAACACCTTCCATCAGCAAGGGCATTGAAGATGAAACGTGGCTGGGTCTTTCAGCATAACAATGATCCCAAACACACTGCTCAGGCAATGAAGGAGTGGCTTTATAAGAAGCATTTCAAGGTCCTGGATTGGCCTAGCCAGTCTCCAGATCTCAACCCCATAGAAAACCTTTGGAGGGAGGTTAAAGTCCGTGTTGCCCAGTGACAGCCCCAAAACATCACTGCTCTAGAGGAGATCTGCATGGAGGAATGGGCCAAAATACCAGCAACAGTGTGTGAAAACCTTGTGAAGACTTACAGAAAATGTTTAACCTCTGTCATTACCAACAAAGGGTATATAACAAAGTATTGAGCATGTGAGAGCTAGAAATCTTACTTGTTTGTATGTGACCAAATACATTATTTAAAAATCAGACAATTTGATTTTATGGATATTTTTTTTTCTCATTATGTCTCTCAAAGTTGAGGTATACCTATGATGACAATTACAGGCCTCTCATCTTTTTAAGTGAGAGAACTTGCACAATTGGTGGCAGACTAAATACTTTTTTGCCCCACTGTATGTACATTCACAACATATACTTAGGCTGGGGTTTAAAAGCTACTTGACGGGAATGTGTCATCATGAAATTACTTATTGTTCAACTGCAATTGACATTCCAAACTATTGACACTATTAGCTATAAGAATGAGGAAACACATTGGGGGGAGATTTAGATTCAGAGGCCTTTTCAAAAATAAAAGAAGCAATCTGATTGGTTGCTATGGGCAACTCAGCAACTTTTCCTTTGGACAGGTTTTGATAAATCTCCCCCATTGTACCTTTCGAATATCTGTCTGCATTTCCATAACATATACAATGTTTTTGTTCTTTGTTGCAAAGTGTTAAAGAGGGGTTTCCAAGCGTCTGAAGTGCTGAGGGTTGGAATGCCTTTAGTTAGCTGAAAGCCAAGCCCTGTCCACAATTTGTATGTTCGGCACAGGAATGAGATTTGGAAACAGAGCTCAGCTTCCAGCTGACTGTCAATCAAACAGGGACAGGAATAGAAAAGAAACAAGGAGGCATTCCAGCCCGAAGAACTTCAGGGTCTTGCGAACACCTCTTTGACACTGTACCAAAAGCATTTTTATACATTATGGAAGCACAGACACTATGTAACAGTGTCAGCAGATTAGTAGGTCAATTGCAGCTGACAGATTTCCTTTAAAGTGTACTTAGATCCCACAAAAAAACAAAACTGTTATATGTTGCTCAGTACCTAATCCTGATCATGTACATATAATTTGTATGTCTCTATCCCCCATATTTCACTAGGAAATTGCATATTAAACCTGCTCACTGTCCATTTCATTCTGTCGTGTGGAGGGGGCGTCTCCTGCTCTTGCCTGCACTGTGCATGACTCAGCTTTCCTCTTTAGTCTGCTGACTCATTGCTCTAGGGAGCTCTGTAACCCTTTCCTCTCTGGTTTCATGCTGTACACACACACATACACACAGGAGGAATGATTATTGGAGATTGGCTGTATTCTACCAACAAAGACAATATGGTGAGTGTACAACTTATATGTTCCTATTTTATTTATGTCATCCTTTGGCAGTCCTGTAATGCTGGGACTTTTAGTTTTGGAATAATTTGAGGTACAGTGTTTGGATAACTCTTTAACAGCAATGTTGCCATCAGCTGTTTGCCTATAGCTTTTGCAAAACTGCTGCTCCCAGCATGCCAAGGCATCCTTTGGCTGTCCAGGCATGCTTGGAGTTGTAGTTTTGCAACAGCTGGAAGCACATGATTAGTAAATATCTTTGTTACAGCAGTGTTGCAGCGAATGTGTTCCTCTTGCAGCCTTGTCCATCAGCCATCTCGTGTCCATGACCCTTGCACACCCTCATCAGTGTCCCAGGAGGTATGGGGACCCCTAGTGGAGTGATTTTCAAGGAAGATTTATTTAATAAAATGTGAAAAACTTTTAAAGAAGTATATCAGAAAAACTATTGTTTTGCCAAGATGTACAACATATAAAGGGGGAGATTTATCAAAACCTGTGCAGAGGAAAAGTTGCCCAGCTGCCCATAGCAACCAATCAGACTGCTTCTTTCATTTTGCAAAGCCTTGTTAAAAATGAAAGAAGCAATCTGATTGGTTGCTATGTGCAGCTGGGAAACTTTTCCTTTGCACAGGTTTTGATAAATCTCCCCCAAAATGTCTGATAGTGCCCATTTAAACATATATTTTGAAATAAAAAGTAGTTTTTTTTATTTTGCATTTCACTGTGGATAATATATGATCCTGAAATCTTGCCCACTAAAGGCCATTTTACACAGCCTTTATTGGCCTGTTCATTTAATAAGCATGTACATGGCTCAATCATTCACAGGTCCAGATGCACAAATGATTGCTGGATTGTGTGTTCAGCACTTTATTTCATCACTGTCAGCTGCACATCACACATTTACACAGGAGGATGTGCAGCCCATAACAATGATGTTAATGGTTCTGCTAAAGATGCAACCAGCCCATGTTGTTTTACATTGGCAAATTATCATGAAGAGGCATTCCTAAAGGCACTTATGATCAGCCAATGTAAAAGGGCATTTAATGGGTACTCCTCTGCAAAACAATTTTTAATGTCATGTGAGTCAGTGAGTAAGTGTCACTCACTGACCGCTGGGGGGGGGGGGGGGGGGGGCATCACTGTACACAGACTGACCTACTATGTACAGTCAGTCAGTCAAACTGTCCCGCTGCTCTGCTCCACATGCTTCCAGGGCCGACGGCTGCTGGCCGGTGGCCGCCGGGAGGTACTAGCACAACGAACATCCGCTGTGCTATGATATAGCATGTTGGCCCTGACGTCAGAAGAGAGTGGCACCAAGAACAGCATGAACGGAGGAGCAGCCAGGAAGAGTCATGGCTGGCCCGCAGAGAAGGCAGCTACAGCAGGCTGCCTTCAGTGCTCCGATCACTGCTCAACCGGTCCAGGGCCTACTGCTCTGAGCCTAGTCCTACAAGGTAGAGTACGCTATGTCTGGTGAAGCTGTCATTGCACAGTGAAACGCATTGCGTGATGGTCCAATAAAGCTACTCCTTCAACTTACATGGTGGTTTTCCTGCCCATACCTATGAAGTGCACTCTGCTATGAAGTAATTAGAAATATATAATTACAAATTAAAATTGGTTTGGGGGTGGGCCCTGGGGGGGGGGCGGCCACCGGTGCTGGAGCGGGCCCAGGCCTTTAGCTTTGTAAGGGGCCCTGAAATTTCTGATGGCAGCCCTGCTTATCAGCTGTTATATGCTCCACAGGAAGTTATTTTCTTTTTGACTTACCACAGTGCTCTCTGTTGACACCTCTGTCCATTTTAGGAACTGTCCAGAGTAGAAGCAAATCCCCATAGCAAACATCTCCTGCTCTGGACAGTTCCTGATATGGACAAAGATGTCAGCAGAGAGCACTGTGGTCAGACAGAAAGGAAATTCAAAAAGAAAATAACTTCCTGTGGATCATACATCAGCTGATAAGTACTGGAAGGATTAGTGTGAAGGCTAATTTATTAGCCTGTATTTGTGGGAGGGGCGAGGATTCCCTATAAGAACCGTCACGTGATCAGCTGACACGCGAGTCAGCTGATGCACAGGAGTTCCGGTTTTGGAGCAACGGTAAGCGGCCGGCAGGGGGGGCGGCGTCCGCTGCAGTCCTCTCTCCAGAGATAAGGGCACCCTCGGTCAGCCCCGGTTTTCAGCACAGCGTCCCACGTGCTTTATGGCCTGTGCATGCGCTCCCATTGGTAGTCTGGCTGCGCACGTTGGACAGCTCCGGCAGCGGGAGTTCTCACGGGCTCCGGCACTTTTCTACTTGAAGGGGATGTCTAATGGTAGGACCTCGCTACGTCGGGGTTCATCCCATAGTTAAGTGGCCGGGGTGGCGATGTTACGCGTAATCCCCCTCTGGAGGTAAATCAGTTTTTTTTTGGGGGGGGGGGGGGGTTTCCCTCTGCCCGGCCAGGCCCGGCCCCACTTTTTCATTGTAAGGGGTCCTTACATATGGTTTGTTTTTGCCCTGTCATGCGCAGAGGAGCGCTGAGAGTCACCTCTGACAGCGGGACTCGCAACCAGGAATCGCCACTGTCATATGGGCATGTCTGCGATGTGACCTCGCTCCCCCACAAGCCTCAAGTGCTGGGGGGGGGGGAGATTTCATATCACCACTGGTGCCAAGTAAGCAGTGGGCTCCGTGGTGGCTTCTGCCTGCCCTGTTGGCCGTTGTTGATCTCACCGTGCACACAATTAGGGGGGATCTGTTGGCCGCGATCAGTGTGGCGGGGGGAGTCCACCAGGGACCATATAAAAAAACCTTAGTTCACGCACCAACAAGATGATGTCACATCTTATTTTTTTTTAAAAAGGTTCCATCGTGGTACGGTCTTCGCTTTTGTCATTTAGTTATGCAGGAAGGTTAATCTTAGGTTGCAGTAGGCGTCACTGTACACACGCTTGTAGCATTTACACTGTACACACGCTCGTAGCATTTATACTGTACACACACTTGTAACATTTATACTGTACACACGCTCGTAGGATTTATACTTCACTCGCTCGTAGGCTTTATACTGTACACACGCTCGTAGCATTTATACTGTACACACGCTCGTAGCATTTATACTGTACACACACTCGTAACATTTATACTGTACACACGCTCGTAGTATTTATACTGTACACATGCTCGTAACATATATACTGTACACACGCTCCTAGCATTTATACTGTACACACACTCGTAACATTAATACTGTACACATGCTCATAGCATTTATACTGTACATACCCTCGTAACATTAATACTGTACACACGCTCGTAGGATTCATACTGTATATATGCTCGCAGGATTTATACTGTACACACGCTAGCAGGATTTATACTTTACACACGCTCGCAGGATTTATACTGTACAAACCCTTGTAGCATTTATACGTTACACACACTCGTAGCATTTATACTGTACACACGCTCGTAACATTAATACTGTACACACACTCGTAACATTTATACTGTACACATGCTCGTAGCATTTATACTGTACACACGCTCGTAGGATTCATACTGTATATACGCTCGCAGGATTTATAATGTACACACGCTCGCAGGATTTATACTGTACATACGATCGCATGATTTATACTGTACACACCCTCGTAGCATTTATACGTTACACACGATCGTAGGATTTATGCTGTACACAAGCTCGCAGGATTCATACTGTACACGTGTTTGTAGGATTTATATTGTACACACGCTCGTAGGATTTATACTGTACACATGCTCATAGGATTCATACTGTACATGCTCGTAGGATTTATACTGTACTCACGCTCGCAGGATTTATACTGTACACATGTTTGTAGGATTTATCCTGTACACATGTTCATAGGATTTGTACTGTACATACGCTCAGAGGGTTTATACTGTACACTCGCTGGAAGTAGTCATACTGTAAACACGCTTGTAGGATTTATATCGTACATACGCTCGGAGGAGTTATACTGTACGTGCGCTTGTGGGAGTTGAGCGGTGCATGTGCTCATAGCGTGTGTGCTGTACACATGCTTGTAGTGTACGTGGTCATATAATTATTACATGCATACATATTGATTGTTCTATGCATACGTTTATCAGATTTGTTCGGTGCAGATGTTCATATAGTTTGTTGTTGGCCATACGCTCATAGTTGTCCTGAGTATAGGTTCATCAAGTTATTGGTACAGTCGCTCATAGTTTGTTATATGGCATAGTTTCCATACATATGCACACAGTTTACTCTGTTATTATGTGCATGTAGTTGTCCCGAGCTTACGCACATATAGTTTGTTCTCATTTCATCCTGGTTAACTCAGTTGTAGTCTTATAGGACACATGGACTCGTAACTTCACATTACATTTTATAGGTGAGGTAGTACGTTATTGTTCATACACTTATAGCACACTCACATATATACGCTCATAGATTCATATTGTACTTATGTTTGTAATTTATATATGCTGGTATTAATGATACTGTTCTTATGCTTGTGCTGTTATACGTTACATCTGCTTGTTACATGATAGTGTGGATAAGTGTTTATTGCCATGGTGGCATTTACAGTGGCCATATAGTTCGTTTGTGTATACGCACACATAGTTCATTCAGTCTATACGCTCAGGTTTTCCTGCTAATGTCAGTTCATGTAGTTTTCACACGTTACAGTGTGTGCACTTTTGTAGATTCATTGTAGTGTCTGCAGTGCATATAATTGCATAGCATTGGGACACATGCGTTCCTCACTTTAGTATTTATACAGCTGTTGCGGTCGGGGCATCATATCTACCACGTCAGCAGGGGGTGGCACTCAGTAGTTATTACTGACATGCTTTCAGAGCAACAGCCTCATGACCCATAGGTGGTTTATACCCTTCATACCTGCCACGTCTGCAGGGAGATACATGGCGTAGTTGTTGTTACTGACACGTCTTCAGAACAACAATAACATGACAGATAGGCAGTGTATACCCATTATGCCTGCCACATCTGCAGGGGGGTATGTTGCATGTTTGTTGTTACTGACACATCTTCAGAACAACAATAACACGACACATAGGCGGTGTATACCCATTATGCCTGCCACGTCTGCAGGGGGGGGCACATTGCATAATTGTTGTTACTGACACGTCTTCAGAACAACAATAACATGACACATAGGCGGTGTATACCCATTATGCCTGCCACGTCTCCAGGGGGGTGGTACGTTGCATAATTGTTGTTACTGACACGTCTTCAGGACAACAATAACACGACACATAGGCGGTGTTTACCCATTATACCTGCCATGTCTGCAGGGGGATACATTGCATAATTGTTGTTACTGACACACCTTCAGAGCGACAACATTACGACACATAAGCGGTGATATACCTGTTATACCTGCCCGATCGGGGGGGGGGGGGAATCGCTTCACATCAGTGCTTTCTAGTTATTGTACAGTGGGGCAGGCATCGTATGTATAAATTCATGTGTTGTATCATACATCAGTGCTTCATGCAATTATATTGTTGCACTGGGCATATGTTTGGATAAGTTGCTCTGTGCATCTGCTCAGGTAGTTTGTTCAGTGCTTATGCTAGCTCATGCAGTTCATTCTAGCCATATGTTCATAGTTTGTTCAGTGCACACGCTCAAAGTTTCGTACATGTGCCCATACAGTTTTGACTGTGTATACAGTCGTGGGTTGTTTGAGCATGTGGTCATTGTGTTAGTGAGGTGCATATGGCCTTGATGATTATGCCGGGCCCACGTTTATATTGTCATGGTCTGCATATGGGTCTAGGAGTCATGCAAGGCATACATTTATGGTGTTCATGTTCGGTATAGATTCATAGGTTCACTAGGTACATATGTTTTATGATGTTTTGCTATGTTATGGTGTTTAGACCATACACTCATGTCTTTGGCATGGCACAGTTTTCATGGCATTGGGCGAATTGGATTATTCGGTGGGTCACCATTTTTATTAACATTGAGTCGTGCATAGGAAAATATAGCTGGGGTTCGGTTTATTACTTGCCAAGTCGACAGGTCAAGCATGGTTACCACCTGTCTCGGCTTCAGGTTGACGTCGATACTAATAGCCATATACATTGGTTGAGGCTTTTTAAATTCGGCTAGACCAGTCACGTCTACAGGTCAGTCCGGATACAACCTGACATATACGTTGTGTTATTCAGTTGTTGGGTTATGCACAGGGATATAGCTTTATTTTTCCATTGTGAATTGTCACGTCTATAGGTCAATCATGGTTACAAGCTGTCTCGGCTTCAGGTTTCAGGTTTACGTCGATACTAGTAGTCATACATGCTGGTTGAAGCTTTTAATTTGGATTCGGATTAATTCAGTCCGGATACAATCTGACACGACTTCAGGTTGGTGACAATGTCTTTGTATACGTTGTGTTAATTCAGCAGTTGGGTCATGCTACAGGGATAGCTTTACACTTCCATTGTTAATTGCCACGTCTATAGGTATATCATGGTTACAACCTGCTTTGGTTCAGGTTGACGGTCATACTATTAGTTGCAGATTTGGTTGAGTCTTTCATTTATTTTTCGGCCTGTCATGTCTACAGGTCGGTTCAGTTGCAACCTGACATGACTTCAGGTTGGCGGCAACATCATTATGTGTCCATATGTTTACTTAGCATTTGGGTTGTGCATACAGGAACATAGCTTGCTTCAGTGTGATTGGTCTTGTTAATCTCAGCTTAGGTTGACGATGATAATAATCACATGTTGGTTGAGTCTCATGTTCATATTTGCTGCATAAGTGGTTTTCATTGCCGGTCACATCCACAGGTTGGTTACAGTGGTAACCTGACACAGGTTTAGGTTGGCGACTATGTAGTTATTTGCGTATAAACGTTGTTAGCACTTGGAAAATATTTACGTGATATTTTACATTAGTTACCCAAAGGATGTCTCACATGCCATTTTATTCCTACTTGCATTCATCGGGTTTTGCCACTCTTCTTTGCATCCAGCATAACACTATCAAGGTAAATCTGTCAGGTATCCAGCATAATATCACGTGGTCTTGCTCTGACAGGGTGTCATTGTTTGCGTCCCATGCCATCAAATCTGCCCTGAAGAGTGCGCAAGACGGAGGTTCGCAAGCCCTCTTGCCGTCAGCCCTGGTAGCTGGCTTAGTTAGTTGGTCAGCGGACGCTTAGGTAATTCCCCTTTGGGACATCAGGACAGCTTAACATTAGCGGCTGCACTGTTCATGAGTTGTAGTGGTCTCCTAAGGTTTAGGAGAGTTACATGCAGGTGCATGGAAATTGTATAGCAGATGAATGTCATTGTCCGGTCAGGGTATCATCATACAGCATTTTCCCAAGTCTCACAAGTGATGCTCAGCTCGAGTGTGGCAAGCTTTGCTTCCGCATGTCAAGGATCCAATGGGATCAGCCGCTGCCATTGTTTAGGGGGTGGCACTCACTACTACGTTGTTGTCAAACATGTATGTATTCTTGTTAAATACTTTATAGTGATCCGTATATTATATCCAGTCATTCCCCAAGCATTGGTGCTGCTGCACCGACGTCACAGCATGGTGTGCCTGCATACGTGGTTAGGAATTCGGGGTGCTGGGAATTCAGTACTACGTGCACCATACCCCCATTCCATAGTCGGTAATGCACAATGCATTTCAGTCATTGGTCACGGGGTTATTGCACGTGCTAATAGCGCTTTGCTCTGATTATGAGTTTTGCCCTTTATTTTTCAGGTGTACTCCTACGCGGCAGTATATGGCATAACTCTAACTGCATAGATAGGTTGCAGGATTTAGTAGGGAATAGGAGTTTAGTATGAGGATGAGTTAGGTACGCTCGCTACACTAATGAGCACCGACCACAAGTTTGAAGGCTAATTTATTAGCCTGTATTTGTGGGAGGGGCGGGGATTCCCTATAAGAACCCGCAGCAGTACCTGTCTCTGACGCCGCAGGTTTGTCACGTCCCACCCAACCCTCCCTCAATATCATTTTCACTCCATGACTATTGTTATACATCAGGTTATGCCCTCTATTTTTCAGGTGTACTCCTATGCTGCAGTATATGGCATAACTCTAACTGCATAGATAGGTTACAGGATTTAGTAGGGAATAGGAGTTTAGTATGAGGTTCAGTTAGATAGGCTCGCCACACTAATGGGCACCAACCACAAAGATTTTTTAATACAAGTAATTTACAAATCTGGTTAAGTTTCTTGCACCAGTTGATTTAAAAAAAAGGATTATGGTGAATCATCAGTATATAGATAAGGCTATTCACAGGCTTTCTGCACAGGTCACAGAGCATGTCAAGAAATCTCTCCCACAGAAGTCCATGTCCATGGGGTTTTAAATTCTCTTAATGCTGTTAAAAGCAGTTATGGCAAAATGGCTGCCTTATAATAATGTACAAAAACAAAATAAAAAAATTACAGTCAAGAAATAGAAACTGATTAGAAAGTAGAATATGTATCAGTAAAAAAAACTTTAGGTGATATATTTACTTCAAAGGAGTAGTCTCATGGAACAAAACCTATTCCCTATCTGCATGGGGGATAAGCTTTAGATCGTGGGGGGGGGGCTGGGTCCGAGCGCTGGGGTCCCCCTCCATATATCTCTATGGGAGAGCCGTTCGGCTATCTTCTGCTCTACCATAAAGATATATGGAGGGGTGTGGCGGCCTTTGTTTCAGGTGGGGGTCGTAAGGTGCCGCTCCACAGGAGAGCCAGGGCTCCATACAGGAGATTGTGCGGGGCCCCAGCACTCGGCCCCCGATGATCTAAAACCCAGCAGGATAGGGGATAAGTTTTATTCCATGAGATACATTTGATGTAACTGTGAATCCTAAACTTATAAAATCTAATTTTTCTTCCCCATTCAAGGGTCAAAGAGGCAGTACCAGGCAGCTACGGTTTCACAGGCTGGTACATCTCCTCTTTACCCCTCCTTGTTCCTTATTCACTCATGTACAGGTCATGGCTTTGCTCTCCGCCCTATCTGTACACAGCATTTATGCAAACAAGGATCAGAGCTAAGCTAAGCCCCATAAGTCAAACAATAAAGGGCAGGGTGGGATAGTGAGGGTGCATACCAGGCTGAGGCACCTCTTCAGCTTAAAGGAGTAGTCCAGTTCTGAAAAACGTATACCCTATCCTAAGGATAGGGGATACGTTTCCGATCGTGGGGGGTCCGACCACTGGGGTCCCCCGCGATCTCCTGTACGGGGCCCTGGCAGCCCGCGGGAAGGGGGCATATTGACCACCGCACGAGCCAGACATTGCCGAGAGCCCCCCTCAATACATAGAGTTGTATTGAGGGGACATGTCAGCAGCCACTTTGTGCGGTGGTCAACATGCCCCTTTCCTGCGGGGCTGCCGGGGCCCCATAAAGGAGATTACGGGGGGGCTCCAGCGGTCGGACCCCAAGCGATCTGAAACTTATGCCCTATTCTTAGGATAGGGGATACGTTTTTCAGGACTGGACTACTCCTTTAATTCCACCTTTTTGACACTTACATAAGTAGGGAAATTGTAATTGTATACATTTTGGACAAACCAGCTGTTACTTAAATGGTACTCTTAATTTTATTTAACTAACAGCTATCTGACAGGTATGCAGCTCTATGTCTCATGTACAGCTGGCAGATTCCCTTTCAGTGACATGCTATAAGGGTTGACATTAGAAAGAAAACACAAATATAAAAAATACCACAAATCCCTGTTCATTAAAATTATTGACCCAGATTTATCAAACTGTGAGAGAGAAAAGTGGAGTGATTTTCCCACAGCAACCAATCACAGCTCAGCTTTCACTTTACCAGAGCTCATTAGCTGAGCTGTGATTGGTTGCTGTGGAAAAATCAATCCACTTTTTCTCTCACACAGTTTGATAAATCAGGGTCAATGATTATCTGCAAATTTATACACACACATTTTAAAAGTTCTCTCATCTCTAGTAACAACAGTGGCTGTATTCTCTACCCAGTTCATTCTCAAGCTACTATAGTTCTAATGATGGGACTACAAAAGTACAAGATAATAAATACCTTTTTCTGAGAGGATTTCAGGGGCTACGTATGTTGGAGTTCCACACACAGTTAATATAGGCTCTGTGACAAACACAGCAAGTCCAAAGTCAGCTAACTTCAGAGTGGAAGATCCATCAGGATTCTTTTGTACCTAAGAATAAAGATATCATGTTCCTTACATGATCCACAAAAACTGTTTACACCAAGAGATCTGAAATTAAGGAGACCAAGTGATCTCTATCAATCGTTCTTTTACTGGGTTTTTATTGCTTGATGTTATGAGCCAAGCCTGTCCTAGTCCTGTGTAGCCTGAGGCCATGTTAACACGTCGGAATTTCCACTGCAGCAGAGTCCTGTTGAACTCAACAAGATTCTGCTGCAATGTGCACACGGTGGAATTTCCATGCCAGCTATTTCTGACATGGAAATACCATTTTCCTTGTCCACACAAAGAATTAACTCTTTTAATCTTTGTTTGGAGACTGCACCGAATGCATAGCCATCTATGAGACGGACCCACAGTGTCCGGAATGTCCGCACGAAGATTCTCCGGCGTGTGAACATAGCCTTAGCATGGAGAAATTATGTCAATCCTCAACCTCTAGGGGTATATTCACAAGGCAGAATTTCGCGCACCAATTCCACATCCGCATTCATTTGGGTGGTTTCTGGCTTGTGCAGAGTCAGTAAGGATTCCGTTCAGAATCCACATGCTGAAACTATGAAGTGTGAATGGGAGAGTCATGACCGGAGGTGGACACGGAGAGGGAGCCTACCCTAAATGGCGGATTGACAACTTTGAGCCGATCCCTCCCTGCGCTGAAGTGCAATGGGCGTAAAGTTACCCAAATAATACAGAACATAGTTGGGGACAGGTCAAAAAGTTGACAGGAAAACAACCAAACAACCCGATAAACCAGACAGGATATAAATATACAAACAGGGCAGGATAAAGCGTACTAACATACAGTTCAGAAACCAGAATCAAGATAAACGGCAGACATGAATAAATGAATGAGGCTAGATATGGAATAAGTATACAGCAGAAACCAGGAGATGAACAGCAGAAACCAGTAGCCAAACACTTAACAGGTCAGGAAACATAGAACACCGTTAACACTGGACATTGAACAAAGAACAAACTAAACTCCCCACTCCAAACATGGAAGGACATCAATACCAAAGCCAAATAGACTACAAGCCAGCAGGCACACTCCACTGTGTGATCAGGATACTGGCCTAGAGGGAAACAGAAATATAATACATGGAACACTAGACTAAGAACGGATCATGATAACAAACAGGAATATTACAAAACCAAACTCCATAACATGGAGGAATACGGGTCAGGACTCTAAACAGGAATACCAAATACAGAGCGGGTACAAGCAAGACTCACAGTGTGAACACGGACTAAGATAAAACAAGATACTAAAAGCCGACAGATGTACTTAAAACCAAGCAGACTAAAATCAATATCATAAACAGGAATCAACTATGGTACACACTAAATATAAACAGACAAACATAGCAAAGGGAAAACTAATAACCAGAACAGAGTTCAGCAGAGCTTTGGTTTACATAGCCCCACCCCCATTGGCTAATAGCATTAACTATTCCCTAGCCAAGAGAGTGACTGGGATTGCAGGAATTATGTCAGCGCTGGACGAATGGAGGTAGTGAGACAGCAAGTGTAAAAACTAGGTCTCTTTATTTAGCAGAGATGCAATGTGTTTCACTGCACATGCACAGCTTCATCAGGCATGTCAGGTAGAGCAATCATACAGGTTATATACCTGCAAGGATTAACCCTTCACATTACCAATTCTCAGTTTAACATAGCAGTATCAGCACACCAGATTTTCAATTTCACAGTGTCCATACAACAATAATAACAAAATATATAATAAAAAATGCATCCAACAGTATATCAATAAATAGACAAAAAAATATATCTCCTGCACAAGACGTAACAAACAAGAGCCATATCATATAGTACGTGGCTTCAGCTCGGTGTCCCAAATACCTGAAAAGCAGCTGACGTAGAACAACTCCAAAGGATATTTCATACGTATCCTAGCACTAAGCAAAATTTATAGGCACTTTAAGCTAATCACAGTATAAGTGGGTTGGGTAGTCCAATAACACTGCGCATGACAAGAAGAGGAATAGATGGAATCATAGACATGTACAATATCGAAGGTAAGGAAAGTATAAGAATCATAACTATCAGCTAACGAGCATTCTCTATGGAATCATTAAAGCCCTGAGAGGTATCCAAAAGGACTCGCGATTTATTAATCTCTAATATCTATGTGGAATTTCTGATGGAATACGTTCAAGTATGACTAGACTTATTGTTTCCATATTTCTATGATGAATGATGTTAAAATGCCTTGACAAACTGTGAAGCATGTGAACATGCATAATGTTCCACCTATGTTTATTCATTCTTGCATGTACAGTTTGGACTGTCCGGCCCACATACTGCAGCATTTGCAGGAAAGGAGATATATAGCAAAGTTGTATCACAATTCAGTTTACCTTTTATTAAAAAAATGTTTTGGGTCTGAAACGATTTTAAAGTAGTAGCACTATTTTTAATCCAATTGCAACACAGACATCGGCTCTTCATACACGGAGAACAACCAGATTCAGTCAAAATGACAGTATTATTTACCCAATCATTTTTAAATCTACTTGGGGCAATTAAATTGTGGAGATTCTTTGGATTCTTTGAATTCCTTTAGTATGGGATCACTTTGTATGATGGGCCAATTTTTTGCAGAATTTTTTTTTGTTAGACGCTTCTGAGTTATAATTAGTTATAAAATTAAATTTTAATCTGTGTTCAGTGAAAATTTCCCTTTAGATGTAGTAACCAAATCTGATTGTTTCTTATAGAGAACCCTTTTGTAAGCTTCTGTTAAGAGGGATCTAGGGTATCCCTTTTCCTGGAAGCGTGTCCTAAGGACAGGTACTGTCCATAGGGCACACCTCTAAGCCAGCTGGGGTAATGAGCACTGTCAAACTGTAGAAAACTCTTAACATCTACTGTTTTAAAGAAAGTTACATAGTTACATAGTTAGTACGGTCGAAAAAAGACATATGTCCATCAAGTTCAACCAGGGAATTAACCCCTTAAGGACTCAGGGTTTTTCCGTTTTTGCACTTTCGTTTTTTCCTCCTTACCTTTTAAAAATCATAACCCTTTCAATTTTCCACCTAAAAATCCATATTATGGCTTATTTTTTGCGTCACCAATTCTACTTTGCAGTGACATTAGTCATTTTACCCAAAAATGCACGGCGAAACGGAAAAAAAAATCATTGTGCGACAAAATCGAAAAAAAAACGCCATTTTGTAACTTTTGGGGGCTTTCGTTTCTACGCAGTGCATATTTCGGTAAAAATTACAACTTATCATTATTCTGTAGGTCCATACGGTTAAAATGATACCCTACTTATATAGGTTTGATTTTGTCGCACTTCTGGAAAAAATCATAACTACATGCAGGAAAATTTATACGTTTAAAAATGTCATCTTCTGACCCCTATAACTTTTTTATTTTTCCATGTATGGGGTGGTATGAGGACTCATTTTTTGCGCCGTGATCTGAAGTTTTTATCGGTATGATTTTTGTTTTGATCGGACTTTTTGATCACTTTTTATTCATTTTTTAATGATATAAAAAGTGACCAAAATACGCTTTTTTGGACTTTGGAATTTTTTTGCGCGTACGCCATTGACCGTACGGCTTAATTAATGATATATTTTTATAGTTCGGACATTTACGCACGCGGCGATACCACATATGTTTATTTTTTATTTTTTTTACACTGTTTTATTTTTTTTATGGGAAAAGGGGGGTGATTCAAACTTTTATTAGGGAAGGGGTTAAATGACCTTTATTAACACTTTTTTTTTACATTTTTTTTGCAGTGTTATAGGTCCCATAGGGACCTATAACACTGCACACAGTGATCTCTAATGCTGATCACTGGCGTGCATTAACACGCCTGTGATCAGCATTATCGGCGCTTGACTGCTCCTGCCTGGATCTCAGGCACGGAGCAGTCATTCGTCGATCGGACACCGGGGAGGCAGGTAAGAGCCCTCCCGGTGTCCGATCAGCTGTTCGGGACGCCGCGATTTCACCGCGGCGGTCCCGAACAGCCCGACTGAGCAGCCGGGTCACTTTCACTTTCACTTTAGAAGCGGCGGTCAGCTTTGACCGCCGCTTCTAAAGGGTTAATACCGCACATCGCCGCGATCGGCGATGTGTGGTATTAGCCGCGGGTCCCGGCCGTTGATTAGCGCCGGGACCCACGCGATATGATGCGGGATCGCGGCGCGATCCCGCTTCATATCGCGGGAGCCGGCGCAGGACGTAAATATACGTCCTGCGTCGTTAAGGGGATAAGGGGTAGGGGTGTGGCGCGATATTGGGGAAGGGATGGGATTTTATATTTCTTCATAAGCATTAATGTTATTTTGTTCCATGAATGTATCTAATCCTGTTTTAAAGCTGTTAATTGTTCCTGCTGTGACCAGTTCCTGAGGTAGACCGTTCCATAAATTCACAGTCCTCACGGTAAAGAAGGCGTGTCGCCCCTTGAGACTAAACTTTTTCTTATCCAGACGGAGGGAGTGCCCCCTCGTCCTTTGGGGAGGGGTTTAACCTGGAACAGTTTTTCTCCATATTTTTTGTATGGGCCATTAATATACTTATATACGTTTATCATATTCCCCCTTAAACGTCTCTTCTCAAGACTAAACAATTGTAACTCCTTTAATCGCTCCTCATAGCTAAGATGTTCCATGCCCCATATTAGTTTAGTCGCGCGTCTCTGCACCCTTTCCAACTCCGCAGTGTCCCTTTTATGGACTGGTGCCCAAAACTGAACAGCATATTCCAGGTGAGGCCGTACCAATGCTTTAAAAAGGGGGAGTATTATGTCCCTGTCCCTTTAGTCCATGCCTCTTTTGATACATGACAATATCCTGCCGGCTTTGGAAGCAGCAGCCTGACATTGCATGCTATTCTGTAGTCTGTGATCTACAAGTACACCCAGATCCTTCTCTACCAGTGACTCTGACAGATTAATCCCCCCTAAGACATACGATGCATGCAGGTTATTAGTACCCAGATGCATAACTTTACATTTATCCACATTGAACCTCATTTGCCAAGTGGATGCCCAGACACTTAGTCTATCCAAGTCATCTTGTAACTTATGCACATCCTCTATAGACTGTACTGTGCTACAAAGCTTGGTGTCATCTGCAAAGATAGAAACAGAGCTGTTAATACCATCCTCTATAGTTCTAGTTGCTAAAGATCCTTTTTCTGTTATATAAATCTTTAAATCCAAAAATTGGATAGAGACATTAGAATAATGCATTGTAAATTGTAAACCCCAGGTATTTTGATTTAATTCTTTTACAAAAAAATTCAGCCTCTGTTTCAGACCCAAACCAAATCATGAATAATTTCTCTATAAATCGATGAAAAAAACAAACTTATTAAAAAAACAAGGACTGTGCCATTATTAGGGACTCAAACTGCCCCATAAATTAATTTGCATAACTAGGGGCGAATCGAGTCCCCATGGCACAGCCCTTGTTCTGACAATAAATTACTATTAAAATTTAAAAAAAATATATTTTCCCAAATAAATCTAATAGATTCTAATAAAAAATCTGCCTGGTTTTTACTCAAAAGAGTATAAAAAAAGGCTGCTAACTGCTGTTTCACCTAATTCGGTGTCAATATTGGAATAGAGGGAGCACACGTCTAATGTCAAAAAAGCAAATGATGATGGTAAAGACAATTTATGGATATCATTAATTAACTGAGCTGAATCCCTAAGATAAGATGGTAAACTTAAAACATTTAAGGCTGTAAAAATAAATCAATAAAGTGAGACAAATTAGCTGTAACTGAACCAATACCAGAAATTATAGGTCGTCCTGGGGGGGTTATTAAATCTTTATGCAGTTTGGGCAAAAATCTCAGCAGATGGATCAACTACAATTGTACTATAATGCTCAGTGTCTGCTAAAATACGCAGAGCCTCTTCTTTATACGCAAGGCGGTTCAAGAGCGCAAAAACCTCGCCCCCCCTTTGTCCGCTGGATGGACAATAATGGACATATTGTCCTGGATAGATTTCATCACAGCCATTCCGGACAATGTTAAATTATCAACTCTATTTATTTACTGACCTGTCACAGTAATCATTAAATTATTCCATCACCATTGTATGGAAAGTTTCTACATGTCCCCCTCATTGGTGCAGAGGATAGAATGAAGTGTTCTAACATAAACATGTCTAGCGGAAATTTCCTTGGTACTCAAATCTGTTGTGGCATTACTATCACTGTCACCATTAGTACAAATAGCAGAGTGGGAATGTGTAGTACTATTTTCTTCATTTACAAACTGGTTAGATTTCAATTTATCTACAATGGAGAAGTTTTCTTACAAACTGGTTTAAATCTAGAAATTATTGGAAATCACTGGGGTGAGCTGCTGGACTTGGGTTCACAATTTACTATGTATTATTGTAATGTCTCTATCCAATTTTTGGATTTAGAGATTTATATAACAGAAAAAGGATCTTTAGTAACTAGAACTTTCTTTAAAACAGTAGATGTTAACAGTAGTTGTTTTCTACAGTTTGACAGTGCTCATTACCCCAGCTGGCTTAGAGGCGTGCCCTACGGGCAGTACCTGTCCTTAGGACACGCTTCCAGGAAAAGGGATACCCTAGATCCCTCTTAACAGAAGCTTACAAAAGGGTTCGCTATAAGAAACAATCAGATTTGGTTACTACATCTAAAGTGAAATTTTCACTGAACACGGATTAAAATTTTAATTTTATAACTAATTATAGTTATAATTATAACTCAGAAGCGTCTAACATAAAATTCTGCCAAAAAATGGTCCCATCATACAAAGTGATCCCATACTAAAGGAATTAATTCCAAAAAAACACCTAATATTACATATAGATGTCCAAAGAATCTCCGCAATTTAATTGCCCCAAGTAGATTTTAAAATGATGGGGTAATTAATCCAAATTGTACATGCAAGAATGAATAAACATAGGTGGAACATTATGCATATTTACATGCTTCACAGTTTGTCAAGGCATTTTAACATCATTCCTCATAGAAATATGGAAACAATAAGTCTAGTCATACTTGAACCTATTCCTTCAGAAATTCCAAACTATTATCATAGACTAATAAATTGCGAGTCTATTTGGATACCCCTCAGGGCTTTTCTGAATCCATAGAGAATGCTCGTAAGCTGATAGTTATGATTTTTATCTTTTCCTTACCTTCGATATTATCCATGTCTATGATTCCATATATTTCTCTTCTTGTCAAGCGCAGTGTTATTGGACTACCCGACCCACTTATGCTGTGATTAGCTTAATGTTCCTGTTAGTTTTGTTTAGTGCTAGGATAGTAAAATATCCTTTGGAGGAACGTTGTTCTATATCAGCTGCTTTTCAGGTATTTGGGACACCTAGCTGAAGCCACGTGTTATATGATATGGCTCTTGTTTGTTACGTCTCGTGCAGGAGATATGTTTTTTATGTCTATTTATTGATATACTGTTGGATGTATTTTTTATTACATATTTTGTTATTATTGTTGTGTGGACACTGTGAAATGGAAAATTTGATATGTTGACACTGCTATGTTAAACCGAGAATTGGTAATGTGAAGGGTTAATCCTTGCGGGTATATAACCCATGTGATTGCTCTAGCTGACATGCCTGATGAAACTGTGCATTGCATCTCTGCTGAATAAACAGACCATATTTTTTACGCTTGCTGTCCCGATACCTCCATTCATCCAGCGTCGACATCATTCCTGCACTCCCAGTCACCCTCTTGATCAGATTTCTCCAGGAAGGCTGCAGACGATACATTGATAACTTCCACGTGCTCTTCATTGATGTATGTGAGTTCACACAACCTACTCTGGTAAGCAGCTGTTGGTTTCCCCCAAACAATTGTGAAACAATTAGTGTCTCCTTGTGGATATAGTATTTGTAAGATAAAGCTGCTTGATATCTTTTTTTTCCCATCATAACTATCCTACCCTTGTTTGGTTGTATGTAGTACATAGGGCGTGTTCATTGCAATGATTAAATACACAGTCAACAATGGATTTGTTAAAATTCCCCACCAATGAATCACCAATTGCAATATATTTGTGCCACAGGCTATGTTCAGATGACTGAATTCTGTTGTAAATTCCTCTGAAATTTTTAGACATGCTTTAAATAGTAAAATTAAACATGTCAATAAAAAGGGCAACTTGTTCTTCAAAACTATAACTAACTATTACATAAGGCTATTAATCACTGTACAAACAAACGCTTGTTAGCTAGCTGACTGCATGATTTTAACCTGCAAAAAAATTCTTCATTTGTTGGCTCACATTGCCCTGTGTAAGAGATGATACCAGCCTGCGAATGATAGAAGTACAAACTATCATTTGTATGGCCCTGCTGGACTAATAACCAAGCTGTCTTAAGTCTCAATAAATGAGCACTGATCTAAGAGATAAGCACTTATATCGTGCAGAGGTTGGGCTATGTAGCCTTCGGGACTTAACGCATCAGGGCGTAAATATATGCCCTGGAGTTTGAAGTTACTTTGAAGGAAGTGCAGGCGCTGCGCTCACTTCATAGCTGTAGGTGTCAGTATTAAATCATATATACCGGATAACTCAGTCAGCCCATCGGATAATGTCGCATTTCGCAGGAGTTCAAATAGCTAAAATGGTGGAGGAGGGACATATTTCTTGGGGTAAAGGGCTTGGGGGCTGGGAGGGGAAAACATGCACAGACACATTAATTCAAAAGGTGGTGCATATATAAACTGTGCATATATACTTAACATATAATTAAAATACTGTACAGTACATGTATAGAAAGTATTGAGCGTATTGCCATGATTAATAAGCACTTACCAGTAAATTTTCAGGCTTTAGGTCTCTATGAACGATATTTTTACCGTGGATATAACCAAGAGCCTCGCACAAGTCATTCAACATAAGTGCAGCATTGTGTTCAGTAAATTTAATACTTTCAGTTATTGCGTCAAACAAGTCCCCTCCTTTTATGTACTCCATTATCAAGTAAATCTCATTTTCAGTCTCAAAATTGTCCAGCAGTTTTACAATATTAGGGTGGGAGAGCAATTTTATTATCCTAACTTCGTTCTCAATAATATCTTCCTTTCCTACAAGCTTGGCTTTATCAATAATCTTCATGGCAAATTCTTGATTTGTATTTCGGATTCTACACTCCTTCACAACAGCAAAGTTGCCATCTCCAATACTCTTGCCAATCTCATAATATTTATCAATATCCATCTTGTCCCTGATAGAACGTTGGCTGAGAGGTAAAATTCCCTTTTCCTCACATGTACTTGACTTCCCACCAGAAACCTTCTGTGTTGTGTGGGCAATGTTTGCCATTTCCTTTTTACTATTGGATTCATTGTCAGTGATTGTTTTGTCTGTGTTTATTAGAACATTCTCTTTTGTATCTTCCAGGAAATCTTCTATTCTCCGTCTACTGGGTTTTATTGGAGAGCAGTCAGGATGCTCACCATTGCATTTCTTTATCTCTTTGTGACATTTGCTCTTTGTTTCTATGTCATTTGTCTGCCTTTGAATTCTATGAGGGGGCCAGTTTGAATTCTGGTTTAGATCCATGTCACTGTCCACTCTTTCCCCTACCTCACCATAGTCCATACCCAATACCCTAGTTCTGCTGTGGCAAACTATACATGTGGGTTTTGGCTTCTCTGGTCTTTGTTTCCTACATATTTCAGTCAATGACAAATCTTCTAGCGTATCATTACCAAAGTCACTGTTTAATTTTTTTTTTATTTTGTAAGTTGTGCAGTGCTCACAGTGGGTGGTATAATCTAAGCTTGTAGCCAAGAGGGTAAGTGGTTTACTATGGCATATTTCAAGTTTTTTCATCACTCTAGGTAAGTGTTCCTGGTCACTCTTAAATTTATCATGTTTTTTTTGCCTCCTCGATTCTTCAGTCCTACTCTTTCCATGAGTTTTGCTATTAGTTTTGTTAACTACCGTTGAAGACATAATATTCTCCAATTTGTGGGTTGTGTCTGTGTCTTCATATCCACTATCAATATTTAACCCATTATCACTGAATTTGCACCTCAGTTTTTCATAATAATCCTTGTTTTGTTTAAAAGACCTATCAGGATAAAGTTCATTTAAAACAATTTCAATGCTCTTCAGGGTGAGCTGCTCCCTACCCAGTGCAATAAAAACATCATCTCCGCGGAAGAAGTCAGACACACTGTGAATTTCCTTGCCTTTGAGGTTATAAAGTTTTCTCACACGGTCATTTTTCCATCTTGGGAGCCCAAGTCCTTCTGATATATCAGCAATAAGTTGTTCAAAGGTCTGGACAGACCTCCGATTAAGTAGTAATGTAATTTTTTTCAGAGGATGACTTCCTGGTTTAACCACTGTCACAATTTTTGGTTTCACTGGGCTGTTCTCGGAATGTATTGTATGAAAACCATTCTGGGAATGAAAATAGGGTGAGGAATAGGTGTTCATGCCTTGGAATGGTTTTCCAAAAGCTCTAGGGCCTATGGGTGGACAAGTCACCTGGTGTCTCCTGTCTGTGGATCTTACATGTAAGTTGTTGTATAGATGACCATAAAGTCTTTGTTGCCCTAAAAAATAAAAAAAGATCATCAACAACAGAACAAATATATTTTGTTGTATATTTATATAATATTTTAATAAATCGTTATTTGGTATCCCCCAATATCCAACTAAAAGGAATATTTATAATTTATTAGGGAAATCAAGATCCACTTGTTCCCCACGTAATTCAATAAATAGTCAAATAATGTTTTATTGAGCTAATTTTATAGGATACACACACCTTTTTTTGTTGTTCTTTGCTTCTTTTAACCCCTTAAGGACTCAGGGTTTTTCCACTTTCATTTTTTCCTCCTTACCTTTTAAAAATCATAACCCTTTCCATTTTGCACCTAAAATTCCATATTATGGCATATATTTTGTGCCACTAATTCTACTTTGCAGTGACATAAGTCATTTTACCGAAAAATCCACGGCAAAACGGAAAAAAATAATTAATTGACTGACAAAATTGAAGAAAAAATGTCATTTTGTAAGTTTTGGAGGGTTCTGTTTCTATGCAGCCAATTTTTTGGTAAAAATTACACCTTTTCTTTATTCTGTAGGTCCATACCTATATAGGTAGGATTTTGTCTTACTTCTGGAAAAAAAATCATAACTACGTGCACCAAAATGAATACCTTTAAAATTGTCATGTTTTGACCCCTATAACTTTTTTTATTTTCTGCATACGGGGTGGTATGAGGGCTCATTCTTTGCACCGTGATCTGAAGTTTTTAGCGGTACCATTTTTGTATTGCACTGACTTTTTAATCACTTTTTATTCATTTTTTCATGATATAAAAAGTGACCAAAAATACACTACTTTGGACATTTTTTTTGCGCATACGTCATTGATCGTGCGCTTTTATTAACAATATTTTTTTATAGTTTGTATGCACGCGGCGATACTACATATGTTTATATTTATTTACATAGTTTTTTAATGAGAAAATGGGGGTGATTCTTACTTTTATTAGGGAAGGGGTTAAATGATCTTAACCTGATAATGACCATGGACGTCTACGCTCGTCCAATGGCCGTTACCGGGGTATGACGCGGGCTCCCAACTCGAGCCCGCATCATAACGGCCGGCCCCCAGCTGATTCTTGTAGCTGGGGGCCGGCGTTAATAGCCGACATGCGGCGATCGCCGCGGCCGGCTATTAACCCTTTAGATCGCCGCTGTCAAAGTTGACAGCGGCGTCTAAAGGTGCCTGTATCCCATCCCTGGTGGTCCAGTGGGGTGTATCGACCCCTCCCCTCCCGCAGCGCGATTGCGGGGGAGCGATCCACTACTGAGGTAGCCTGAGGGCTTACCTCTCCTGCTGCGGGGGCTCCGGGGCTCTGAATGATACAGCCTGGCAGGGCCAGGCTTTATCAATCGAGCGCAGAGCACACAGATCATTGTAGTTTTATGAAACCACAATGATCTGTATGAGGAATCTAATGATTCCTCTTAAAAGTCCCCTAAGGGAACTAAAAGTGTAAAAAAAAAAAAAAAAGTTTAAAAAAAAGTTTAAAAACACACACATTAACCCCTTTCTTATTGAAAGTTTAAATCACCCCCCTTTTCCCAAATTCCATATAAAAAATATGTAACCATAATAAAAATACCCATATGTGGTATCGCCACGTGCATAAATGTCCGAACTATAAAAATATATCATTAATTAAACCGCACGGTCAATAGCGTACACGCAAAAAAATTCCAAAAAAGCATATTTTTGGTCACTTTTTATACCATGAAAAAAGGAATAAAAAGTGATCAAGAAGTCCGATCAAAATAAAAATGGTACCGATTAAAACTTCAGATCACGGTGCAAAAATTAGCCCTCAAACCACCCTGTACGAGGAAAAATAAAAAAGTTATAGGGGTCAGAAGAGGACAATTTTAAATGTATAAATTTTTGTGCATGTAGTTATGATTTTTTCCAGAAGTACGACGAAATCAAACCTATATAAGTAGTAGTATGGACCTACAGAATAAAGATAAAGTGTCATTTTTACCGAAAAATGTACAGCGTAGAAACAGAAGCCACCAAAATTTACAAAATGGTGTTATTTCTTCAATTTTGTCGCACAATGATTTTTTTTCCATTTCGCCGTAAATGTTTGTGTAAAATGACTGATGTCATTACAAAATAGAATTAGTGGCGCAAAAAATAATATGGATTTTTAGGTGCAAAATTGAAAGGGTTATGATTTTTAAAAGGTAAGGAGGAAAAAACGAAAGTGTAAAAACTGAAAAATGCTTGGTCCTAAGGGGTTAACTTTTTTCACACTTTCTTTTTGCAATGTTATAGCCCCCTCTAGGGGCCATAACACTGCACAAAGTGATCTTATACACAGATCACTGCCATGGATTTAAGGCTCGGAGCAATCAATCGCCGATCGGAAGCGCTGGAGGCAGGTAATGGACCCTCCGCTTGCGTTCTAGCTAATCGGGACATTGCGATTTCACTGCGGTGGTCCCGATCAGCCCGACTGAGCTGCCAGGAGTGTATTTTTGTTACTTTAGATGCGGCGATCAACATTGAACGCCACATCTAAAGGGTTAATAGAGTGCGGCCCAATGATCGGTGCCGCACGCTATTAGCCCAGGATCCCAGCTTTCATAAGCATGACCCCGCATTATAGACCGGGCGCAGGTCATACAGGTATGCCCTGCGTCCTTAAGAGGCTAACAGGAGAATCACTAATTCACAATAAGTCGATCTCTTAAAAGAAAAATAACTCTGTTTAAAGCATTAAAGGGGTACTCCGGTGGAAAACATTTTTTTTTAAATCAACTGGTGGCAGAAAGTTAAACAGATTTGTGAATTACTTCTATTAAAAAATCATTACCCTTCCAGTGCCAGAAAGTTAAACAGATTTGTAAATTACTTCTATTTAAAAATCTTATTCCTTTCAGTACTTATTAGCAGCTGTATGCTACAGAGGAAATTCTTTTTTTTTCTTTTCTTTTTTGTCCTGTCCCCAGTGCTCTCTGCTGACACCTGATGCCCGTATCAGGAACTGTCCAGAGCAGGAGAAAATCCCCATAGCAATCCTATGCTGCTCTGGACAGTTCCTGACACAGATAGAGGTGTCAGCAGAGAGCACTGTGGACAAGACAAAAAGAAAATGATTTCCTCTGTAGCATACGGCTGCTAATAAGTAATGAAAGGATTAAGATTTTTTAATAAAAGTAATTTACAAATCTGTATAACTTTCTGGCACAAGTTCATTAACAAAAAAAAAAAAGTTTTCCACCAGAATACCCCTTTGAATAATACAAAACTGAAATTGAAGGGGGTCTTATGCTTTTGAAAAATGTACTATCCAATGCCCTTAAAGGGAAAATGACAGGAGGGTCCCTTGCATTAACCTGAGTATACATGTAGACAGTGTAGGTGAACTTGTTTCTAACACTTCTTACTGGGTGAAAATCGGTGCAATTGGTCCAATGAAATTCATCTTGTTGCTATTATGGCAATTTCTCCTTACGTGCAATGCTTCTTTATGTGCAAAGCTTTCTCCCACCCATTCTGTTGATAATCCCAACCCTTCTACCGATAACCCTTCTTTTACTAACTCATAGAAATGCCAAGGAAGAGGGATGAATATTTATGAAGGGGGGGAATTATCGGCCAATGGGTGGCAGGGTTATCGCCCAAAGCAGGCAGGAGAAAGCATTGCACATAAAACTGCTCATTCTATAAATTAGTTTTAAGGGGTACTCCAGTGGGAAACATTTTTTTCAATCAATTGGTGCCAGAAAGTAAAAAATATTTGTAAATTACTTCTATTTAAGTACTTATCAGCTGCTGTATGCTCCACGGGAAGTTCTTTTCTTTTTTAATTTCTTTTCTGTCTGACCACAGTGCTCTCTGCTGACACATCTGTGTCAGCAACTGTCCAGTGCAGTATTGTTTTGCTATGGGGATTTTCTCCTGCTCTGGACAGTTCCTGACACAGAAGGAGGTGTCAGCAGAGAGCACTGTGGTCAGACAGAAAATAAATTCAAGAAGAAAAGAACTTCCTGTGGAGCATACAATAGCTGGAAGTACTGGAAGTATTAAGATTGTTAAATAGAAGTAATTTAGAAATCTTTTTAACTTTCTGGCCCCAGTTGATTTAAAAAGAAAATTCCACTGGAGTACCTATTTAATATAGACGAATGTGAAGATAAGAAAGTGTAATGTGCATTATCTATCACTTCTTAGTTGGTGTCCAAAGTGAAGCCCAACAATGTCTAGAATGTGCAGAGCACAAAGCCCCCTTATACTTATTACTTAAAACTTATTTTGTAAATTTTAAAGATGGCCTTTGATGTCTGCAGTGTAGTTTCCCCCTTTTAACAGTGTTTTTTTTATTTCACTCAATAGGACTAATCCACATTGGACCAAAACATGCACAGAAAAAGCCTTGTGTGATCATATCATAGGCAATAAATGCAAGAGAAGCTGAGAAAGTCGATGCACGTCAGACATCCATGGTCTAGCTTTAGTATGGGGCTCAGTGCCCAAAACTCCACTGACACTATGACAAAAGCAGCAGACAACAGATTGACACTTCTGTATTGTAAACATTGTCATTAACCCCTTAAGTACCCAGCCAATTTTCACTGTAGGACCCAGCCCTTTTTTGCACATCTGACCACTGTAACTTTAAACATTAATAACTCTGGGATTCTTTCACCTTTCATTCTGATTCCGAGACTATTTTTTCATGACATATTCTACTTTATGTTATTGGTAAAATTTTGTCGATACTTGCATCATTTCTTGGTGAAAAAATTCAAAATTTGTTGATAAAATTGAAAATTTTGCATTTTTTTTTACTTTGAAGCTCTCTGCTTATAAGGAAAATGAATATTCCAAATAAATTATATATTGATTCACATATACAATATGTCTACTTTATGTATCCATCATAAAGTTGACATGTTTTTACTTTTGGAAGACATCAGAGGGCTTCAAAGTTCAGCAGCAATTTTCCAATTTTTCACAAAATTTTAAAAATTTAAATGGCATGTTCTTGTAGACCCAGTTATGGAATTTTTACAAGGGGTAAAAGGAGAGAAATCTTCCTAAAATGTGTAACCCAATTTCTCTCCAGTAAGAAAATACCTCATATGTGTATGTTAAGTGTTCGGCGGGCGCAGTAGAGGGCTCAGAAGGGAAGGAGCGACAGTGGGATTTTGGAGAGTGAGTTTTTCTGAAATGGTTTTTGGGGGGCATATCACATTTAGGAAGACCCTATGGTGCCAGAACAGCAAAAAAAAAACACATGGCATACTATTTTGGAAACTACACCCCTCAAGGCACGTAACAAGGGATCCAGTGAGCCTTAACACCCCACAGGTGTTTGACGACTTTTCATTAAAGTTGGATGTGTAAATGATTTTTATTTATTTTTCACTAAATTGCTAGTTTTCCCTCAAATGAATTTTTTTTTTACAAGGGATAATAGGACAAAATGCCCCCCAAAATTTGTAACCCCATCTCTTCTGTGTATGGAAATACCCCAGGTTAGGACTTAAAATGCTTTGCGGGCAAACTACAATGCTCAGAAGAGAAGGTGTCACATTTGGCTTTGGAAAAGCAAATTTTGCTGAAATGGTTTTTGGGGGGCATGTCCCATTTAGGAAGCCACTATGGTGCCAGGACAGCAAAAAAAAGAAACACATGGCTTACTATTTTGGAAACTACACCCCTCAAGGCATGTAACAAGGGGTCCAGTGAGCCTTAACACCCCACAGGTGTTTGATGACTTTTCGTTAAAGTTGGATGTGTAAATGATTCTTTTTTTCCCTAAAATGCAAGTTTTCCCTCAAATTTAAAATTTTTACAAGGGATAATAGGACAAAATGCCCCCCAAAATTTGTAACCCCATCTCTTCTGAGTATGGAAATACTCCATGTGTGGACGTCAAGTGCTCTGCTGGTGCACTACAATGCTCAGAAGAGAAGGAGCGCCATTGAGCTTTTGGGGAAAAAAATGGTTTGGAATGGAAGTCAAGAGCCATGTGCGTTTACAAAGCCCCCCGTGGTGCCAAAACAGTGGACCCCCGCACATGTGACTCTATTTTGGAAACTACACCCCTAACAGTATTTACACCCCACTGGCGTTTGACAAATCTTTGGAACAGTGAGCTGTGCAAATGAAAAATTAAATTTTTCAGTTTCGCGGACCACTGTTCCAAAAATCTGTCAGACACCTGTAGGGTGTAAATGCTCATTGTACCCCTTATTACATTACGTGAGGGTGCAGTTTCCAAAATGGGGTCACATGTGGGGGGGTCCATTGTTCTGGCACTATGGGGGCTTTGTAAACACAAATTCCGGACAAATTTTCTCTTCAAAAGCCCAATGGCGCTCCTTCTCTTCTGAGCATTGTAGTTCGCCCACATAGCACTTTACATCCACAAATGGGGTATGTTCTTATTCAGAAGAAATGGGGTTACACATTTTGCGGGGCTTTTTTTCCTATTTTCCCTTGTAAAAATGAAAACTTTAGGGTAACACCAGCATTTTGGGGAAAAATGTTTTTTTTTTTTTTTTTTCATTTTTCCATCCAAATTTGAAGAATTTTCATTAAACACCTGTGGGGTGTTAAGGCTCACTATACCCCTTGTTACGTTCCGTGAGGGGTGTCGTTTCCAAAATGGGGTCACATGTGGGTATTTCTTTTTTTGTGTTTATGTCAGAACCGCTGTAAAATCAGCCACCCCTGTGCAAATCACCAATTTAGGCCTCAAATGTACATAGTGCACTCTCACTCCTGAGCCTTGTTATGCGTCCGCAGAGCATTTTACGCCCACATATGGGGTATTTCCGTACTCAGGAGAAATTGCGTTACAAATTTTGGGGGTCTTTTTTTCCTTTTAACGCTTGTGAAAATAAAAAGTATGGGGCAACACCAGCATGTTAGTGTAAACATTTATTTTTTTTTACACTAACAAGCTGGTGTGGCCCCCAACTTTTCCTTTTCATAAGGGGTAAAAGGAGAAAAAGCCCCCCAAAATTTGTAGTGCAAATTCTCCCGAGTAAGGAAATACCCCATATGTGGCCCTAAACTGTTTCCTTGAAATACGACAGGGCTCTGAAGTGAGGGAGCACCATGCTCATTTGAGGACTAAATTAGGGATTTGCATAGGGGTGGACATAGGGGTAATCTACACCAGTGATTCCCAAACAGGGTGCCTCCAGCTGTTGCTAAATTCCCAGCATACCTGGACAGTCAGTGGCGGTCCGGAAATGCTGGGAGTTGCTGTTTTGCAACAGCTGGAGGCTCTGTTTTGGAAAAACACATTTTTATTGGGGGGGGGGGACAGTGTAAGGGGGTGTTTATATAGTGTTTTACCCTTTATTATGTGTTAGTGTAGTGTTTTTAGGGTACATTCGCACTGGCGTTTACGGTGAGTTTCCCGCTAGGAGTTTGCGCTGTCCATGTGAATGTACCCTGTATGTTCACATGGGGGGGGGGGGGGGGGGGGGCAAACCTCCAGCTGTTTCAAAACTACAATTTCCAGCATGTACTGACAGACCGTGCATGCTGGGAGTTGTACTTTTGCAACAGCTGGAGGCACACTTGTTGGAAAACCTTCAGTTAGGTTCTATTACCTAACTCAGTATTTTCCAACCAATGTGCCTCCAGCTGTTGCAAAACTACAACTCCCAGTATGTACTGATCACCGAAGGGCATGCTGGGAGATGTAGTTATGCAACAGCTGGAGGTACGCAACTACAACTCCCAGCATGCCGAGACAGCCGTTTGGGCATTCTGGGATTTGCAGTTTTGCAACATCTGGAGGGCTACAGTTTTAGAGAACACTGCAAAGTGATCTCTAAACTGTGGCCCTCCAGATGTTGCAAAACTACAAATCCCAGCATGCACAGACAGCAAACAGCTGTTTGGGCATGCTAGGAGTTGTAGATTTGCAAGATCTGGAGTGATACAGTTTAGAGACCACTGTATAGTGGTCTCAAACTGTAGCCCTCCAGCTGTTGCTAAACTACATATTCCAGCATGCCCAAACAGCTGTCTGGGCATGCTGGGAGTTGTAGTTTTACAACATCTGGAGGTCTACAGTTAGAGACCACTGTATAGTGGTCTCAAACTGTACCCTCCAGATGTTGCTAGGCAACTCACCGGCTTCCGTAGGATCCAGCCGCACGACATCGCCGCCCACCGATCTCTGTCGCCCGCTGCCTCTGGATCGGTAAGTGGACTTTGGCGCCCGTTCCTCTGTCATTTCCCTGTTCTGCTCCACCTATTGTGGGTGGACAGGACGGGGAAAACAAAAGTTAACCCCCCCGCCCCCGATCTGCTATTGGTCGTCGCTTCTGGCAACCAATAGCAGGGATAGGAGGGGTGGCATCCCTGCCACCTCGCTCCTATCCCTTCAGGGGGATCTGGGTGTCTTAGACAACCATGATCCCCCTTATATTCCGGGTCACCGGGTCACCATAGACCCGTAGAATCGCCGACATGGGGGGGGGGGGTCTGATGACCCCCCCCCCCTGGGCGTTTGCACGGGATGCCTGCTGAATGATTTCAGCAGGCATCCCGGTCCGATCCCCGCCCGGGGTATTCCAGGAAAAACTGGCTTCAGAAAGTTAAACAGATTTGTAAATTACTTATATTAAAAAAACTTACTCCTTCCAATAATTATCAGCTGCTAAAGTTGAGCTGTTATTTTCTGTCTGGCAACAGTGCTCTCTGCTGACATCTCTGCTTGTCTTGGGAACTACACAGAGTAGAAGAGGTTTGCTATGGGGATTTGCTTCTACTCTGGACAGTTCCTGAGACAAGTGTCATCAGAGAGCAGTTAGACAGAAAAGAACAGCTCAACTTCAACAGCTCATAAGTACTGAAAGGATTAAGATTTTTTAATAGAAGCAATTTACAAATCTGTTTAACTTTCTGGAGCCAGATGATATATAAAATAAAGTTTTTCCCTGGTTAACTACTTTAAATTAAATTACCAGGTTAGATTTGGCTTCTACAAAACTTTTGACATGCAATTGAATGGAATGTTCTGCCTTACACTATAATATGGATTATCACATCCTAACATAACTGATTGAAATTAGTAAATGACCTTGGAATTTTGAGAACATTTAGTTAAATATGTGGACATTAGGGGAAATTTATCAAAGATGGTGTAGGTGAAGGTTTTTTTACACCTTTATTTTTTGGTGTTAGAAATATGTTCATGCACCAAATGTATTAAAGGGGTATTCCAGGAAAAAAAAACGTTTTTATATATATATATCAACTGGCTCCAGAAAGTTAAATAGATTTGTAAATTACTTCTATTAAAAAATCTTAATCCTTTCAGTACTTATGAGCTTCTGAAGTTAAGGTTGTTCTTTTCTGTCTAAGTCCTCTCTGATGACACCTGTCTCGGGAAACACCCAGTTTAGAAGAGGTTTGCTATGGGGATTTGCTTCTAAACTGGGTGTTTCCCGAGACAGGTGACATCAGAGAGGACTTAGACAGAAAAGAACAACCTTAACTTCAGAAGCTCATAAGTTCTGAAAGGATTAAGATTTTTTAATAGAAGTAATTTACAAATCTGTTTAACTTTCTGGAGCCAGTTGATATATATATATTTATATATATATATATATATATATATATATATAAATATATATATATATATATATATATATATATATAAATATATATATATATATATATATATATATATATATATATATATATATATATATATATATATATATATAAATAAGGTTTTGCCTGGAATACCCCTTTAAATGGTGCAGGGCATGTGATAAATATAATGCTGGTACACATTTTTTATTTCAGTACATCCTTTTGTAAAATTTGTTCTGTGCAACTTTTTGCACAACTTTTTAACCTGTTAAGCCAGGTCTGGGCTGGTTAGATTTGCTGTGTTTTGGGGGGGGGGGGGTTTGTGACTTTTTGTGCAACATTCACACTTAATAAATCCGTTGTCACTGCAAAGTAAAAAATGAAATTGACTTTTGAAAGGTTGTTTGCAGGTTTTTGCGTACTGCCAATTTTAAGCAAAAGAAAAAAGAGCTGTAAATACAATGATAAATGTCCCCTATTGTGTATTGTTAATGTTGAGCATGGAGTATGAAAAACATACTAAATATACTAGATATATCCCAATCCTGCATGACCCGACTGAGAGACTGTTAAATACTGTTGATACATTGCCTATAATGGACATGTTCCTGCACTGTGGGGAAGATATAATCTACATGAGGTAATATAAGATCGGTAATGACACTAGGACATTAATGTAAATAATTAAGAATGCTAGCATGGTGCTAGAGAGTGGTATGACTTGGAGAACTACACTCTATACGAAAATGATCTGTACTGTAACTAAACTCTCCTTATTACATTTATTCAGTAGGATGGAAATAAATCTTATCTTTAGCATTCCCTTTCAAGTACATTTTACAGAGGGAAAGTTTACACTATTACACAACACAGAAAGACTACAACCCATATACACAAGATGCACAATGATCAAAGTGCATCTGTCTGTCACAAATCCTTATTACCCCTCAACCCCCCAGGCCAATTTTAGTCTTGAGCACCAAGTTTTAGTTTTCTGACGTAAATTGTCATTAAACAGTCACATAATACGCGCCCTTTTTTCTAATTACAGACAAAACTGCAAAAAAAAAATCAGATGTCAGGAAATTTTACACAGTGACATCACACGCCGCCGGCCCCGTGGTAGCCGGTAATCAGACCCGGAGCGAACATGCTCCTTAAACTGATTTTAACTGTGGTGTTGCGTGCAAGATCACGGGGGTCCCCAGCGGCGGGACCCCCGCGATCAGGGATAAGATGTCTAAGCGCCGGAGTACCCTTTTAATGATACAATGAGGGTGTGTTATAGAGATAGCGAAGCAGGATCTCCTTTTGTTTGTGCTGCATATCGTAGATATAAAAGTAGTTATTCTTTGCCGATCCTTGAACTGAGCTCAGTAAAAGTTGAAAATAAGAGATAGAGCCTTGCAGAAGGGAAAACTGCTGAAAAATGCCACACAAGTTTTATAAAGGCCAAAATTTTCGCTTTTTCTCTCACCAACATACACGACAGCTTATTCTGAAAATTTACCTTAGACAATAGGTACTGGATGCTTCAAGTTAGTATGTACTGAACAATTTCTGCAAGATAGAATATACTCTATGTTAAATAGAGTGTTCACTTGACTGGTTTTGTACCATTACCAACAAGGGGTACTCTTAGTAAGGTGAGGGGGGTCTTATGACAATGGCCCTGCAGAAGAAAGGCTCAACAAGAATAATGACAGACAGACACCTGAATTCTTTCAGATGGCACACAGCATTTATTTTCTGCTTGCACAGAACTTTTACTCTCTGAGAGGTAAAGTTTTGGTTACAGAAAATATTTACATCTCATAGATGACTGGTGGTTCTCAATGTTACGGTACTATTCTTAGTTACATACAGGCAGGCAGCTACAATGTCAGCTGCAGGAACGGCTGAGTTACGCTCTGTCACTTAAGCTGTCTCCACATAACTCACTCCCTAGATTGACTTTCTCAGCTTTTGATCCCATAAGGAGACACTTCCCTATTCAGTCCCCTCATATTGGCCAGCATAATCTCTGCCTCGAAGACTATACTTCTACTCCTCTACCTGATATATATATATATATATATATATATATATATATATATACACAGTACAGACCAAAAGTTTGGAAACACCTTCTCATTCAGAATTTTCTTTATTTTCATGACTATGAACATTGCAGATTCACACTGAACGCATCAAAACTATGAATTAACACATGTGGAATTATAGACATAACAAAAAAGTGTGAAACAACGGAAAATATGTCATATTCTAGGTTCTTTAAAGTAGCCACCTTTTGCTTTGATTACTGCTTTGCACACTCATTCTCTTGATGAGCTGCAAGAGGTAGTCACCTGAAATGGTCTTCCAACAGTCGTGAAGGAGTTCCCAGAGATGCTTAGCACTTGTTGGCCCTTTTGCCTTCACTCTGCGGTCTAGCTCACCCCAAACCATCTCGATTGGGTTCATGTCCGGTGACTGTGGAGGCCAGGTCATCTGGCGCAGCACCCCATCACTCTCCTTCTTGGTCAAATAGCCCTTACACAGCCTGAAGGTGTGCTTGGGGTCATTGAAAAAATAAATGATGGTCCAACTAAACACAAACCGGATGGAATAGAATGCCGCTGCAAGATGCTGTGGTAGCCATGCTGGTTCAGTATGCCTTCAATTTTGAATAAATCCCCAACAGTGTCACCAGCAAAGCACCCCCACACCATCACACCTTCTCCTCCACACCAACACACCTGTGAAGTGAAAACCATTTCAGGTGACTACCCCTTGAATCTCAACAAGAGAATGCCAAGAGTGTGCAATGCAGTAATCAAAGCAAAAGGTGGCTACTTTGAAGAACCTAGAATATGACATATTTTCAGTTGTTTCACACTTTTTTGTTATGTATATAACTCCACATGTGTTAATTCATAGTTTTGATGCCTTCAGTGTAAATCTACAATTTTCATAGTTATGAAAATAAAGAAAACTCTGAATGAGAAGATGTGTCCAATCTTTTGGTCTGTACTATATATATATATATATATATATATATATATATATATATATATATACACACACACACACACACACACACACACACACACACAGTGGGGATCAAAAGTTTGGGCACCCCAGGTAAAAATTTGTATTAATGTGCATAAAGAAGCCAAGGAAAGATGGAAAAATCTCCAAAAGGCATCAAATTACAGATTAGACATTCTTATAATATTTCAACAAAAGTTAGATTTTATTTTCAT
Source organism: Hyla sarda (assembly GCF_029499605.1). Taxonomy (NCBI): domain Eukaryota; kingdom Metazoa; phylum Chordata; class Amphibia; order Anura; family Hylidae; genus Hyla; species Hyla sarda. Next base: position 138,517,901 of record NC_079193.1, on the reverse strand, counting down.
CATTTACACTTTCAAAATAACAGAAAACAAAAAAAAATGGCATCTGCAAAAGTTTGGGAACCCTGCAGAATTTATAGCATGCACTGCCCCCTTTGCAAAGCTGAGACCTGCCAGTGTCATGGATTGTTCTCAATCATCATCTGGGAAGACCAGGTCATGTCAATCTCAAAGGTTTTAAATGCCCAGACTCATCTGACCTTTCCCCAACAATCAGCACCATGGGTTCTTCTAAGCAATTGTCTACAAATCTGAAACTGAAAATAGTTGACGCTCACAAAGCTGGAGAAGGCTATAAGAAGATAGCAAAACGTTTTCAGATGTCAATATCCTCTGTTCTGAATGTAATTAAGAAATAGCAGTCATCAGGAACAGTGGAAGTTAAAGCAAGATCTGGAAGACCAAGAAAAATATCAGGACGAACAGCTCGCAGGATTGTGAGAAAAACAATTCAAAACCCACGTTTGACTGCACAATCCCTCCAGAAAGATCTGGCAGACACTGAAGTTGTGGTACACTACTCCACAATAAAGAGATATTTGTACAAATATGGTCTTCACGGAAAAGTCATCAGAAGAAAACCTCTTCTACGTCCTCACCACAAAAATCAGCGGTTGAACTTTATGAACATATAGACAAGCCTGATGCATTTTGGAAACAAGTTCTGTGGACCGATGAGTTTAAAATTTAACATTTTGGCCAGAATGAGCAAAGGTAAGTTTGGAGAAGAAGGGGAACAGAATTTAATTAAAAGAACCTCTGTCCAACTGTTAAGAATGGGGCTGGATCAATAATGCTTTGGGGTTGAATTGCAGCCAGTGGCACAGGGAACATCTCACAAGTAGAAGGAAAAATGGATTCAATAAAATTTCAGCAAATGGCTTCTACAAATGCATAATGATCCTAAACACACCATGAAATCCATGGGGGATTACATCAAGAGGCGTAAACTGAAGGTTTTGCCATGGCCTTCACAATCTCCTGACCTCAACATAATTGAAAATCTATGGATAGACCTTAAAGGGGTATTCCAGGCAAAAATCAACTGGCTCCGGAAAGTTAAACAGATTATAAATTACTTCTATTAAAAAATCTTAATCCTTCTGTTACGCCGAGCGCTCCGGGTCCCTGCTCCTCCCTGGAGCGCTCACGGCGTCTCTCTCCCTGCAGCGCCCCGGTCGGTCCCGCTGACCGGGAGCGCTGCACTGACATGGCCGTCGGGGATGCGATTCGCACAGCGGGACGCGCCCGCTCGCGAATCGCATCCCAAGTCACTTACCCGTCCCGGTCCCCTGCTGTCATGTGCTGGCGCGCGCGGCTCCGCTCTCTAGGGCGCGCGCGCGCCAGCTCTCTGAGACTTAAAGGGCCAGTGCACCAATGATTGGTGCCTGGCCCAATTAGCTTAATTGGCATCCACCTGCTCCCTGGCTATATCACATCACTTCCCCTGCACTCCCTTGCCGGATCTTGTTGCCTTGTGCCAGTGAAAGCGTTTAGTGTTGTCCAAAGCCTGTGTTACCTGAACTCCTGCTATCCATCTTGACTACGAACCTTGCCGCCTGCCCCGACCTTCTGCTACGTTTGACCTTGCCTCTGCCTAGTCCTTCTGTCCCACGCCTTCTCAGCAGTCAGCGAGGTTGAGCCGTTGCTAGTGGATACGACCTGGTTGCTACTGCCGCAGCAAGACCATCCCGCTTTGCGGCGGGCTCTGGTGAACACCAGTAGCCTCTTAGAACCGGTCCACCAGCACGGTCCACGCCAATCCCTCACTGACACAGTGGATCCACAACCTGTAAGCCGAATCGTGACAGTAGATCCGGCCATGGATCCCGCTGAGGTGCCGCTGCCAAGTCTCGCTGACCTTCCCACGGTGGTCGCTCAGCAATCGCAGCAGATTGCCCAACAAGGACAGCAGCTGTCGCAGTTGACCGCCATGTTACAGCAACTTCTGCCTCGGCTACAGCAGCAACAATCTCCTCCGCCAGCACCTGCACCTCCTCCGCAGCGAGTGGCCGCTCCTAGCCTCCGCTTGTCCCTGCCGGACAAATTTGATGGGGACTCTAGACTCTGCCGTGGATTTTTGTCTCAATGGTCCCTGCATATGGAGATGTTGTCGGACTTGTTTCCTACAGAACGGTCTAAGGTGGCGTTCGTAGTGAGCCTTCTTTCAGGAAAGGCCTTGTCTTGGGCCACACCGCTCTGGGACCGCAATGATCCTGCCACAGCCACAGTCCAGTCCTTCTTCGCTGAAGTCCGTAGTGTCTTCGAGGAACCAGCTCGAGCTTCTTCTGCCGAGACTGCCCTGCTGAACCTGGTCCAGGGTAATTCTTCAGTGGTCGAGTACGCCATCCAATTTCGTACTCTTGCTTCCGAATTATCATGGAATAACGAGGCTCTCTGCGCGACCTTTAAAAAAGGCCTATCCAGTAGCATCAAGGATGTGCTGGCCGCACGAGAGATTCCTGCCAACCTGCAAGAACTTATCCATTTGGCCACACGCATTGACATGCGTTTTTCTGAGAGACATCAGGAGCTCCGCCAGGAAAAAGACTTAGATCTCTGGGCACCTCTCCCACAGTATCCTTTGTAATCTACGCCTGGGCCTCCCGCCGAGGAGGTCATGCAAGTGGATCGGTCTCGCCTGACCCAGGAAGAGAGGAATCGCCGTAGGGAAGAAAATCTTTGTCTGTACTGTGCCAGTACCGAGCATTTCTTGGTGGATTGCCCTATTCGTCCTCCACGTCTGGGAAACGCACGCACGCACCCAGCTCACGTGGGTGTGGCGTCTCTTGGTTCAAAGTCTGCTTCTCCACGTCTCACGGTGCCCGTGCGGATTTCTCCTTCAGCCAATTCCTCCCTCTCAGCCGTGGCCTGCTTGGACTCTGGTGCCTCTGGGAATTTCATTTTGGAGTCTTTGGTGAATGAGTTCTGCATCCCGGTGACCCGTCTCGTCAAGCCGCTCTACATTTCCGCCGTCAACGGAGTTAGATTGGATTGCACCGTGCGTTACCGCACAAAACCCCTCTTAATGTGCATTGGACCCCACCACGAAAGGATTGAATTTTTCGCCCTTCCCAACTGCACCTCTGAGGTCCTCCTCGGTCTGCCATGGCTCCAGCTTCATTCTCCCACCCTTGACTGGACCACCGGGGAGATCAAGAACTGGGACTCTGCTTGCCACAAGAAATGCCTCTCCCCCCCTCCCAGTCCCGTCAGGCAAGCCTCAGTGCCTCCTCATGGCCCCCGTCCTGGTGTCACCCTGCCCCGTGCCAAGCTTCACCCTCTGCCCTCCCTCCCCATTCCCACTCCTGCTGTACTGCCTGCCGTTGAGGAAACCCTCCATTCTTTCCCGGTGTCCTCGTCCCAGGTAAAGCAGTTGTCGGACAAAAAAAGGGGGAGACCTAAGGGGAGGGGGGGAGACTGTTACGCCGAGCGCTCCGGGTCACTGCTCCTCCCCGGAGCTCTCACGGCGTCTCTCTCCCTGCAGCGCCCCGGTCGGTCCCGCTGACCGGGAGCGCTGCACTGACATGGCCGTCGGGGATGCGATTCGCACAGCGGGACGCGCCCGCTCGCGAATCGCATCCCAAGTCACTTACCCGTCCCGGTCCCCTGCTGTCATGTGCTGGCGCGCGCGGCTCCGCTCTCTAGGGCGCGCGCGCGCCAGCTCTCTGAGACTTAAAGGGCCAGTGCACCAATGATTGGTGCCTGGCCCAATTAGCTTAATTGGCTTCCACCTGCTCCCTGGCTATATCACATCACTTCCCCTGCACTCCCTTGCCGGATCTTGTTGCCTTGTGCCAGTGAAAGCGTTTAGTGTTGTCCAAAGCCTGTGTTACCTGAACTCCTGCTATCCATCTTGACTACGAACCTTGCCGCCTGCCCCGACCTTCTGCTACGTCTGACCTTGCCTCTGCCTAGTCCTTCTGTCCCACGCCTTCTCAGCAGTCAGCGAGGTTGAGCCGTTGCTAGTGGATACGACCTGGTTGCTACTGCCGCAGCAAGACCATCCCGCTTTGCGGCGGGCTCTGGTGAACACCAGTAGCCTCTTAGAACCGGTCCACCAGCACGGTCCACGCCAATCCCTCGCTGACACAGAGGATCCACTACCTGTAAGCCGAATCGTGACACCTTCCAATAGTTATTAGCTTCTGAATTTGAGTTGCTGTTTTCTGTCTAACTGCTTTCTGATGACTCACTTCCCAGGAGCTGTGCAGCTCCTATGGGGATATTCTCCCATCATACACAGCTCCCAGGACGTGACATCATCATTGAGACTTCAGAAGCTAATAACTATTGGAAGGATTAAGATTTTTTAATAGGAGTAATTTGCAAATCTGTTTAACTTTCCGGAGCCAGTTGATATATGAAAAAAAAGGTTTTGCCTGGAATACCCCTTTAAAAGAGCAGTGCGTGACGAACAGCCCAGAAATCTCAAAGAACTGGAAGACTTTTGTAAGGAAGAATGGGCAAAGATATCTCAAGCAAGAATTGAAAGACTCTTGGCTGGCTACAAAAAGCTTTTACACGCCGTGATACTTGCCAAAGGGGGCAGTACAAGATATTAACTCTGCAGGGTGCCCAAAATTTAGCAGACACCATTTTTTTGTTTTCTGTTATTTTGAAAGTGTCCACGGTGAAAATAAATTCTAACTTTTGTTGACATATTATAAGAATGTCTAATCTGTAATTTGATGCCTTTTGGATACTTTTTTGGATACCTTTCCTTGGCTTCTTTATGCACATTAATACAAATTTTTACATGGGGTGCGCAAACTTTTGATCCCCACTGTGTATATATATGTATATATATATATATATATAACAGTACAACTATTGTAGTCACTATTAAAACTATGTTTGTTAACACTGCAGTAGTATATGAAATTTTTGTTTGCTCGTGTCCTAACATATGTCAACAGATGTCAAACTGCAAAGAAACAGCATCAGGATTATGATCCAAAAAAAATAAATAGAAAAATATTATTCTCCAGTACAGCAACCCATAGGTTTTTTTTCCCCAATAAGGGGCCGCATACAGAAATGTCACTTAAATGTAGTTAAGCACTCTAATTCCTCATCATACAATTTCAATTTAAGCGAAGGAGAGAAAGAGAGATATTGACTGTATGATTGGTTATGTAAGGTGGTGCTGGATACTGAGAATGCAAAGCAATACGATATAGTATATAAAGAAAATGGTAGTACAGCACTCACCCTGTACTAACCATTGTAAACTTTATTATTTAGTTCTTTACACCATCAGATATCATACAGGTGACAGCAGGGTGAAAACAAAGATGAGAGCTCAGTGGAGCTATTAGGGCTCGTTCAGACGGCCGTCTGCCGCCGTAAATTCATGCCTGTTCTGCAATCTGTTTGATACTTTTGCAAACGAGTTGCAAACGTCTGAAAAAGGATCCCATTGATTTCAATGAGATTTTATTACAGTCCTTTGTCACCCATTTGCACCCGTTTGCTTTCTTTTCCGTTTTTTTTTTGCAGGGGAAAACATGGTGCATGCAGTATTTTTTTCTCCGTAAAAAAAACGGATCAAAAAAGGATACAATAAATTTAACATTGAAGTCTATGGAAAATGGATGAGCCTTTAATGTCATCTGTTTGCATCAGTTTTTTCCAATTAGTTTTTGATCAGTTATTACGTCTGAGCATGCTCAGAAGAGATGTGAGCAAAGAAAAAAAAATGACACAAACGGACAATAAAGGATATAAACAGATGCAAAAGGATGCTAACTGATGCAACAGGATGCCACGTGTCTTTTTTGTTTGTTTTAAAAAGTCTGTAAAATAACAGAGAAATGGCATTGTGTTGCATCAGTTTGCATCATTTTGCATCCATTGTTAGTATGGTCCGTTTAGCAGCAATAATGGGAGAACATCAGGACAGAAGAGAACGGCCATGTGAACCTAGCCTTAGGCGATGAATCCATTTTGCAGGTTTTCCGCTTGGTTCACCTAAAGGTCAGTGCACATGGCCCGATATTATATGGCTTGGATGCCGGCATTCACCTCATGTTTTGATGCTGCATCACATGTGTGTGTAAATATATATTTGTGATCGGTGGCTCAAATGCGTAGCGTACCTACCTAACAGCCTAACCACTGATATACAAACTAACAGGCAGTCTGAGTTGTGCCATATACTGCCGCGTGTAGGTACACCTGAATAAAATAGAGGGCATACCTTGATAGAAAAGACTCCTAAGAGATTAAATGAATTCTTTAAAAGAGGGGGGGTTGGGTGGGACGTGAAGAACCCGCGGCGTACTGTGCTAGGGGCACCGCGGGTTCTTATAGTGATTAACCCCGCCCCCTCTCACAAATACAGGCTAACTGCGTTAGCCTTCACACTTGTGATCGGTGGCTCAAATGCGTAGCGTACCTACCTAACAGCCTAACCACTGATATACAAACTAACAGGCAGTCTGAGTTGTGCCATATACTGCCGCGTGTAGGTACACCTGAATAAAATAGAGGGCAAAACTTCAATATTTGAAACAAAAACGCTTTATGAAATAAGACAACATTACAAAAACAGAAACTGGAAAGCATGGGACCTTCCAGACTTTGGATAGGGGATGGGCGCATGTATGAGCTAGAATTCAGCGACTCAAATTACGAATCACACGGGCTGGCATCCCCTGACGTGACGCTGATGAGGTGGCACCGATGCGAAGGGGGTGTCCAGATATCACAGTTGAGTCACCCCCCAAAGCCTATCACTAAAATGCGTACTTTAACGAATTGCGGAGTGGTGAGAGCAAAACCTCAGAATAATAATAACGGCTGCGACCTACTGGCTCCCTGGCGTGTGAACAACAGGTCACGTAGCAGACGAACCAGGCACTACCTATGAAATGAAATGTGGAAAAGCAGCAGATGGTAACGCCTTGCCCGGGTAACGATGTTTTAGTAGCGCTCAACTCAAGCTAATAGTGATTGGAATTCCATATCAGTTGGCTCAGTCTCCAACAAATATCATTTTACGTTTTACTAGAGAACTCACCAGGTCTGAGGAAGCCATAGTAACCCAGAGATAAAGCTGCTTTCCAACACAGACTATCTTTGTAGCTGAACGGGGGTCCTTTCTAGAACATCTACTAACTGTCTGAACGAGTCGGCCGACAAAGGCTGACGGGAAGAAGGCTTGGATCCTTAGCGCACCTTTCAGCGCCGCTTAAATTGTATCGAATGAAACAAGGAGGCCAAGTCGGAATGTGCCAATGAGATGTGGAGCTGAACCACCGCTAGGTATGACTTAATCGTGCTTGATGAAGAGAAGAGTGGCAAAAACCCAATAAAACCAAGTAGGAAAGTAAAGTGTGTGTGTAAGCTCCTCCGAGTACATGTTACAAACCAAACCCTGACCGTATGCTTAATCCCAAGTGCATATGTACAGAAAACATAACTACCTAGTCGTCAACCTAAAACCGTGTTAGGTTGTGACTGTAACCGACCTGTGGACGTGACAGGTGATGACACCACTCATGCGGCAAGCCTGATCATGACACTCAACCAATGTATAACCAAAATAATGATCAACCTGAAGCTAAGACAGCCCAAACTCCAACTGAAATCAAGCTATTTGCATGACCCCGATGCTAAATGACCTTGTGAGAACACATAAGATTGTCGTCAACCCGAAGCCGTGTCGAGTAGTAACTGAACCGACCTGTAGACGTGACAGGTCTGAAAACTCAATTAACTATGAAACAAAGTATCACCACCAAGCCGCGACAGATCGTAACCATGATTGACGTATATACGTGGCCCCCGATGCTAAATGAACTTGTGAAAACACATAACATTGTCGTCAACCCGAAGCCGCGTCGAGTAGTAACTGAACCGACCTGTAGACGTGACAGGTCTGAAAACGCAATTAACTATGAAACTAAAAGTATCACCGCCAAGCTATACCTGTAGCCTGAACCAACTGCTACCTAAACACAACGTATGTGATGACACTGTCGCCAACCTGAAGCCGTGACAGGTTGTAACCGGACCGACCTGTAGACGTGACTGGTCAATCCGCAATTGAAAACCTCAACCAAAGTAACGTATGTGCTGAATGTATATGAACATGTACCGAGTATGAACACCGTAAGCGTATACCAAGCATAACTCCTTGGCACATATGCTGCACATGACACTGAACGTGGGCCCGGCAAACCAACCAGACCATGTGTTGATCAATAATACCCAGACCACATGTCCAAACCAGACACCTAGACCGTATACACCGACCAAACTATATGAGAGCCTGTGCCGCACAAACTATATGAATGTGAGCTGGAATGAACTACACGAGCGAGTGTATGCACCAATCAAATATGTACATAATAACTACTAGCAGAAACATTTAACAACTTAACCGATTACCAGAGCAAGTCCACGGAACAGACTAAGTAAGTGAATGCACAAGACTTTATGAGCGAGTGCGCTTGGCAACTACATAAGCGTAAGCACAGAAACTATTTGCGGGTATGCACAGGACTAACTGAGTGAACGTATGCCAGAACAAACTATGAGTGTGTCTGCATGGGCTAACTAAGTAAGCGTATGCCGAAACCACTATGCGCACATGCATAGAACTAAGTGAGCATGCCGAGAACTAACTGTGTGCGCGTATGTACAGCATGAGTCTATGACCGCAAAGAACAAGCTATACGGGCATATGCACAAACGAACTATGTGAACATGCAGGGAACAAACTATATGTTGGTATGTATGGAACACACTATGTGAGCACCTAACAATTATGTGAGCGTATGCACCGATCAAATTGTATGCGCGTGTGCAGAGAACGAACCATACGGACGCATGGCCGAACCACTGCACGTGTCCACCGAATGACCTGTATGCATAAGCGAATTACATGCACAGAACGAACTGCTTAAGTGAACACCCAGAACAAGTTATATGAGCGTATGCCCAAAACTATATGGCCTCTAATAAACTGGGCAACTGTCCAAACCAACTGGATGAACATATGCACAGGCCAGACTATATGAGTGTATGCACAAAAACCCTGAGCGTATAAACCGAATGAACTAAATGTGTGTACCCGAACGCCCAGAACAAACTATATACGTAAGCCCGGCCCCACTATACACAGATATGTACGGAACAACTATGTGAATATGTATAGAACTGTGCCGTCTAACAGCTACGAGTGACTCAACCAACAAACGTGATGAACCTATACTCAGGCCAACTATATGCGCAAATGCACAACCAAACTGCATGTGCGTATGGCCAGTGACAACCGATAACCAATACACGCATGCAGTAATTCTATGACCACGTACCCAGCACAGAACAACACTACATGCGCTGTACGAGCACACGCGCGGAACAAACGCTACAAGCGCAAGAGCCGCACAAGCACCGCATGCACATGACGTATGCCACGAGCACATGAACAGCATGGTTCTCATGAGCACATGTACAATACAACCGTACGAGCCTGCACAGTATAATTCCTACGAGCGAGTGTGCAGCACAGATCCTACGAGCCCGTGTACAGCACAAATCCTACGAGCGCGTGTACTGTATAAATCCTACGAGCGCATGTACTGTATAGATCCTACATACAGCATGGATCCTACGAGCGTGTATAAATCCTACAAGTGAGTGCACAGTATGTATCGAGCGTACAGTACATATCCTACAAGGGCATGTACTTAACAAATCCTACGAGCGTGTGTACAGTATAAAACCTGCAAGCATGTGTACAGTATAATTCCTACAAGCGTGTGTACAGTACAAATTCTACGAACGTGTACCGTACGAATCCTACGAGCGCGTGTGCAGAATAAATCCTACAAGCACGTGTGCAGGATGATCCTACAAGCCTGTGTACAGTATAAATCCTACAAGCGTGTACAAGCGTGTGTACATCAAGAACCCCACAAGCGCGTGCACAGAATATATCCTACAAGCGCGCGTGCAGCACAAACCCCACACGCACGTACCAGTGTGCACAGTTTAAATCAGCAAATGCGTGCACAGTATGGATCCTACGAGTGTGTGCAAGTGTTTGTACAGTAGGAATCCTATGAGCGAGTGTACAGCATGAATCCTACAAGCGTGTACAGTATAAATCCGACACACGAGTGTACAGTATAAACGCTACCACCGTGTGTACAGCATAAATCCTACAAGCGTGTGTACGGCATAAATCCAACAAGCATGTGTACAGTATAAATCCAACAAGCGTGTGTACAGTATAAACCCTACCAGCGTGCGTACAGCATAATTCCTACAAGTGTGTATAGTATAAATCCAACAAGCGTTTGTACAATATAACTTCAACAAGCATGTACAAGCGTGTGAACAGTATAAACCCTACAAGCGTGTGTACAGCATAAATCCTACAAGCGTGTGTATAGTATAAATCCAACAAGCGTGTGTACAGTATAACTCCAACAAGCATGTACAAGCGGGTGTACAGTATAAACCCTACAAGCGTGTGTACAGCATAAATCCTACAACCGTGCGTACAGCATGAATCCTACAAGTGTGTAAAGTATAAATCCAACAAGCGTGTATACAGTATAAATCCAACCAGCATGTACAAGCGTGTGAACAGTATAAACTCTACAAGCATGCATACAGCATAAATCCTACAAGCGTGTGTATAGTATAAATCCAACAAGCATGTGAAAGCGTGTGTACAGTATAAACCCTACAGGCGTGTGTACAGCATGAATCCTACAAGCATGTACAGGCGTGTATACCGCACAAACACTACAACCGTGTGTACAGCACAAACGCTACTACCGTGTGTACAGTATAAACCCAACAAGCATGTTTACAACATGAAACCAACAAGCGTGTGTGCGGTATAAACCCCACAAGCGTGTGTACAGCATGAATTCTACAAGCGTGTAAGGCATGAATCCCACAAGCACCTGTAAGGCCCAAATCCCACAAGCGTAAGGCACAAATGTTACGAACGAGTAAACAGAAAAATGCCATGAGCGTAATCAACGTGCGCGAGCGCATGAATGGTACAAATACCATGAGTGCATGTACAGAATTACCAGCGCCCATACTACATGCGCCTGAACTGCACCAATGCTACCAGTGCATGTGCCTTGACAAACACATTAAACACCCTCCTTGTGATCAGGAGGGCCGTGTCGTAAACCTTGAATAAACTAAAATGTGTACGTATATATACATATATAATCATATACATGGAGCAAATTAAGGGGGGCGTGTGCAAGGAACCAATTATATGGTCGTATGCGTAGAATAATTATAGGGGGGGGATTTCCTTTTTTTTTTTTTTTTTTTTTTTTGAGCCTGCACAGATCAACTATATGACCGTGTATGAGGAATAAATTATAAGAGTGTGAACACCAACAACTACATGACCGTATGCGTAGAAAATGAATCGTGTGCTCGGCATAACTATCTGATCGTATGCGTGGAAGGAATGACCGAGCAGAGCAGTCGAGAGTGTGCTGGCATACAATAACCCCTTATAGTAAAACGCAGAGCTGAGCAGCCCGAGAACGTGTCGGCATGTAATTACCCCTTGTAGTAAAATACAGAGCTGAGCAGCCAGAGAATCGTGCTGTCATATAATTAACCCCTTGTAGTAAAATGCAGAGCTGAGCAGCCAGAGAATCGTGCTGTCATATAATTAACCCCTTGTAGAAAAATGCAGAGCTGAGCAGCCAGAGAATCGTGCTGTCATATAATTAACCCCTTGTAGAAAAATGCAGAGCTGAGCAGCCAGAGAATCGTGCTGTCATATAATTAACCCCTTGTAGTAAAATGCAGAGCTGAGCAGCCAGAGAATCGTGCTGTCATATAATTAACCCCTTGTAGAAAAATGCAGAGCTGAGCAGCCAGAGAATCGAGCAGTCATATAATTAACCCCTTGTAGTAAAATGCAGAGCTGAGCAGCCAGAGAATCGTGCCGTCATATAATTAACCCCTTGTAGTAAAATGCAGAGCTGAGCAGCCAGAGAACGTGCCGGCATGTGACTAAACCCCCCCCTTCCCCCGTTGAGAACGAACCCGGTAACCGACACACACAATATACACTACATAACCATGACAGGTGGCGGGGGTATGATGATAGCCTATAAGCTCCCCGATACCACAACAGGGGCCAGTACCCTGGCAGAAAACCCTAAGGTGACAGCACCGACCCGGCTGTAGAAATGCCGGTACCGTACTGCCACGCGGGTTCGTGGGGGAGCGAGGACTCGCGCAGCCATCCCAACACAATAGCCGCAGCATGCCTCCGTCACGGGTCCCACTGCCGGAGGTGCCGTGCCAAACCTGCCGGAGGAAGAGAACGGGCCACGTGTCCCACTGTTATGAAACCGGGGCCGGGGCCTGGCCAAGGGTACACCCCCGGACTCCGGCTTACCTCCGGAGAGGTGGTTGCGGAGAAACGCCGCCACCAAGGCCAGCCCCGGCCACTTACCCGTACCGCACCGCCGGAAACAGCTTCCGGTCAGCTGACTGGTGTGTCAGTTGACCTCTCATCACGTGAAGAACCCGCGGCGTACTGTGCTAGGGGCACCGCGGGTTCTTATAGTGATTAACCCCGCCCCCTCTCACAAATACAGGCTAACTGCGTTAGCCTTCACACATATATATATATATATATATATATATATATATTTATTTATTTATTTAAAGACGCAAAATGGATTTGTTGCCTAAAAGTTCCCCGGAGCTTTTGTCTTTGTTTTCTCCCTGCAGTCACCTGTATCATGCCTGATGGAGTAAAGAATAAAGTTTCTTCCCAACGGATAATACAAGGGTGAGTGCTGTACTACCATTTTCTCTATATACTACACAATTTCAATATATTATTGCAACATTCTAAGAGGTTCTCAATAGGCTGCAATGCAGATCACAACCACACAGACATATATAACATACATCTATTGTCAAAGAACTGCAAAATCATATATTATTTTTAGTCAGTCGGTCAGCCATTTCATGGTTCACATCTCTAAGGGAACACTAAGATAACACATTTAGATCTGAATGAATGAACTAGTTGCATAAAATACATTTGTCTTTACATAGCTGAAGGTGCTGACACCAAAATCACACAAAAATTATCAATGGAAATCATATTTATCAACCCAGGGAGGTCTGGATATGGAGTCACACTCAAAATCAAAGTGGAAAACCACACTACAAGCTGATCCAACTTTGATGTAATGTTCTTAAAACAAGTCAAAATGAGGCTCAGTAGTGTGTGTGGCCTCCACATGCCCGTATGACCTCCCTACAACACCTGGGCATGCTCCTGATGAGGTGATGAGATGGTCTCTTGAGGGATGTCTTCCCAGACCCCAACTAAAGCATCCGCCAACTCCTGGACAGTCTGTGGTGCAACGTGGCATTGGTGGATGGAGCGAGATGTGGTGTCCCGGTACAGGACATGGTCCTGTACCCTTCCTAAGTCCCCTCAGGAAGGGTCCCTGCAGTCCATAGGGCTCTCCTGCAGGGCTTTCCCCCTTGCTCATCAGTTACTGCTTTGTATAAATGCATTGTATGGATTATGTGCATATTGTTCAGTTTGTATAAAGGTTGTATAAATGTATAGGACATTCATGGGTCATGTGATCTACTGTTATGTGATGTACCCAGGTCCCTGGGTACAGGACCTACAGGCTTTGCAACCAATGGGCTTTAGTCCAGCCCCCCTAGTATATAAGGGGCTGTAGTCTCTCAGTTAGCCCTCTTCTCTCTTGATTCCTGGATTTCAGACAAGCACAATACCTGTACTATATAAATTCATTTCATCTAGGCCAAAACCTAAGGAACCTGCAGCCACTTCAAAATGTGAGTTATCAAGCTCTATCTACAATTCTAGTGACTACTACTCAACTCAAGTATACAATTAGTAGCACAGTGTCCTGCATAAATCTCAATACTACAAGTCCCTTCAAGCCTGTGAGGTATCCTGCATCCCTGTTGCCTCTAGAGAAACTGCATAATTGTAAAGACTGTTCCATAAGAAGTTTAAGTAAAAGTTCCAGTTATCTCATAATTCATGCTGTGGACATTCCTTTCTTGCCAGCCGTTTTTGGGATGGTTGACAAATCAGGGGTTAATAACACCTTGCCCCACAGGGTTAATACCACCAGACCATGCTACACCATTGCAACACCCCAGACACCACAAGGCATGATGTCCCAGATGTGCTCAATTAGATTCAGGTCTGGGAAACAGGCAGGCCAGTCCATAGCATCAATGCCTGCACACTACGCGGAAAGACACAGCAAACCTTCTTGCCACAGCTCGCATTGATGTGCCATCCTGGATAAGCTGCACTACCTGAGCCACTTGTGTGGGTTGTCCATCTCATACTACCACTAAAGTGAAAGCACCGCCAGCATTCAAAAGTGACCAAAACATCAGCCAGGAAGCATAGGAACTGAGAAGTGGTCTGTGGTCACCACCTGCAGAACCACTCCTTTATTGAGGGTGTCTTGCTAATTGCCTATAATTTCCACCTGTTGTCCGTTCCATTTGCACAACAGCATGTGAAATTGATTATCAGTGTTGCTTCCTGAGTGGACAGTGTGATTTCACAGAAGTGTGATTGACTTGGAGTTATATTGTGTTGTTTATGTGTTCCCTTTATTTTTTTGAGCAGCGTACATGTGACTCAGCCCCAAAACATGAAGTGAATAGGGCCTAATGCTCATACAGTCTGGGTCAACAAGAGGAGATGCTAATTCCTGAACAAGAGAGACCCCCACCCCCCTCTGTACTTTTAATAAATAAAATGAGAGTAAAAGAGAGGGAGAGATAAAAAATAATCTGTTCCAAACTAATGTAGTAAAAACAAATGTCAAAAGGACCAGATCTTAGATTTCTCACTAATTGTTTCTTTTACTATACTAGAACATACTAGATTTGACAAAATATATGAAAACACTAAATATGAAATAAATAAAGTAAAGAAATGAGACATTATATACACAATACCATTGGTTTCTGTACAGAATGGAAACACATTCTAATAGTAAAAGAAATATTTACCATGATGTTTGCAGGTGCACGATGCCAGCTCGGTCCTGAGAAAAGCCCCTCCTGGCATGTTACCTCCACCACAGACTTTAGGTATTGGAGTCTAATTAGCCGGTGCTCCTCGGTTCGCCTTTGTATCCGTAGATGACGGCATTAACTTTGTCCAGCACTTTAACTCCTGGCAATAAATAATGAAGTTCTCTTGTTTAGGAGACTTGTGACTTGAGGGAGAGGAGGGACTAGCAAGGAGGCTGAGGCTGCCGGCCTGAACGATTGGTGTATCTATGTATCTTCTTATTGTGTCTTCTTTTTTGTCTTCTTTTTAATTTGACCTTGGTTTTTGTTGACTTCAGTGTAACAACAAGCTATTCATTTCTATAGGATGTTTCAGTCTCTCCCAAGTCTCACTCAGCAACAGGACCTAGGGAGCTAAACTATTCAGCTCTATTGGGGTTTGTGCAAGGGATCAGGACATTACCCTGGATATTTATTAGGCAGCTTAGCAACCATGCCAGTTCTCATACTAGTTAGACACAGCACAAATGCAGTCAGCAAAATACCTGTACTGAATCGTAGAAAAGGGATTCGATAGAATGTATGATAAACACGTTATTGCCTCTTTCCATCTGGTTTACCAGTTTGACTTTCTAACACAGGGGTCCCTCAAGTTACAATATTAATTGGTTCCAGGACAACCATTGTATGTTGAGACCATAACTCTATGGAAACCTAGTAATTGGTTCTTAACCCCTTAAAACCGCAGGGTTTTTCCGTTTTTGCACTTTCGTTTTTTCTCCTCACCTTTTAAAAATCATAACCCTTTCAATTTTTCACCTAAAAATCCATATGATGGCTTATTTTTTGCGCCACCAATTCTACTTTGCAGTGACATCAGTCATTTTACCCAAAAATCTACGGTGAAATGGAAAAAAAATCATTGTGCGACGAAATTGAAGAAAAATGTTGCAACTTTTGGGGGTTTCCGTTTCTACACAGTACATTTTTCGGTAAAAATGACACCTGATATTTATTCTGTAGGTCCATAAAATTAAAATGATACCCTACTTATATAGGTTCGATTTTGTCGTACTTCTGGAAAAAATCAGATACATGCCGGGACCGACCCGATATGACGTGGGGTCATATTAAGGGGTTAAGCCACCAAAATGTCATCCAAAAAGAGGAAAAAGTGAGAATTAAAGATAAATAAGTAGATACCTAATACAAAGTAAGTCCTTACATATAAAAGTAATAAAGAGCTGCTGGGAGCCATAATTCACTCTGTCAGTGTTTCACAACCAGGGTGCCTCCAGCTGTTGCAAAACTACAACTCCCAGCATGTCCGGACAGCCAACGGCTGTCCGGGCATGCTGGGAGTTATAGTTTTGCAACAGCTGGAGGCACCCTGGTTGGAAAACAATGGTTTATTTAGAGGACAGGAGCTTCTTCAGGGTCCTATACAGTACACACATTGTCCCAAATGGAGACGCCCTTACTTGGTGTCCAAAGGAGCAGCTAACCCTGGCACAGGTAAGGAGTAGTGCAGAACCTGTAGTTCCTCCCTGTACTGTAGGGGGCGCTACCAGTCAGCCAGTCAGTGCAGGCACTTCAGTAATAGAGGTGATTTACCAGTAAAATGTCCATTCTGATTGGTCAGTTCCTCCAGTTGTGACACGTTTCACAGATCTGGACTGTCCGTAGCATTGTATGTTGAGTCTGGTTTCAAGTTACAATGGTCCAGAAAAGACCATTGTATGTTGAAACTATTGTATGTTGAGGCCATTATAAGTTGAAGGATCACTATATAAGCATGAATTGTTGTTTATTGTGTTCTTATAAGCATTGCCATAGATATACACTAACTGGCCATTTTATTAGGTACACCTGCAAAGAGCTAATCAGCCACTTACATGGTAGATACTGGAATTTAGGAATGTAGTCATGGTCAAGACAACTTGCTGAAGTTGAAACGGGTGTCAGATTGGGGAAGAAAGGCAATTTAAGTGACCCTTGAAGGTGGCATGTTTGTTTGTGTCAGACGGGCTGGTCTGAGTATTCCAGAAACTACTGAGATTTCACACACAGCCATTTCTAAGGGGGACTGTGAGTTTGGGGTTAAAATGCATTGTTGATGTCAAATGTCACTCATTACAACCAAGGTATGCAGAATACCATCTCTGAATGCACAACACTACGAACCTTCAAGCAGATGGGCTACAGAAGTAGAAGACCACCCCGGGTGCAACTCCTGTCAGCTAATACCAGAAACTGAGGCTACAATTTGGAAACTGAGGCTACAAGATTGGACAATAGAAGACTGGAAGAATGTTGCCCGGCCTGATGAGCCTCAATGTGACCTGTGACATTCAGATGGCAGGGTCAGAATTTGGCATAAATAACATGAAAGCATGGATCAATCCAGCCTTGTATCAATGGTTCAAAGTCACTAAAATCCCCTCTTCTCCCCAATCTGATGCCCGGTTTAAACTTTAGCAGGTTGTCTTGACTATATATATATATATATATATATATAGTAAATTTGAGTAGCCGTATTAGTCCAGTGATGCAGATGCAAATCATAAAATGTTGCAGTATCTTGTAATACCTTTTTTTATTGGACTAAATGCTGTTAGTCCAATAAAAAAAGGTATTACAAGATACTGCAACATTTTATAATTTTCATATATATATATGCATATAATAGTTTGGTATCAACTAAAGTGCTGTCTGACTTATTCTTTGTCTGTATTGCACATACGGGGGAGTGGCTACCTCCATGTTGGCGTTTGCACCCCACCCACCTCAATCAGGTGTGTATATAAGGTGTCTTGGATGTTCCAGACCCTGCCATGCTTACTGTACTGTTCACACAGAGGCATATTCACAGTGTAGGGTCCGTCCCAATGAGGCCACCTTATCGCGGTGGGACGGTCCAAGCTATTTGACCGCCGGAGGAGACAAATCTGCGAGCTAAGTGCCTCACTATTTCATAGTTTCACATGTGCATCTATTACACCATGGCTGTATAGCTCTCCATGTTATAACTGCATATTCATGTTTCACATATATCCTTGTGCTGGCAGTGTGCTGCTGCATTCTTCTGTTGCTATATATATATATATATATATATATATATATATATATATACCTAAATACATGCTGTCACATAATTAGCTGATTATCTGTTTGTGTTAACAAGCAAGTGGACAGGTGTATCTAAGTGGTGGGTGAGGGTATATTCCCTATAGGCATACATTGAGATACATAGTTGTATGTGAGTGGGTTAATGATGAGGGTAGTAGTCCCTGATGTGACACTTGATTGAATGGTACAAACCAAAGTTCCTCAGCAGACCCCACAATGTCCTTTTCAAAGGAACTGTTCCCCCTACACAAACCCCAGGAAAAAGACTTGTAATAGCAAGGGTTGTAGGAAACAACGGTTAACTTGCTGTAAAATACAATGCAGATACTTTAAAATGTAACTTGACTTTTGTAAAGTTCTATGTAGTACTACTTTAGTTTTATATATTTTTTGTTAGTGCTTGGATTAGCTGAATTTTCTTTTTTTGTGCCTGAATGTAAAGGCTTAATTTTTGTTATGCTACAAAATAGAAACAAAATTAAAAAAAAAGAAACCCTGTTTGAAATATATATCTGTGTCAGGCTGGGTTCACATCATGTTTTCAGCCATACGGGATCGCATATGGCTGGGGGGAGCTAAACCGGGTGCTCCCGTATCCCTGCCGTATGCCGCTTGCATGTAATTCATTTATATGAGCCGACCGAAGGGAAACACTGATTCCGGTTGGCACATTTTTGGCTTGTATGCGGCTTTCCACTGGACCTAAAACCGTGGCCGACCGCGGTTTTAGGTTCGGTGTGAAAACCACATACAAGGCAAAAATGTGCCAACTGGAGTTTGTGTTTCACTTCGGTCAGTTCATTGAAATGAATTACATATGTGCGGCATACGGCAGGAATACGGGAGCACTCGGTTTAGCTCCCCCCTGCCATATGCGATCCCGTATGGCTGAAAACATGATGTGAACCCAGCCTCACTCCCTCTGACTACTGTTTTACCATTATTTTCCTGGTACCATGGAGTCAATGTCCCACAATTTTTAACCCCTTAAGAATGCAGCTCATTTTCACTTTAAGGACGCAGGCCTATTTTGCAAATCTGACTACTGTCACTAACTGTCAATAACTCTGGGATGCTTTTACCTTTCATTCTGATTCCGAGATAGTTTTTTCGTGACATATGCTACTTTATGGCAGTGGTAAAATTTTGTCGATAATTGCATCATTTCTTGGTGAAAAATTCCAAAAATTTGATGAAAATTTTTAACATTTTGCATTTTTTTTAACTTAGAAACTCTCTGCTTATAAGGAAAATGTACATTCCAAATAAATTATATATTGATTCACATATACAATATGTATACTTTATGTTTGCATCATAAAGTTGACATGTTTTTACTTTTGGAAGACATCAGAGGGCTTCAAAGTTCAGCAGCAATTTTCCAATTTTTAACAAAATTTTCAAAATCTGAATTTTTCCGGGACCAGTTCAGTTTTGAAGTGGATTTGAGGGGTCTTCATATTAGAAATTCCCCACAAATGACCCCATTATAAAAACTGCACCCCTAAAAGTATTCAAAATTACATTCAGTAAGTGTGTTAACCCTTTAGGTGTTTCACAGGAATAGCAGCAAAGTGAAGCAGAAAATTCAAAATCTTCATTTTTTACAATCGCATGTTCTTGTAGACCCAGTTTTTGAATTTTTACAAGGGGTAAAAGGAGAAAAATCTTCCTAAAATTTCTCTCGAGTAAGGAAATACCTCATATGTGTATGTGAAGTGTTCGGCGGGTGCACTAGAGGGCTCAGAAGGGAAGGAGCGACAATAGGATTTTGGAGAGTGAATTTTTCTGAAACGGTTTTTGGGGGGCATGTCACATTTAAGAAGCCTCTATGGTGCCAGAACAGCAAAAAAAAAAAAAACACATGGCACAGTATTTTGGAAACTACACCCCCCAGAGAACGTAACAAGGGGTCCAGTGAGCCTTAACACCCCACAGGTGTTTGACGACTTTTCGTTAAAGTTGGACGTGTAAATACATTTATTTTTTTTCACTAAAATGCTGTTTTTTTCCCAAATTTTACATTTTTACAAAGAGTAATAGGAGAAAATGCCCCCCAAAATTTGTAACCCCATTTCCTATGAGTATGGAAATACCCCCATGTGTGGATGTCAAGTGCACTGCCGCGCAGCACTACAATGCTCAGAAGAGAAGGAGCCACATTTGGCTTTTAGAAAGCAAATTTTGCTGAAATGTCACATTTAGGAAGCCCCTATGGTGCCAGAATAGCAAGAAAAACCCCACATGGCATACTATTTTGGAAACTACACCCCTCAGGTAACGTTACAATGGGTCCAGTGAGCCTTAACACCCCACAGGTGTTTGACGACTTTTAGTTAAAGTTGGATGTGTAAATGAATTTTTTTCTCACTAAAATGCTGGTTTTCCCCCAAATTTTACATTTCTACAAGGGGTAATAGGAGAAAATGCCCCCCAAAATTTGTAACCCCATTTCTTCTGAAAATGGAAATACCCCATGTGTGGACGTAAAGTGCTCTGCTGGCACACTACAATGCTCAGAAGAGAAGGAGCGCCATTGAGCTTATGGAGAGAGAATTTGGTTGGAATAGTAGTCGGGGGCCTTGTGCATTCACAAAGCCCCTCGTGGTGCCAGAACAGTGGACCCCCCCAAAAGTGACCCCATTTTGGAAACTACATCCCCCACATAATTTAATAAGTGGTGCAGTGAGCATTTACACCCCACTGGTGTTTGACAGATCATTGGAACAGTGGGCTGTGCAAATGAAAAATGAAATTTTTCATATTCACGGACCACTGTTCCAAAAATCTGTCAGACACCTGTGGGGCGTAAATGCTCACTGCACCCCTTATTACATTACGTGAGGGGTGTAATTTCCAAAATGGGGTCACATGTGGGGGGGGGGGTCCATTGTTCTGGCACTATGAGGGCTTTGTAAACACACGTGGCCTTCAATTCCGGACAAAATTTCTCTACAAAAGCCCGATGGTGCTCCTTCTCTTCTGAGCATTGTAGTTCTCCCGCTTTACATCCACATATGGGGTATGTTCTTACTCAGAAGAAATGGGGTTACAAATTTTGGGGGGCTTTTTTCCAATTTTCCCTTTTGAAAATGAAAAATTTAGGGTAACAGCATTTTAGTGAAATACATTTTTTTTCTTCATTTTCCCATCCAACTTTTACGAAAATTCGTCAAACACCTGTGGGGTGTCCAGGCTCACTATACCCCTTATTACGTTCCGTGTGGGGTGTAGTTTCCAAAATGGAAACTACAGGTGGGTATTTATTTTTTGGCGTTTATGTCAGAACCACTGTAAAATCAGCCACCCCTGTGCAAATTACCAATTTAGACCTCAAATGTACATGGTGCGCCCTCACTCCTGAGCCTTGTTGTGCGTCTGCAGAGCATTTTACACTGCCGTACGATACGTCTTTCATTTTTATTGGGGGGGGGGTAGTGTAAGGGGGTGTATATGTAGTATTTTACCCTTTATTATGTGTTAGTGTAGTGTTTTTAGGGTACATTTGCACTGACGGGTTTACAGTGAGTTTCCCGCTAGGAGTTTGCGCTGTACATTCACATGGGGGGGGGGGGGGAATCTCCACCTGTTGTAAAACTACAACTCCCAGCATGTACATGACAGACAGTGCATGCTGGGAGTTGTATTTTTGCAACAGCTGGAGGCACACTGGTTGGAAAACCTTCAGTTAGGTTCTGTTACCTAATTCAGTATTTTCCAACCAGAGTGCATCCAGCTGTTGCAAAACTACAACTCCCAGCATGTACTGATCGCCGAAGTGCATGCTGGGAGATGTAGTTATGCAACAGCTGGAGGTATGTAATTACAACTCCCAGCATGCCGAGACAGCTGTTTGGGCATGCTGGGATTTGCAGTTTTGCAACATCTGGAGGGCTACAGTTTAGAGACCACTGCACAGTGATCTCCAAACTGTGGCCCTCCAGATGTTGCAAAACTACAAATCCCAGCATGCGCAGACAGCAATTGGCTGTCTGGGCATGCTGGGAGTTGTAGTTTTGCAACAGCTGGAGGCACACAACTAGAACTCCCA
This sequence comes from Hyla sarda, assembly GCF_029499605.1. Lineage (NCBI taxonomy): Eukaryota > Metazoa > Chordata > Amphibia > Anura > Hylidae > Hyla > Hyla sarda. The sequence goes on along the minus strand of NC_079193.1, from coordinate 138,495,670 downwards.
GCATGCCCAGACAGCCGTGCTGGGAGTTGTAGTTTTGCAACATCTGGAGGACTACAGTTTGGAGACCACTGTATAGTGGTCTCCAAACTGTGATCCTTCAGATGTTGCAAAACTACAACTCCCGGCATGCCCAGACAGGCATTGGCTGTCTGGGCATACTGGGAGATGTAGTTTTGCAACATCTGGAGGATCACAGTTTGGTGATCACTACACAGTGGTCTCCAAACAGTGGTCCTCCAGATGTTGCAAAACTACAACTCCCAGCATGCCCAGACTGTCTGGACATGCTGGGAGTTGTAGTTTTGCATGCTCTTGAGGGCCACCGTCAACTACTCACCGACCAGTCAGATCCCTCCGCAGCCTGCCGGATCCCCACATGCCGCCACCGGGTAAGCAACGACTTCCCCTTCCCTCTCACCCCGCTGTGCCCCGCTCTCCCCAGACTTCCACACGTGGGCGGAGGTCCGGCAGCGGCGATGGCGGGTGCGTGGTGATGGCGGGGGTACTTACCCCCGCCATCGCCACCCACCCGCCATTGCCGCTGCCGGACCTCAGGATCGCTGCGCATCGCCACACACTCCCCGCCGCCCCTGCACACCGGGACTTTAGCTAATTAACCCGATCAGTGCCGAGGGAGCACGCACTTAATGAATGCCGCCTTTATATGGCGGAATGCACAAAGTTATCACGTTATCCGCCGTATAAATGCGGCGTTCTGCGCGAAAGGGTTAAGCCAAACTTCTCACCTGCCGGAGACAACCGGAGGTGAAAAGTTCAGCCCCCGGGATGCAGAAGCAGCTGCTGAACGACGGGTATACCCATCGTTCTGCGCGAATGCACTTCAGCAGCCGACGGGTATACCCATCGTTTTGCGTTAAGGGGTTAAAATATTTTTAGTTTACAGGACTAATAAAAGCAACCTTGCTCTTGTCCTGATATCTTGACCTCATATCCTGTCCTCTTATACCAACCTCATATTTGCTCTTATATGCCAACATTATATCCCATTCTCACATCCCTACCTCATATACTGCCCTAAAATCCCTACTTCATATCTTGCAATGAAGAAGAGAGAGAATGTGCGAAGCTGACATTGCACTGCTGGTCAATCAGGATCCTGAGACGTGGGTATTAAACACTAAGGTTTCTTTTTATTGTGTACACACAACGCGTTTCTGGGCATAAACTACCCTTTCATCAGGCATGATAACAAATGAACAAAAGACAGGAAATATATTCAGAGAAAATCCTGAGAACGTCATCACAGGAAGCGATGTGCCGTTACATCAAGTATTCGAGACTATATGTGATATACATAAAATTGCAGATAATATACATAAAATTACAAAAATGAAGCAACAATATGTAAAATCAATCAAAATGATAATATAAAAACAGACTTATTATTAAGATTTGTAACTGAGCTGGATGTGGATCCTCTACCTGTGTGGCTGATGACTCGGACCGTATCGGGGAGTGGAGTCTAAGGTGCCGCTGGTATTCACCAGAGCCCGCCGCAAGGCAGGATGGGCTTGCTGCAGCAGGCGACACCCAGGTCGCTACCCCCGACACGGCTCGACCACACAAGTAACTGGGCAAGGTGAGGTACCGAAGGAAGAATTAGTAGCTTAGTCAACCTAGCAGAAGGTCAAGGCAGGCGGCAAGGGTTCATAGTCAAAAAACATAGCAGGAAGGTCTGGATACACGGGTATGGCAAACAGGCAATAGAAATGCTTTCTCTCAGGCAATAGGCCCTGAACATCTGGCAGGGAAGTGTGGGAGGTGCAAACAACTTATAATGTGGTGTCAGGTGTATTCGCTAATTATGGGCATACTGGCCCTTAAAATTTCAGAGCTCCGGCGCGCGCATGCCTTAAGGGACTGAGATTCACGCGCCAGAGCTGAGACACAGAAGGAGCTGCAGGAGCGTAGCGTGGTAAGAGACGGGACAGGATTCGCATGCGGGTGCATCTTGCGATGCAAATCCCGGCCCCGCTGGTGGTCGGGGACTCAGGGACACTGCGCTCACGGCCGGTACTTGCGGCCAGAGCGCAGTGTGTAACAAGATTCCGTTCTCTCAATGCATTCGGTAAGACCCTCCGGCCATAATGTATTAAATTGGACCTCAATTAGACCCCTATCTTGTCCTCCTATCCTGTCCTTTGGAGAGGCCGAGCTATGGTGATGAAGAGGCCGATTGTAGGCCAAAAATAGAAGGGGGCATGGCTTTACACAGAAGGGACTGAGCTGTGATGAAGATATTGTAGTTGAAGTAAAGTGGGTGTATTAGGGGAAAATTGTATTTTTGGCCTTGAGCAGAGCTTGTGGCATAAGGTACTGGAAGTCCCATAGACTTTCATAGGACTTCAGACAAAAACCCAGCCCTCGCAAATGGGGATGGGTTATGGTTAATTTAAATCTGCTATATATTTAGATAACATATAAGTAACGTGTTCCAAGTTTCATTGAAATGTCTCTAGCCATTTGTGATGCTGGAACATAAATACATGCACACACAGATGCGCACATTTTATAATAAGCAAGAACAATGGTACCCCACAAAAAATTATTAATTATAACTATTGCAAACGTGGTACACCATATTAAAAGAAGGCACTATATCACAAACTTTTAAGAACTGAGAAAAATATTATATGATCCCACTATTTTAAGAGCTGCAATAAAAATATGACCTCAGCAAACAGACACATCCCTAATACTGGGTTAGCATCTAGGTCTGTAAAAACTACAGTTCTGAGGGCTTATTTCTTTGACATAAAAAAGATCGATAATTTGCCTGTGTGCATAGGGCCTATGTCAGAGAACTTTTGTTACTCATAGGGTACTCATAGTGCAAAACTGTATATTTTTAAGGCAATTGATGACAATTTTATCATATAATGTATTGTGAAGCCAGAAAGAAATTAAATTTAGGGAAAAATTGAAAAATAATATGGAATTGTGCAATTTTGTGGGGCAATATTTTTTGGGGAGTTCACGTTACGGTAAAACTGACATGCAAACTAAATTTTATTGGTCATCATGATTCCAATGATACCAAACTTGGATAATTCCTGGACAAAGCCTCTCCTGGATAAAAGCATGGGAGGTTTGGTGTGGGGCTGGGGTGAGTTCTGGGCGCTGTATGCAACTGTTGTTGCTACATATTTATTACTTGTGGTTTTTTTCACTACCTATTTTTTATATGTTTTTGTGCACTTTGAAGTGGTTGTTTAACTACATGTGTGCACTGTTCACTTTGTGATTTTTCCATATTGTTTTTTGTCACTTAGCACCTTTTTTTCAGTATGTAGCTGCTACCTTTTTATCAGACATACAGAGTATTTATTACAACAGGACTTTCACCCCAATATCCATTTGTTATCTTATTGACTTTTAATAATTCTGAGATTCATATGCATTTCTTTTTGGATTTCTCTGATGTCACGACCACAGTGCTCTCTGCTGACCTCTGCTGTCCATTTTTGGAACTGTCCAGAGCAGGAGAAAATCCCCATAGCAAACATATGCTGCTCTGGACAGTTCCTAAAATAGACAGCAGAGGTCAGCAGAGGTCAGTGTGGTCATGATGTCAGAGAAATCCAAAAAGAAAAGCATTTCCTCTGTAGTATACAGCCCATAAAATGTATTTGAAGGATTGAGATTTTTTTAATAGAAGTAATTTACACATCTGTTTAACTTTCTGGGACCAGTTGATTAAAAAAAAAACTGTTTTCCACAGGAGTATCCCTTTAACCACTCGAAGGTAATACAGCTGGTCCTGGGGTTAGGCACGGGGGCAATGAAGACATCGATGCCAAGTTACGGACAAAGGTAGCTTTACTGAGGGTAGACTGATGATACTGTCTATGCAGTACATCCAATATCCCAAGGAGGTGACCAGTGACACAGGGGGACCTCGCAGGCTTGCTGGGACTTGCAGTATGTAGAGACACTGACTTGACAATTGACATGAAGATGACTTTTAGCTTATTGAGCTGACTTTGTGGCTGCAGACTTTAGGCTTGAGGCCTCCAATGCTCTGGACACACTCTGAGACGTCTTGACTGAACTGGACCTCAGGAACAAGAGCTAAGAGCTCCAAGAGAGCTAAGGCTGGGTTCACACCACGTTTTGTTAACTACGGTTCCCGTATATGGCTGGGAGGAGGGGGCGGGGCTTAGTTGCGGCGCCCGCACTCAGCCGTATTCGGGAACCGTATTTAATGCATGTCTATGAGCCGACGGGAGTGAACCGCAGCCTCCGGTCGGCTTCGTTTTCGGCCGTATGCGGTTTCCCAACCGCAGGCAAAAACACGGTCGACCACGTTTTTGCCTGCGGTCGGGAAACCGCATACGGCCGAAAACGGCATAAGGCCGTATACGGGAACCGTAGTTAACAAAACGTGGTGTGAACCCAGCCTAAGAGCTCCAAGAGAAAGATCGCAGCCCCTCCCCTGGTTTTTATAGGGGAGCTTAGCAAGGATCCCATAGGTCACTTGGGGGCTCACCTGGTCACTAGTGCCTCCTGGGTAACAAGCACATGGTATAATATTTAAAGCAACAGTACACTAGTATTACAAACATATATACAATAGGGGTTACCCTGTAAGGGGGCCCTGGGGACATGGAGAGAAATCTACGGGGACACACCATCCCATACTGGGCTACCACACTAATTTATGTATAGTTGTTTGTGTGGGGGTTATATGTTGGTGCGCCTAGTGCGCTTTTAGGTGTATACATTGCTTTTCTTTTTAACCCCTCGTTATGCATTTATATTGAGCCTATATCTAGAGAGGATTCTATAGGTTCACAAACTTGGATAATTTATGTTACCAATAAATAAAAAATCAGTTGAGCTGTAGTTTTTACAGGGGTACTCCGGTGCTTAGACATCTTATCCCCTATCCAAAGGATAGGGGATAAGATGCCTGATCGCGGGAGTCCCGCCGCTGGGGACCCCCGTGATCTTGAACGCGGCACCCCATTTGTAATCAGTCCCCGGAGCATGTTCGCTCCGGGACTGATTACCGGCGACTACAGGTCGGGCGGCGTGTGACGTCACACCCCGCCCCGTGTGATGTCACGCTCCGCCCCTCAATGCAAGCCTACGGGAGGGGCCGTGATGCAAGATCACGGGGGTCCCCAGCGGCGGGACTCCCGCGATCAGGCATCTTATCCCCTATGCTTTGGATAGGGGATAAGATGTCTAAGCACCGGAGTACCCCTTTAAAAACTGCAGCTCAACTGATTTTTTATTTATTGGTAACATAAATTATCCAAGTTTGTGAACCTATAGAATCCTCTCTAGATATAGGCTCAATATAAATGCATAACGTAAGATGTCTAAGCACCGGAGAACCCCTTTAAGGGTTTCTCTGTTGTGTAGTTCTGGCTTTTTGATTACTTTTTGTTACCTTGTTGTTGTTGTTTTTTTTGGCGGTTACATTTTTTTGAATCAGAAATGACATAATGTAATACTTCGGACAATTATGCACACGGTGATACCAATGTGTTTTTTTTTTTGTTTTTTTTTGAAGTGTTACATTTAAAAAAAAAATAGAAAAGGTAGAGATTCAAATTTTTATGGGGGGTTGTATTTTTAAAAAGTTTTTTTTTTTACTTTATTTATTTCAATAGAATGATGGCCCCTGTAGATGGCTTACATAGATGAATGTAATACTGTTGTATTACATTTATCTATGTTATTAGCGCTCCATTGCTAAAGCCTGCCCAAGGTCCAGAGAAGATGCCGAGGTGAGGGTTCCCCAGGACCCATTGGCTCTCTAGGATTACATCACAGGGGTGCTTATGGGACCACTTGATACCAAGGATTACTGACATTTAATGTTTAAATGCTGTGATTGCTATTGATCGGGGCATTTAATAATTTAAATGACGGACATCAAATAAACTTCATATCTCTGCCAATTATCATGCGGATTTGACTTCCTGGGCCCACACCATATGTAGATCTGTAAATTACCCTCAGATGCAGTGACGCTACTTTGCTTGTGATGCTTACCTTCTGTTTAGGTTTTTATGCTGGGAAGCAGGTCTGCAGTGTGAGCAACAAAACACCAATAGTGGGTAAAGTCAGCAAGTTACCGTATTTTTAGCCATATAAGACGCTCCGGCATATAAGACGCAGCCAATTTTAAAGCATAAAAATCTAGAAAATAAAGATTCTGAACCAAATTCAATGTAAAGTATAGGACAGTGATCTTCAACCTGCGGACCTTCAGATGTTGCAAAACTACAACTCCCAGCATGCCCGGACAGCCAACGGCTGTCCGGGAATGCTGGGAGTTGTAGTTTTGCAACATCTGGAGGTCCACAGGTTGAAGACCACTGGTAAAGGAGGTGGTACTCACATGTTCCCGCCGCTCCGGACCTGTCACCACTGCCCTGGATGTCGCCCTCCATCGCTGTCGCCGCGTCCCTGAGGTGTCCCCGTCGTTCCGGAACGTCTCTGCTGCCCGGTATCCTCGCTCTCCATCATCACGTTGCTATGCACGCCGCTCCTATTGGATGACGGGACGGAGTGCGTGACGAGGTGATGACGACGAAGGAGAGCGCCGGTCATGCAGGGGATCCCAGCACGGAGCAGACACCGAGGAGGGAGGTAAGGTCCCTCCCGGTGTCCTGTAAGCTGTTCGGGACACTGCGATTTCACCGCGGCGGTCCCAAACAGCCCGACTGAGCAGCCGGGTTAGTGTCACTTTCGCTTCAGATGCAGCAGTCAGCTTTGATCGCCGCATCTGAAGGGTTAATACAGGGCATCACCGCGATCGGTGATGTCCTGTATTAGCCACGGGTCCCGGCCGTTGATGGCCGCAGGGACCGCCGGTTTTAATGTGTATTTGCCATATAAGACGCACCAACTTTCCCCCCCCCCCCCCCCCCCCCAGTTTTGGGGAAGAAAAAGTGCGTCTTATACGGCGAAAAATACGGTAATAAAGTACAACCTTACACCTTGTAATAGAGGTGCATGCCTGCATCTGAAAATGGATACAATGTTTGTAAGAGGTCAAAATAATCAATAATCAATAAATGTATAATATTCCTCATATCGTGGCATTAGGGGGTCACTGTTAGATGGTAATATTGGTTGAAGTACTAGCTGTATGATAACTGACTTACGTTGAGGTATACTATTATTGTACAGGCTGCAGTGTCTATGACAGAGACAAATTATTCGATGGTGCCTACTAGAAAAAAGTATCCTTACTTCCTTCCACTGATTGCACAACTTTAATATGTTATTTGGGCTCGTGTTCTGTATATTACATACACACCTAGAAGTAAATGATTAGACTCTCAATTTGTCACATATAACATTACTAAATTATATATGATAGGATTATTTTTTCCTGAAAGGATATCCAGCTGGCTATTCTGTTAAATATCCTCTGAAGACTTCTTCACTTATTTTACACAGTGACATTACTCAATGACTGGAATGAAATAATTCTGAGTTTCTCAGCAAACAATGTTATTTTTTTTCTCACTTACTTGTTCCCTTATGCATTTCACCAGTGTCACTAGAGTAAGCAGTGCAACTAGGCAACCATCCCTGTAGGATATGAATTTAACAATACAAAAGTGTGCCAACCATTATAAAAGAGTTCCAAATGAATTAATAAATTCTAACATTGCAGTCATTTATTTGTTGAAGTGCTGTATTTACTGGGAAAAAGATTTATTAAAAGGGTTTACCTATAAACCTTAAAGGGGTTATCCACCATAAGGTGATTTTAGTACGTACCTGGCAGACAGTAATAGACATGCTTAGGGAGGATCTGCACTTGTCTTGGGGCTAAATGGCTATGTTGTGAGATTACCATAACACTGTGGCTAGCTTTCTGTGAACTGGTATTTCCTGTTTGACTTTTCTTTTTTTATACTACAAATCCCACAATTCAACTTTCCTCCCTCCCACACATCAGCCATTGAAACATAAATGAGCTGCATCCATTCAAAAGACCTGTGGTTTTCAATCAGGGTGCCTACAGCTGTTGCATTAATTGCAGTTGATCTCTCTCCCACCAAGCGATCCCTCCACCCATTGAAGCAGAAAGGCTCCCTGTCATCAGCGGACTAGTGAGTCAGGTCTCGGCCGCATTGCAAGCTGGAAAAAATCTAGAACAGTCATTTTGTATGGTGTTCAAAATAAATAGTGGGGTGAAAATCACAGAAGAATTGTGAAAAAACTGTCACACACAGGTACATACACTATATTATGAACTACACCAACTTTACAGCCCCTGTAGCATAGTCAAATAAAAAAAAATCCTGGAATACCCCTTTAAATCACTTTAGGCTTCATTTTCAAAACAAAAATATGTTACTTTAAGTCACTTCTAGACTGGTTCTAAACATTATATATGCGACTCTGCAATGCATCACTTGCTTAATTGGTTTTATGAAATTCACTGCATTTATCCTGCACTGGATTTATCTTTTCATCAATTGTTTACTCTGGGTGCTGCCCAACATCATCCATGACGCAGAGAAGACTACACATGAATGAGATGATTACCTCTATCTGCATCAGTGGCAGTGGTATAAGGGCGGTTGGCATTTAACCATTGTGGCAATGGCATTTAACTGGAAATTTAACTGGAAATTAATTAGAAGTCACCAGCAGGAAGTCAGGAAGGGGGTGTCCCCCTCCTGTTCTTTATTGTGGCCTTCTTATTTATGGAGACCCCCTCGACCCCCAAATGCTGGCCTTGAGGACTGATGGCATCTGAAAAGACTAAAGGGAATTCCTTAAAAATCAAGCCTAGAAGATAAGTGTGTGTGTATATATACGATGTGTATATAGTGTGTGTGGTGAGGGTGTTATGAGGGTAGATGGAATTACCCTAGGAGCAGATGGCTTTAACCCCTTGGTTTTTGTGATGACAGGGCTTCGTTTATACTTTACACCACCCAAAGGAATACCGCTGGATCCTGGGCCGGACACGGGGGCAAATAATGACTCCAAGTTACAGAACAACGGCAGCTTTACTGAGTCAGAGAGGTGTAACAGTCTATACAGCTTGGCTAGACCCAAAGAGGTGACCAGTGACTTTAGAGACCAAAGGGCTTGCTAGGACTTATAGAGGATTTGGACAATTTGATGCACGGCCACGACTTGACTGACTTGACTGAGACTGATTATACACCGTTTGTAGCTATCCAGGTTTTGACTTGGACCTGTGGGGTAGTAGACTTGTGGATCCGTGGCTGCATGGTAGACTTTAGATGATTCACAGTTTGTCCCCTAAGGGATGCTTAACAGTACCAGAGAGTACAATGGAATCACAGGGGGGTACACACTTAAAATATAACTTTTATTCAGACACGTGCTAAAAACGTAGGCCCCACAGCAATAAGCCAGTTAGGTAATTGGACACCAGATCTATAATGTGCAATACAGACCGCATGAAACAGAGTGAGTCTGTATTGAGGGATAAGGTTGGGGAGAGCAGGGTCAGAGAATTGTGATAGTCACCCTAGAATTCCCTGTCGGGGAGAGGTGGTGAAGTCTACCCCTGCTCCCACAGGGACTGTCGGAGCACTCGCCCTAGAAAGGGCGACCCCTGCAACTACTAGAACCATAGTATTTAGCCGGACACAGCGGTCAAGCGGACCATTCAACAATATATACAGGGTGCGAGGTAACAATAAGTAATATTGCGAATGATTTCGCAAGTTGGTAACTTATATAGAGGACCTCGGTACCTCCATGTATGTGTGCAGAGTGTGAACAGGACAATCGCACATAATGGAGGTAAACGGATAGTTACTTCAGAAAAAAAGGGGGTGAAAACAGGGAGTAAACATAAATGAGCAGAGAATTAAGAAATAAAAAATAATAATAATTAGAAATGATTAGAAATAAAAAGAAATGTGTGGCTAAGGGAATAGGATGGGGCCTTAGATGGAAAAGGGGGCACAATTAGTGAGATTACTCCAAGAAGCAAGCATAACTCAGTGCCTCATTGAGTCCACTGGGAGACTGAGTCCGTAGGGAGAATATCCACCGAGTCTCATTTTGAAATATCAACCTATCCCAATAGGTGGATATTCTCCCTACGGACTCAGTCTCCCAGTGGACTCAATGAGGCACTGAGTTATGCTTGCTTCTTGGAGTAATCTCACTAATTGTGCCCCCTTTTCCATCTAAGGCCCTATCCTATTCCCTTAGCCACACATTTCTTATTATTTCTAATCATTTCTAATTATTATTATTTTTTATTTCTTAATTCTCTGCTCATTTAAGTTTACTGCCTGTTTTCACCCCCTTTTTTTCTGAAGTAATTATCCGTTTACCTCCATTATGTGCAATTGTCCTGTTGACACTCTGCACACATACATGGAGGTACCGAGGTCCTCTATATAAGTTACCAACTTGCAAAATCATTTGCGATATTACTTATTGTTGCCTCGCACCCTGTATATATTGTTGAATGGTCCGCTCAACCGCTGTGTCCGGCTTAATACTATGGTTGCAGTAGTTGCTGACAGCGCTGCGCTCGTATCCTGAGCGCTGCCTAGCCACGAGCGACGCTTAGCGCTGAGAGACGCGTCACCGAAAGTCAGACGTCATGACCGGAAGTGACGCGCGGCGGCTAGTGTGCGCGAGCGATTTTCACTTCAGATACGCATAAATACAGAGTGGGTGTCCGCGGCAGGTAAGCCAGGACACCGATCGGCTGAATGCACTGCCCACCACTGCGGTAGTGCACCTAGGGATACCACCACTGCGGCAGCCTTGGTAACCGTGAGTAGCCACCTGATGGCAACATTGCCACCAGGCTAATAGAGCATAAGTCGTGGCACCAATATTGCATAAACTGCATAGCTGCTCAAGCTACATGTGCGCTCACAGATTTTTCTATTTTCACCCTTTTAGTTACAACTTTTTGTATTTGTAATTAGTCTATTTTTTGGTAATATTTATTCTAGTTATCCTTGTACTGTATATTGCCTGGTTAACCCCTGAAGAACCCACCGATGTGGTAGAAACGCGTCGGGTGTACCAGAGCAAGGACTTGGTTATTATTGCCAGGGAATTCTAGGGAGTAGTCAAAGGGATAGATCGGGGCAGGGGTCGCCCTTTCTAGGGCGAGAGCTCCGATAGTCCCTGTGGGAGCAGGGGTAGACTTCACCACATCTCCCCGACAGGGAATTCTAGAGTGACTGTCACAATTCTTTGATCCTGCTCTCCCCAACCTTATCCCTCAATACAGACGCATTCTGTTTCATGCGGTCTGTATTGCACAGTATAGATCTGGTGTCCAATTACCTAACTGGCTTATTGTTTTGGGGCCTACGTTTTTAGCACGTGTCTGAATAAATGGTAGACTTTAGGCCTCCTCTGGACTCCAGACACACTCTTACAGGACTTGACCTTACTGTAACTCAGCTAAACAGGATGAGAGAGCGAGCAGAGGCTCCACCAAGGGCTTATATGGGGGAGACTCTGGAGGAGTCCCATAGGTCACCCTGTAGGTCACGTGGTCACTGGTACCTTCCCTAGTCACAAACACATGACAACATCTCTTAAAGGTATAACACATTATGTGTACAATACATTATATAACATAGGCACTGGAGGTGATATATACAAGACATAGGGGAGGGAGGGTCCAGGGGTCAAAGGATGGAGTCTGCCAGACAGGACAGCTAGGGTACAGGGGTGCAACTCCTGTACTGAGCTACCACAAGTGTGTGCAAGTGTGTGTGCATATCTTGCAAATGTGGATATACGGAATGCAAGTGTAGGTAGTGTGTGCAAGTGTATCAGTGGATATAATTAATTTTTGTGTATAAACAACTGTTTGCATGTATACTTTTGTTAGGCTGAGTGAAAAAAAAGAAGAAATCAGATCCCAGCTGATCAATCCCCATCATCTTTACAATCTGCCTTCGCCTCTCTGAACCCCCATTATCTCCCCAAATTTCCACCACCTTTCTGATGTCCCCCACAACTTTCTGAATCCCTGCTACCTCTCCAAACCCTGATCATCTCTTTAAACACATCCGCGCACAGTTTTGCACAATATGTCGAATTTTTCAAGTCATTTGACAATTTTTTATAAAAGGTACACAATTATAAAAATGAAAAAGAAAAAAAATCAACAATGAATACATCATACACTTGTTGCACTACATTATACTATATGAACATTTTTGGTCTTGATGTTTTTAACTGTTTTCCAAATATTCATGACAATATCCTTGTATAGATGTTTCTTGTTATGCATCTGTAGTAGCAGATGATCCCCTTGGTGTTAAAAGTATTTAAAAAAAAATCCCTTCCCTAATAAAAAGTTTATATCACTATCACAATTAAAAAGTTTAAATATCTCCAAAAATGTATGCCTTGCCCTGCTTGGGGCATTATAGATTTTACTGGGACAAAATTGAAATTTCTTCTTTTGCTGTCCTGCAGCAGCCGCTGGTCATTGTTCTTAAAGTGGCCACAGCCTGTGCTGCCTGATCTTAAAGTGCCTAGAAGCAAGCAGTGGCTGCCAGTAACTTGTGACACTTCACAGAACTGTAGAGGACAAGCCTGAACCCTGGTTAGGACCCAGGAGGCGAGATCAGGCACCTGTCACCGGTACGGCCGCCATCAGAAGCCATGCACACCTAAACTTACTGAGCGAGGCTTTTATGATACCATCGGACTGTCAGCGATTCCTGATGATCGGACAGTGAAACGCGTTGAATCGCACTCCTTTGCTACAACTTTTTAACCAGTCTAAGCCAGAAGTTACACCGTGGACCACAGATTTTTAATCAGCAGCTGTTTTTGTACATGTGACATTGTATAATTGCACAAAATACCCAAGATAGTGATCAACAGCTAGATACTGTAGTTTTTAGCACAGGTTGCCTATCGCACTGATCCAAATGAATGTGCAATAACTATATATGGGACCGTGCAATATTGATTATCTAATACCTGCTGTTATACACATTTGGGACTGAGCAATCACTGGTGGACACATGCATACAATTTTCATGTAGCTATCAATATAATGGACACTGTGCTATGTAATGAAGTGCTCTAATCTGAAGTGCAATATTACGGAACTGTGCAATTTGTTGACTAACATCATGCAATAGTATTTGGTACTGTGGCAGTTGTCAGGATTCGGCAGGCTGGAGGTGGATCCTCTGTGTCAGAGAGGGATTGGCGTGGACCGTGCCGGCGGACCGGTTCTAAGTTGCTACTGGTATTCACCAGAGCCCGCCGCAAAGCGGGATGGTCTTGCAGCGGCGGTAGCAACCAGGTCGTATCCACCGGCAACGGCTCAACCTATCTGACTGCTGAGATAGGCACGGTACAAGGGATTAGGCAAGAGCAAGGTCGGACGTAGCAGAAGGTCAGGGCAGGCAGCAAGGATCGTAGACAGGGGCAACGGCAAGAGGTCTGGAACACTGGCTTGGGATACACAGTAATAGCTTTCTCAAGGCACAAAGGCAACAAGATCCGGCAAGGAAATGAAGGGGAAGTGAGGTTAAATAGACAGGGAGCAGATGGAGGCTAATTAGACAGATTGGGCCAGGCACCAATCATTGGTGCACTGGCCCTTTAAATCCTAGAGAGCCGGCGCGTGCGCCCTAGGGAGCGGGGGCCGCGCGCGTGCCGGGACAGCACAGACGGGGAACGAGTCTGGTAAGCGGGCCGGGATGCGAATCGCGAGCGGGCGCGTCCCGCATCGCGGATCGCATCACGGCTAGGGACATTATCGCAGCTCTCCTGGTCAGCGGGTCTGACCGGGGCGCTGCGAACAGGAGAACGCTGCGAGCGCTCCTGGGAGGAGCGGGAACCCGAAGCACTCGGCGTAACAGCAGTGAAGTTGTGTACTGGCATCAAAGTGTCAACTTCAAACAAAACTTATAAATAACTGAATTTTTGTGCATCTTACAAAATCAATCACATAACCACTGAGACAAAAATATTTGCAAAAATAGTGTACAATCTTTATTAGAGTGCATACATGCATAAAATCACAATTAAGATGGAACAGAGACAGACAGAAGATACAGGCTTCTCATACAGTATGTAAGGTGAGTATTCTAGTGCAGAGACTATCAAGGGTTATTTAATGCAAACTATGGGTAAAGGGAGCAGCTATATATACACATTGGCATGATACCCATAATAAATACCCAAAAACTACCCAAATAACTGCACAAAACACAACAATAGGGGTCACAAGGATACAAGTACAAACGTGCATAAAACATATAGTATCATAACCAGACCACTAAACCCTGTAACCCTAGCACAAATTCAGGTGAGAACCGGCCAAAATATGGCGCACCTCACCATGCCATGGTCCAAGAGTAAGGAACGGTCAAATGACACATAATGCACAGGTTAGATCCGGACACCCTTACCAGTAGAGACCACCACCCCAACGCCGTTTCGCTATGAGCTTCTTCAGGGAATGTATAGTATGGTGAATAAACAGAATATTTATATGTGTAGCAAACCAATCAGAAAAAGAATAATAGATGAAACAAAGAGATCACCTGCAGGACGCCATCTCAATGTGTTCCCAGCTGGTCGCCGCCATCTTGGTCCACACTGCGCATGTCCCGGCGTCTAGATATACTTTTTTGATATACTTACCAATCTTTTATTGTTCTTTTTCTCCTTTTTTCTTTTCTTTTCTTCTTCTTTTTTCTTTTTTCTTTATCTTGTCTTCTATTCTCTTTTCTTCTTTTTTTCTTTATTCTTTTCTTTTCCTCTTCTTTCCCCCCCCCCAACCTTCCCCTCCCTCTCTTTCCCCCCCCCCCCCCTTTTCTCCTCCCTCCCTCCCCTCCCCCCCTTCTTCTTTCCCATCTTCCTTCTCCTTCTTCTTTTTTTCCTTTTTCACCTTTGCAGTGTCTATCTCGATAGACTAATGGTTGTGACCATATGTGATCACAAGGATTGAAACTACAAGAATCACTGGAGCAAGCTACCTTCTAACATATATTAAAAAAAAATTTAAACCTTCTTTTTGAATTTTTTTTATTTATACTGAACTGTAGGATGAGTGGTTATGTTTAGAGCACAGCGGCTATTGTGTGTTTATATTCACATATATATATATATATATATATATATATATATATATATATATATATTTTAAAAAAATTCTAGTTTACATACACTGATTCACTTTACATAATATAAAAAAAATTTTGATAAAAAAAATTTTTCATTTACTTTTTATATATTTTTATATTTATATAACTATTAATCATGTAATATTTATATCACATATTCACTAAGTATGTTTTCATGCACTATATTTTTTTGCCATTGTGGCTAATATGGCTAATATACATAATTATGTAAATCATCACTGCACCTTTTTATTCACTGCATGGCACATGTGCTCACATCTTTCACTTTATGCACTTTTTCACCTTATTAAATTTGGTTTCATATATGCACTGACAATATACTCCCCTAATGGGTATTTATTATTATTATTACAAATGGTATCTTTATTATTATTATTTTTATCATTCTTTGTCTTCTGCTGCTGCCGATATAATGGATCCTTGTGTACTATATATGTATGATATTTGTTTATAAGTCTTTAATATACATATATGTTTGCCCATACCTCTGCCCTATTCATATATGGCCGACTCGCGAACATGGTGAGGCCGGCGCATGCACGCGGCCTCACTGTGGTTCGGGAGTTATTCCCGGAGGGCCGCAAGCCTGATTCCCAGTGTGTAGTCGATGGGCGTGATGACGTGGTGGACGCACCACGCATCTAGATGCCGGGACATGCGCAGTGTGGACCAAGATGGCGGCGACCAGCTGGGAACACATTGAGATGGCGTCCTGCAGGTGATCTCTTTGTTTCATCTATTATTCTTTTTCTGATTGGTTTGCTACACATATAAATATTCTGTTTATTCACCATACTATACATTCCCTGAAGAAGCTCATAGCGAAACGGCGTTGGGGTGGTGGTCTCTACTGGTAAGGGTGTCCGGATCTAACCTGTGCATTATGTGTCATTTGACCGTTCCTTACTCTTGGACCATGGCATGGTGAGGTGAGATGCGCCATATTTTGGCCGGTTCTCACCTGAATTTGTGCTAGGGTTACAGGGTCTAGTGGTCTGGTTATGATACTATATGTTCTATGCACGTTTGCACTTGTATCCTTGTGACCCTATTGTTGTGTTATGTGCAGTTATTTGGGTAGTTTTTGGGTATCTATTATGGGCATCATGCTAATATGTATATATAGCTGCTCCCTTTACCCATAACCTGTATTGGATAACTCTTGATAGTCCTTGCACTAGAATACTCACCTTATATACTGTATGAGACGCCTGTATCTTCTGTCTGTCTCTGTTCCATTTTAATTGTGATTTTATGCATGTATGCACTCTAATAAAGATTGTACACTATTTTTGCAAATATTTTTGTCTCAGTGGTTATGTGATAGGTTTTGTATAGTGAGTGCTTCCATTTGAGACACATACTTAGTACCTTGTACCAAGTGGCCCTCTTTTTGGTAGTTTATCTTACAAAATCGGCATAAATTATACTGAGGCTGAGATCTGGCATGTATGAACACTCATTCCCTACCAATATCTGAGTAGAGATGGCGGCCGTTTAGTTAGCTTTATATTCTATTTTTGTGTGTTTTTTCTCTCTGTTTTAACTAGACCAAATAAAATTAGCATTTTAACCTTTCACAACATCAGTGCAATATAAATATAGTTATGTCAGCCTCAGTGCTCCACTGTTTTTCTAGTCTTGGCCCCAGACCAGAGGAGCACCGAAGTTACAGTATGGCTGGATAGCTGGGCCACTCTGGAAGCAGTCAGACCTTGTAGACTCATAACGCTGAAATCATTACAGGGTCATGAGTCATTACCGGGTCTTTCACACACAGCTTTCCCAAGATCCTGAATGGCATATCTACTTAAAGGAGCGCTCCGGGATAGAGGAGTTTCCTGCAACTTTCCCATTGTCTGTTATAAAAGAAAACTAACTTACCACCTACCACTTCCGCGGTGCCCCGTTGTCCCACTGCGGTCTTCTTCCTGGTTTCCTATGATCAATACGTCACGCTGTGGCTCAGCAAATCACTGGCTGCATTGATGTCCTGCCTTGGCCAGTGATTGGCTGAGCAGCAATATGATGTATTGAGCTCTGGCACCAGGAATAAGACTGGTGCTGGGGCTCAATACATCTTTCTATTTGCATATACATGAGCTCACTGTCGACAACAGGCATTTTGGGAAAGGTTTAACCCTTTAAGGACGCAGGGGGTACATGTATGCCCTGAGTTCGCACCCTTTCTATAACGCAGGGCCAGGGGTCGGATAACAGCGGGTCGGGCCCGGCCTCTAACAACGGCCGGGACCTGTGGCTAATGGTGCACGGCACTGATCGCGGTTCAAAGTTGATCGCCGTGTCTACAGTGAAAGTAAACTGCTCCCGGCTAGCTCATCTCGGCATTCTGAACAGCTGGCAGACACAAGGAGGGTCCTTACCTTCCTCCTGCGTCACAGATCCAGGCATGAGCAGTCAAGCGGCAGAATCATCATTGTTATCCTATGAGATAACAAATATCGATGTGAAAGATCAATTAGTGCAGTATTATAGCCACTAGAGGGGGCTATGACACTGCAAAAAAAAAAAGGGGGGAAAAAAAAGTTAATAAAGATCATTTAACCCCAAATGCAGGTCCTCCACTCGTAGGTGCACAACTGCACTTGGGGTTGAGCACCTTCTGTCACCTTAGACCATGTTTATGTAATCATTTAACCCTGTCCCTAATAAAAGTTTGAATCACTCCCCTTTTCCCATAAAAAAAAGAACAGTGTAAATAAAAATAAAAATAAACATATGTGGTATCACCGCGTGCGGAAATGTCCGAATTATAAAAATATATTATTACCGTATTTATCGGCGTATAACACGCACTTTTTAGGCTAAAATTTTTTGCCTAAAGTCTGTGTGCGTGTTATACGCCAATACCCCCCCAGGAAAGGCAGGGGGAGAGAGGCCGTCGCTGCCCGCTTCTCTCCCCCTGCCTTTCCTGGGGTCTAGAGCGCTGCTGCCGGCCCTTCTCTCCCCCTAGCTATCGGCGCCGCTGCCCGTTCTGTCCCCCTGACTATCGGTGCCGGCGCCGATAGCCAGGGGGAGAGAAGCGGCGCCGACAGCCAGGGGGAGAGAAGGGGCAGCGGCACCCATTGCCGGCGCCGCTGCCCCGTTGCCTCCCCCCATCCCCGGTGGCATAATTACCTGAGTCCGGTCCGCGCTGCTCCGCTGCTCCAGGCCTCCGTCGTGCGTCCCCGGCGTCATTGCTATGCGCTGAACGGCGCGGCGCATGACGTCAGAGCGCCGCGCCGTGCATAGCAACGACGCTGGGGTCGCACGACGGAGGCCTGGAGCAGCGCGGACCGGACTCAGATAATTATGCCACCGGGGATGGGGGGAGGCAACGGGGCAGCGGCGCCGGCAATGGGTGCCGCTGCCCCTTCTCTCCCCCTGGCTGTCGGCGCCGCTTCTCTCCCCCTGGCTATCGGCGCCGGCACCGATAGTCAGGGGGACAGAACGGGCAGCGGCGCCGATAGCTAGGGGGAGAGAAGGGCCGGCAGCAGCGCTCTAGACCCCAGGAAAGGCAGGGGGAGAGAAGCGGGCAGCGACGGCCTCTCTCCCCCTGCCTTTCCTGGGGGTATATCGGGGTATACACGCGCACACACGCACCCTCATTTTTTCATGGATATTTGGGTAAAAAACTTTTTTTACCCAAATATCCGTGGTAAAATGAGGGTGCGTGTTATAGGCCGGTGCGTGGTATACCCCGATAAATACGGTAATTAAACCTCACGGTCAATGGTGTACGCACATAAAAATTCCAAAGTCCAAAACAGCATACTTTTGGTCACATTTTATATTGTGAAAAAATGAATAAAAAGCGATCAAAAAGTCAGATCAATACAAAAATGATTCCACTAAAAACTTCAGGTCATGTTGTAAAAAAATTAGCCCGTACGCGGAAAAATAAAAAAGTTATAGGGGTCAGAAGATGACAATTTAAACATATACATTTTCGTGCATGTAGTTATGATTTTTTCCAGAAGTACGACAAAATCAAACCTATATAAGTAGGGTATCATTTTAATCGTATGGACCTACAGAATAAAGAGAAGGTGTCACTTTTACCTAAAAATGTACTGCGTAGAAACGGAAGCCCCCAAAATTTACAAAATGGTGTTTCTTCTTCAATTTTATCACGCAATTTATATTTTTTTCCCATTTGGCTGTAGATTTTTGGGAAAAATTACTGATGTCATTACAAAGTAGAATTGGTGGCACAAAAAATAAGCCATTATATGGATATTAAGGTGCAAAATTTAAAGAATTATGATTTTTTTAAAGGTAAGGAGGAAAAAAGGAAAGTGCAAAAACGGAAAGACCTTCAGTCCTAAAGGGGTTAAGGGGACATGTGCCCATTTGTCATCAAATAGCTTAGAGTGCCCTGATTCCACATTTTTTAAAGGGCTACTTGATGCAGCTATCCGGTCCCAAGATATGAGGGTTTATAGTTTGTCTGACAACTCAAGGAATAAGTCAGATGGACGTATGCTAAATTTTAATAATGGGATAAATATCAGATGATTGGAGGGATTATACATTCAGGAGGTATGAATGTTTTACATTGAGGGGTGTGTATGCCTAATACCCATCACCTGATATTCACTACAATTATTAAAATTCAGTTCATGCCTCTCTGACTGATTCCCTGAATTGTCTGAAAAACTATAAACCCTAATACCTAATGGAAGGATGTATCAAGAAACTGTAAAAAGGTGTGTGGTTGGGACTCCCTAAGCTATCTAAGCTTTTTACTATTTTTGGGGGATTGGCCACAGGTCCTCTTTCAGCGGGGCTTCATGCACATACACTTTAATATCCACATGAACAGTTTCCCATGAAAAGAACTGTTTAGAACACATACCTGTATCTTTATGTGCGTATGTTATACTGTATAGTAGGGGTACAACTGTTTGTTTACACACATTTTGGCATATATTGTAGCTCTACAAAAGGGCTTTTAGTGCAAGCTACCTAGCTTTCCTGAGTTTCTGAAAGGCAAATCTGTCCTTCACATTATATGGCTCGAGGAGGGGGATTTATGTAGCTAGGTTTAATGTTCAGCCATCTCTTTCACATCTTCATTTTTCTTACTAGGTTGACCAAATTTCCTTGATACAAAAACGGGATATTTAGATAGAAAAAATGGGATGTGATTATGTAATATGTTATATATAGTTGTAGGCCTATACAGGTGAAACTCAAAAAAATAACAATATTGTGCAAAGATAATTTATTTCAGTAATGCCACTTAAAAGGTTAAACTAATATATGAGAGAGACTCATTACATGCAAAGCAAGATAGTTCAAGCCGTGATTTTTTCATAATTGTGATGATTATGGCTTACAGCTCACGAACACCCCAAATCCCCCCCAATTACTATGATTTGGGGAGCCATGTCATCTGCTGGTATTGGTCCACTGTGCTTCATTAAGTTCAGGGTCAACGTATCCGTCTAACAGGAGATTTTGGAGCACTTCATGCTTTCTTTCCTTTTAAGTTGCATTAATAAAAAATACAATGAACTGTTGCATGATATTCACATTTTTCGAGTTTTAATCGAGTTTTACCTGTATATAGTTGCAGGTCCCCATCCTGCCCGCATATTTCATTTTAGGTTCCCTCAAATATAGTTGTAGGTCCAAAGACTTCCCTCATATATAGTTAAAGGGGTATTCAAGGAAAATTATTTTTATTTTTTTAGAGAAACTGGCTCCAGAAAGTTAAACAGATTTGTAAATTACTTCTATTCAAAAATCTTGATCCTTCCAATAGTTATCAGCTGCTGAAGTTGAGTTGTTCTTTTCTGTCTGACAACAGTGCTCTCTGCTGAGACCTCTGTCTGTTTCAGGAACTGTCCGGAGCATAAGAGGTTTGCTATGGGGATTTGCTCCTACTCTGGACAGCTCCCGAGACAGGTACCATAAAAGAGCAGTTAGACAGAAAAGAACAACTCAACTTCAGCAGCTGATAAGCACTGGAAGGATTAAGATTTTTTAATAGAAGTAATTTACAAATCTGTTTAACTTTCTGGAGTCAGTTGATATATATATATATATATATATATATATATATATATATATATATAAAGTTTTTTCCTGGAATACCCCTTTAACCCTTAACCTGTTAAGGACCAAGGGCGTACCTGTACGCCCTGAGTCCGCTCCTTTTCTGCCCCGCATCATAGCGGGTCGAGCCCGGCCTCTAACAACAACCGAGACCTGTGGCTAATAGCGTGCGGCACTGCTTTCAAAGTTGATCGCCACGTCTAAAGTGAAACTAAACCCCCCAGCTAGCTCAGTGGGCTGTTCAGGACCGCCACAGTGAAATCGCGGCATCCCGAACAGCTGTAGGACACGACCATTGTTGTGTGTGAGGTCACACAACCACCGATGGTAAGAGTCTCTAGTTATTTTACTGGCTTAGCCAAAGGTGGTTTTTACGCTATGGAGCGCTCTCCTTTTTATCTTTGATCTGGCACTATGGGGGCATCGTAAACACACATGGCCTTCAATTTCGGACACATTCTCTCTACAAAAGACCAATGGTGCTCCTTATCTTCTGAGCATTGTAGTTCGCCCGCAGAGCACTTTACATCCACTTATGGGGTATGTTCTTATTCAGAAGAAATGGGGTTACAAATTTTGGGGGGCGTTTTTCTTATTCTCCCTTGTGAAAATGAAAAATGTAGGGTAACACCTGCATTTTAGTAACATTTTTTTTTTCCCATCCAACTTTAACGAAAATTTGTCAAACACCTGTGGGGTGTTAAGGCTTGTAACGGGGTCACATGTGGTTATTTATTGTTTTGCGTTTTTGTCCAAACCGCTGTAAAATCAGACACCCCTGTGCAAATCACCAATTTAGACCTCAAATGTACATGATGCGCTCTCACTTCTGAGCCATGTTGTGCGCCCGCAGATCTCTTTACACCCACATATGGGGTAGTTCCGTACTCAGAAGAGATTGCATTACAAACTTTGGGGGTCTTTTTTACCTTTTACCGCTTGTGAAAACTAAAAGTATGGGGCAACACCAGCATGTTAGTGTAAAAAATTTAACATTTTTACACTAACATGCTGGGGTAGACCTCAACTTTAGCTTTTCATAAGGGGTAAAAGGAGAAAAAGCCCCCCAAAATTTGTAACACATGTTCTCCTGAGTATGGAAATACCCCATATGTGGCACTAAACTGTTGCTTTGAAATACGACAGGGCTCCAAAGTGAGAAAGCGCCATGCACATTTGAAGCCTATTTTGAGATTTGCCTCCGCCACCAAAATACCTAACAGCAGTGTTTCCCAAACAGGGTGCCTCCAGCTGTTGCAAAACTCCCAGCATGCCTTGAAGTCAGCAGCTGTCCGGCAATACTGGGAGTTGTTGTTTTTCAATAGCTGGAGGCTCCGTTTAGAAAACAGTACTGTACAAGATGTTTTTTTTTCTTATTGGAGGGGAGGACTGTGTAAGGGGGGTGTATATGTAGTGCTTTACTTTTAATTTTGTGTGGTGTACTGTTTTTAGGGTACATTCACATGGGTTGATGTTTACAGTGAGTTTCTTGCTGGGAGTTTGAGCTGAGGCGGAAAATTTGCCACATCTCAAACTTGCCGCAGAAAACTCGCTGTAAACCCCCTCCCGTGTGAATGTACCCTGTACATTCACATGGGGGGGGGGGGCAAACCTCAAGCTGGTGCAAAACTACTACTCCCAGCATGCACTGACAGACCATACATGCTGGGAATTGAAGTTATGCAACAGCTGGAGGCACATTGGTTGCGCAACAGAGTTTGTTACTTAACTCAGTGTTTCGCAACCAGTGGGCCTCCAGCTGCTGCAAAACTAGAACTCCCAGCATGTACAGTCTCTCAGTGTATGCTGGGAGATGTATTTTTGACACAGCTGGAAGCACACTGGTTGCAAAACACTGAGTTAGGATACAAACTTTGTTTCACAACCAATGTGTCTCCAGCTGTTGCAAAATTGCAACGCTCAGTATGCATTGACAGTCAAAGGGCATGCTGAGAGTTGTAGTTTTGCAACAGCTGGAGACACACTGCTACAACTCCCAGCATGCCCTTTGGTAGTCTGTGCATGCTGGGAGTTGTAGTTATGCAACAGCGTGATACACATTTGTTCATAGAAAAAATGTGCCTCCGGCTGTTGCATAACTACAATCCCCAGCATGTACAGACTACCAAAGGGCATGCTGGGAGTTGTAGTTGGAACTCCTGATGTTGCAAAACTACAACTCCCAGCATGCCCTTTGGCTGTGCATGCAGAGAGTTTTTGCTAAGCAACAGCAGGAGGTGAACAGGCCTCACTTCCTGCTGTATCCTGCCGCCGGAACCACCACTCGCCGCTGCAGGGACCCAGGGAGAGATAAGAGACCTCCACTGGCCCCGATTTCTGCCCTGATCACTGCCCAGCAGGGCAGTGATTGGTCGGTCATTCCGACCGATCAATCACGTGATCGTGAGGTGGCACCCATGCCACCTCACTCCTGCTGGGTAAAGGTGAATGGGGCTGTCTCGGAAAGCCCCATTTACCTTTTTTTTCTGGGTCACCAGAAACCCAATTGACCCGGGATCGTCCACATGGGGGGCGGGGCCCTCAGGACTCCCCCAGGGGTTTGTACAGGGTTCCTACTGATAGAAATTCCAACGGGGGTACAGGTACGCCCTGGGTCCTTAAGTACCAGGGCGTTAGGACGGACCTGTACGCCCTGGGTCCTTAAGTGGTTAAAGACCCCCATGTGTAGTGGGGCCCCATGTATAGTTAAAGGCTCCTATATGTATGGGGGTCTACATCTGTTATAAGCCCCCTGTGCCCCATATAGACTCATATTTAAGAGCCTACAACTATGTATGGGGGCAACACTGTTGTAGGCATATACAGTTAAAGGCCCCCTCTATGCTCCCATCAATTTTTTCCCGATCTTTTAAAAACTTAACAATCTTTAAATTTTGTAATAAAAAGATGGACACTCAAGAAAAAACTAAGCTTTCTCCATCAAAACAGGATGCATGGTCAGCCTAACAATAAACCAGGCCCATAATAAGCCACACCCCTCATTCTCAAAGCCGAACCATCTCTGGAAAATATTTTCATGTTGCCAACAATGCGAAAATATAGATAAACTCTGTGATACATGTTTTTTTTCCTTCTTGCTTTTCCTTTTGTCAATGGACGAGTGCACACTTGCAGGAGTTGTGCTGTCCTCTGCTGGATCTTCTGTGCCAGAGCAGAGGTGTTCAAAAAAATAGCCTTCAAAAATCTCAAATCTGATGGGTCAGCTATAACATTTAAACAGTACAAAGAGCTTAATAAAATCTGTAAAAATGTAATAAAAACAGCAAAAATTCCAAATGAGAGACAGGTGGCCAAAGAAAGCAAAGCTAATCCTAAATATTTTTTTTAGATATATAAATGCAAAAAAAAACAAGGACAGAGCATGTAGGACCCCTTAATAATGATAATGGGGAGGTTGTCACAGGCGATCAAGAGAAGGAAGAGCTACTGAATGGGTTCTTTAGTTCTGTATATACTAAGGAAGAAGGAGCTGACATTGGACAGGTCAGTGCTGGTAACACATCATGTAATGTACTGAACTGGCTTAATGTAGAGATGGTACAAGGTAAGTTAAGTAATATAAATGTAAGCAAATCTCCAGGGCCAGACGGATTGCACCCAAGAGTTCTTAGAGAGGTAAGTTTAGTAATATCTGTACCCCTGTTCATGATATTTAGAGATTCACTGGTGTCTGGTATTGTGCCAAGGGACTGGCGCAAGGCGAATGTGGTGCCAATCTTCAAGAAGGGCTCTAGGTCTTCCCCAGGAAACTATAGACCGGTAAGTTTAACGTGCATTGTGGGTAAACTGTTTGAAGGACTTATAAGGGATTACATACAGGAATACATAGGGGATAATAGTATTATAAGTGATAACCAGCATGGGTTTACTAAGGATAGAAGTTGTCAAACAAATCTAATTTGCTTTCATGAAGAGGTGAGTAGAAGCCTTGATAGAGGATTGGCTGTGGATATAGTGTTTCTGGATTTTGCTAAAGCATTTGATACTGTCCCTCACAGACCTCTGACAGGTAAGTTAAGGTCTTTGGGTTTGGAAATTTTAGTTTGTAACTGGATTGAACACTGGCTCATGGATTGTACCCAGAGAGTGGTGGTCAATGATTCGTACTCTGATTGGTCCCCGGTAATTAGTGGTGTACCCCAAGGTTCTGTACCGGGACCGCTGTTGTTTAATTTATTTATCAATGATATAGAGGAAGGCATTAACAGCTCTGTTTCTATCTTTGCAGATGGCACCAAGCTTTGTAGCACGGTACAGTCTATAGAGGATGTGTATAGGTTACAAGATGACTTGGATAGACTAAGTGTCTGGGCATCCACTTAGCAAATGAGGTTCAATGTAGATAAATGTAAAGTTTTGCATCTGGGTACTAATAACCTGCATGCGTCGTATGTCTTAGGGGGGATTAAACTGACAGAGTCAATGGTAGAGAAGGATCTGGGTGTACTTGTAGATCACAGACTACAGAATAGCATGCAATGTCAGGCTGCTGCTTCCAAGGCCGGCAGGATATTGTCATGTATAAAAAGAGGCATGGACTCGAGGGACAGGGACATAATACTCCCTCTTTATAAAGCATTGGTACGACTTCACCTGGAATATGCTGTTCAGTTTTGGGCACCAGTCCATAAAAGGGACACTGTGGAGCTGGAAAGGGTGCAGAGACGCACGACTAAACTAATATGGGGCATGGAACATCTTAGCTATGAGGAGCGATTAAAGGAGTTACAATTGTTTAGTCTTGAGAAGAGACGTCTAAGGGGGGATATGATAAATGTATATAAGTATATTAATGGCCCATACAAAAAATATGGAGAAAAACTGGTCCAGGTTAAACCCCCCCCCCCCCCCCCAAAGGACAAGGGGGCACTCCCTCTGTCTGGAGAAGAAAAAGTTTAGTCTCAAGGGGCGACACGCCTTCTTTACCATGAGAACTGTGAACTTATGGAACAGTCTACCTCAGGAACTGGTCACAGCAGGAAAAATTAACAGCTTTAAAACAAGATTAGATACATTCCTGGAACTAAATAACATTAATGCTTATGAAGAAATATAAAATCCCATCCCTTCCCCAATATCGCGCCACACCCCTACCCTTCAATTCCCTGGTTGAACTTGATGGACATATGTCTTTTTTCAACCGTACTAACTATGTAACTATGTAACCAAACAGGATATAAATATAGAATACTGTTCACACTGAACAAAGAAAACTAACAAACAAGATTAGGTCCAGAACACAAGACTGGGAAATGGACGAGTCCACACAGACTCAAGGAACAAACAGGAATAAAAACTCAATCCCCCAGAAAACCTCCAGAAAACACGGAAATGTCTTGATACTAGAACTCAATCTCCCAGAGTCCACCATGGAGCACGGAGATATCTTGTACTGAAACTCAATTCCCCAGAGTCCCATTAAAAGGTCACAGGGATGTCTTGTTACAAAAATTCAGAAAACGGATACATGAAGACTCACAGTGTGAACAGCGACATAGCAGAACAGATATACTAATCCTAAAACTGACTAATGTACCACAGACTAAAATCTACAATAAAAGACTATTTAACCATAGCTAAAATTCAGATCATATAACAAGATAAATACAAGATAAATGCTCAAGCAGACATAGAAGTATAATGCACAGACATCATAGCAGCATTATTGAACAAGCAAAGTGTATTGCACTAAATAACCAGCAACTAGAATGCAGATTGAGCTGGAGTTATATATAGACACAACCGCTTTGCACATGGGTGAAAGGCTTAACTCTTCCACGCCTGGAAAGTTATGCAAAAAATGCAAAAAACACACACTACTGTATGGTGCACAAAGTAAGAAGGCAAGATACCTATAGTACAGGGTGGGCCGTTTATATGGATACACCTTAATAAAATGGGAATGGGTGGTGATATTAACTTCCTGTTTGTGTCGCATTAGGATATGTGAGGGGGAAAACTTTTCACGACGGGTGGTGACCATGGCGGCCATTTTGAAGTCGGCCATTTTGAATCCAACTTTGGTTTTTTCAATAGGAAGAGGGTCATGTGACACATCAAACTTATTGGGAATTTCACAAGAAAAACAATTATGTGCTTTTTTAACTAGGGATGTCCCGATACCATTTTTTAAGACCGAGTACGAGTATCGATACTTTAATTCTAGTACTCGCCGATACCAAGTACGAGTACTTATATTTTAAAGGGAATCTGACAGCATGGTGACCCGGTTTCTGGCGCTGTTTACCTTATGATATGTAGGTTCCTTGTTGTGTACAATGGAGGTGGCTGCTGTAGTATGAGCACAGACTCCTCTCTTCTCCATTAGACAGAACAGGGAATTTGCATTGGTGGTGAGAACGATGTACACATGGTGAGCAGCGGTAGATACCGGGTCACCTGCACTATCTACATATAAATTCAAGTAAGTAGTATCTCCTTGCAGACATTAGCAGCAGCCCCCTGGCAGTCATTAGTAGCAGACCCCCCCTCCCCCTGTAGACTGCAGGCCCACCCCCTTGTAGACATAAGTAGCAGCCCCCCTGTAGACCACAGCCCCCCTTTATACAGTGGGCCCCAATTTAAACAGCAGCAGGCCCCCCTTTAGACAGCAGCAGGGCCCCCCATTTAGACAGCAGCAGAGCCCCCCGTTTAGATAGCAGCAGGGCCCCCCATTTAGATAGCAGCAGCAGGGCCCCCCGGTAGACACCAGCAGTCCCTCCCCCTTTAGACATTAGAAGCAGCCCCCTCCTTGCAGACAGCTCACCTGTGGCTGTCCTCTGTCGGGTGCTGCTGCTCTGCTGCCCAGTTCTCCCGTCCTCCGGTCCGTATCATGTCGTCCCATGGAGGAGCATGTGACATATACGTCACTCTGCTTCCTCCGTAGCGTTACGCTGTGCGCAGGGGAGGAGGCGGAGTGATGTGTGTGTCACATGCTCCTCCATAGAACAACATGATGCGGACCGGAGGACGGGAGAACGGGGCAGCAGAGCGGCACCAGGTATCGGGCATGGTAAATCGCTAGTATCGGCCCCGATACCAGTATCAGTATTGGGACATCCCTAGTTTTAACGTAACTTTATTCTTTCATGAGTTATTTACAAGTTTCTGACCACTTATAAAATGTGTTCAATGTGCTGCCTATTGTTGTTGGATTGTCAATGCAACCCTCTTCTCCCACTCTTCACACACTAATAGCAACACTGCAGGAGAAATGCTAGCACAGGCTTCCAGTATCCGTAGTTTCAGGTGCTGCAGAATGGGCAAAACAAAAATTGGAAACGGACCCTTAGTTTACGCAGATTTTGTTCAGTGATGAGGCAAAACTTTTATGTGAATGGTGAAGTTAACATACAAAACCACCGCTATTGGTCTGACACTAACCCACATTGGATAGATCCCTCTAAGACTGTTGGAACACAAAAATTGAAGGTATGTTGTGGTATATGGGGTACAAAGATAGTGGGGCCATTCTTCATCAATGGAAACCTCAAGGCCACTGGATATGCTAAATTTCTACATGATGATGTGTTTCCCTCTTTATGCACTGAAGCTGGCACATTCCCTGAGTTTTTCCAGCAAGATGGTGCACCACCACATTATGGGTGTCAGGTCCGAGCATTCCTAGGTGAACAGTTTCCTGGAAAGTGGATTGGTCGTTGTGGGCCTGTTGAATGGCCCCCAAGGTCTCCTGATCTGACCCCCTTAGACTTTTATCTTTGGGGTCATCTGAAGGCAATTGTCTATGCTGTGAAGATACAAGATGTGCAGGACCTGAAACTACGGATACAGGGAGCCTGTGCTAGCATTTCTCCTGCGGTGTTGCTATGAGTGTGTGAAGAGTGGAAGAAGAGGTTGCATTGACAATCCAAGACAATGGGCAGCACATGGAACACATTTTATAAGTGGTCAGAAACTTGTAAATAACTCATGAAAGAATAAAGTTACGTTAAACCAAGCACATCATTGTTTTTCCCAATAAGTTTGATGTGTCACATGACCCTCTTCCTATTGAAAAAACAAAAGTTGGATTCAAAATGGCCAACTTCAAAATGGCCACCATGGTCACCACCCATCTTGAAAGGTCCCCCCCCCCCCCTCACATATCCTAATGCGCCACAAACAGGAAGTTAATATAAACCATTTCCATTTTATTACGGTGTATCCATATAAATGGCCCACCCTGTATAATGTAATGCCCTATATTGGGTAGCTACATATAGTAACATTATTGCAAAAAGAAACCCCCAATAAATGTATGATGAGCCTTGTAAATAGAGTCCAATTGATAATATACCCAAAGAAAAAGGGGCTACTCAAATATAATTGATAAAATGGTACAATCTTTATTTCACATGATTTTAAAATTTGTATAACATGATTAAAAAAAGGAGGAATACGACACAGACAGGCGGCATACCTGGGACAAACATACATAAGATAAGTGTGCAAAAATGTGCTGGCACTGAGAAGATAAGGGGAGATTTATCAAAAACTGTCCAGAGGAAAAGTCGCCCAGTTGCCCATAGCAACCAATCAGATTGCTTATTTCATTTTGCAGAGGCCTTGTTAAAAATGAAAGAAGCTATCTGATTGGTTGCTATGGGCAACTGTTCCTCTGGACACGTTTTGATAAATCTCCCCATAGTGATTTAACATCTGCTACATCATAAGGCTGCTGCAAGCTCAAACTACTGTTTCTAATGCCAAGGGCATATGTAAAGTGCAAGTGCAATATACTATAACATTAGATGAAACCATATGGCCTAGCAACCTGGTAAACACCCTGGTCAGGTGACTGGGTGTTTAGTCATGTGACAATCATGTGATAATAACAAAAACAATACAAGTGAACAGAGCAAAAAATCTAATAAAGAGAATATGCTCTTTTCCACAGTGTTTGGGGGCCATGAACTCGACTTCCTGGATGTTAACCTCCTGGAGGTATGATTATGTGTAGAAATTTTTACCAGAAGTGGTACAATTTTTTGCATTGAAATTTCACATCTCCCCCCGTCACATTCCCCCTCCCTTGTCACATTTCCCCCCCCTTATCACATTCTCCTCCCCTTTGTCACACCCCCTTGTCACATCCCCCCCTTGTCACATTCTTCCCCCCTTGTCACATTCCCCCCCCCCTCTGTCACATTTCCCCCTTTGTCACATTCTTCCTCCCTCCACGTCACATTCCCCCCTCCATGTCACACTCCCCTCCCCCTTATCACACACCCCCTTATCACATTCCCCCCCCCCTTATCACATTCCCCCCCTTATCACACCCCCCCTTATCACATTGCCCCCCCCCTTATCACATCCCCCCCTTATCACATTCCCCCCCCTTTGTCACATTCCCCCCCCCCCTTTTTGTCACATTCTTCCCCCCCCCTTTTTGTCACATTCTCCCCCCCTTGTCACCTTTTCTTGTCCTGCAGTAACACACACTAGGCTTGCCGGGCAGATTTCAAACCTAGTGTATTTGCTGCAGAACAAGTCCTTTCCCCTTCAGCCAGGGCCGGATTAACGTAGGGGCGGATGGAGCTGCAGCTCCAGGCCCTTACATGAAAATAGGCCCAGCGGCCTCCACAGACAGCCCGCATAGGCCGCCAGGCGCCCACGATAAATATGATAACAGAAAAAGAGGGCCGGCCCTGCTTCTTACTTACAGCCCTGGGTCACTGCAGGCCGCTGCAGCACTGTTTTCTTTTTATAAATAGTTATCCTTCGGCCCTTTAAGGTGAGTGCAGGGGCCGTGGCCGCAATGCCTCTCTGGGAAGAGAGCAGAGGGATGCTCCTCCCCCTCCCCTCCCCTCCCCCACACTCCTCTGTGTGCAGGCTGCAGCCCTATTGGAGCAGGCAGGTTCTTTGCTTCCTGTTCCATTGCTGACTACATCATCCGCCCGCGCCAAAGGGGAAAAGGAAGACTTCCCCTGCCCACCGCTGCGGCCCCCTATACAACAGATAATTTTCTGGTAGAGGGGCAAATTGCTGTTTGGGGGGTCAGTGGGAGTTAAATGGGCAATTTCTTAATGTTTCCTGACCAGGGTGCCTTCAGCAGTTTTAAAACTACAACTCCCAGCATGCCTTTGGCTGTCCAGACATGCTGGGAGTTGTAGTTTTGCAACACTTTAACTATCTCATATCTATCTATCTGTCTATCTATCTTTCTCCTATCTATCTATCTCACATCTATCTCATATCTATCTATCTTTCTCCTATCTATCTATCTCACATCTATCTCATATCTATCTATCTATCTATCTATCTCATATCTATCTCATATCTATCTATCTATCTATCTATCTCATATCTATCTATCTCATATCTATCTATCTATCTCATATCTATCTATCTCATATCTATCTATCTCATATCTATCTATCTATCCATCCATCTATCTCATATCTATCTATCTATCCATCTATCTATCTATCTATGTCATATCTATCTATCTATCTCATATCTATCTCATATCTATCTATCTATCTCATATCTATCTATCTATCTCATATCTATCTCATATCTATCTATCTATCTCATATCTATCTTATTTCTATCTTATATCTCAGTGTTTCCTGACCATGGTGCCTCCAGCTGTTGCAAAACTATAACTTCCAGCATGTGTTTGGCTGTCCAGGCATGCTGAAAGTTATAGTTTAGCAACAGCTGGAGGCACCTGGGTTAGGAAACACTGATCTATCTATGTTGTATCTAATATCTATATTATATCTCAGTGTTTCCACTATACCAGTGTACCCAATATACCAATGTACCCAATATACCAGTGTACCCAGTGATACAGTGTACCCAATACACCAGTGTACCCAGTGATAGTGTACTCAATATACCAGTGTACCCAATATACCAGTGTACCCAATATACCAGTGTACCCAGTGATAGTGTACCCAATATACCAGTGTACCCAGTGATAAAGTGTACCCAATATACCAGTGTACCCAGTGATAGTGTACCCAATATACCAGTGTACCCAGTGATACAGTGTACCCAATATACCAGTGTACCCAATATACCAGTGTACCCAGTGATAGTGTACTCAATATACCAGTGTACCCAATATACCAGTGTACCCAGTGATAGTGTACCCAATATACCAGTGTACCCAGTGATACAATGTACCCAATATACCAGTGTACCCAGTATACCAGTGTACCCAGTATACCAGTGTACCCAATATACCAGTTTTACCAATATACCAGTGTACCCAGTGATCCAGTGTACCCAATATACCAGTGCACCCAATATACCAGTGTACCCAATATGCCAGTGTACCCTATATACCAGTGTACCCTATATACCAGTATACCCAATATACCAGTGTACCCAGTATACCAGTGTACCCAATATACCAGTTTTACCAATATAGCAGTGATCCAGTGTACCCAGTATACCTAATATACCAGTGTACCTAATATACCAGTGTACCCAATATACCAGTGTACCTCTGTATACCAGTATACCCAATATACCAGTGTATCCTATATACCAGTGTACCCAATATACCAGTGTACCCAATATACCAGTGTACCCAGTGATACAGTGTACCCAATATACCAGTGTACCCAGTATACCAGTGTACCCAGTATACCAGTGTACCCAATATACCAGTGTACCCAATGATAGTGTACCCAATATAGCAATGTACCCAGTATACCAGTGTACCCAATGATAGTGTACCCAATATACCAGTGTACCCAATATACCAGTGTACCCAGTGATACAGTGTACCCAATATACCAGTTTACCCAATATACCAGTGTATCCAGTGTACCCAGTATACCAGTGTACCCAATATACCAGTGTAACCTATATACCAGTGTACCCAGTGATACAGTGTACTCTCCCCAGGGCACCGGCTGCTCTTCTGCCCCACATAGTGGATAGTCCTGATGGGCAGGGGCATATACTATCACTAGGGTCCGGGTATATACTGTCACTGGGGTCCGGGTATATACTGTCACTGGGGTCCGGGCATATACTGTCACTAGGGTCCGGGTATATACTGTCACTAGGGTCCAGTGTACCCAATATACCAGTGTACCCAATATACCAGTGTACCCAGTGATAGTGTACTCAATATACCAGTGTACTCAATATACCAGTGTACCCAATATACCAGTGTACCCAGTCATAGTGTACCCAATATACCAGTGTACCCAGTGATACAGTGTACCCAATATACCAGTGTACCCAGTGATACAGTGTACCCAATATACCAGTGTACCCAGTATACCAGTGTACCCAATATACCAGTTTTACCAATATACCAGTGTACCCAGTGATCCAGTGTACCCAATATACCAGTGCACCCAATATACCAGTGTACCCTATATGCCAGTGTACCCTATATACCAGTGTACCCTATATGCCAGTATACCCAATATACCAGTGTACCCAGTATACCAGTGTACCCAATATACCAGTTTTACCAATATACCAGTGATCCAGTGTACCCGGTATACCTAATATACCAGTGTACCTAATATACCAGTGTACCCAATATACCAGTGTACCTCTATATACCAGTATATCCAATATACCAGTGTACCCTATATACCTGTGTACCCAATATACCAGTGTACCCAATATACCAGTGTACCCAGTGATACAGTGTACCCAATATACCAGTGTACCCAGTATACTAGTGTACCCAGTATACCAGTGTACCCAATATACCAGTGTACCCAATGATAGTGTACCCAATATACCAGTGTACCCAATGATAGTGTACCCAATATACCAGTGTACCCAATATACCAGTGTACCCAATATACCAGTGTACCCAATATACCAGTGTATCCAGTGTACCCAGTATACCAGTGTACCCTATATACCAGTGTACCCTATATATCAGTGTACCCAGTGATACAGTGTACTCTCCCCAGGGCACCGGCTGCTCTTCTGCCCCACATAGTGGATAGTCCTGATGGGCAGGGGCATATACTATCACTAGGGTCCGGGTATATACTGTCACTGGGGTCCGGGTATATACTGTCACTGGGGTCCGGGCATATACTGTCACTGGGGTCCGGGCATATACTGTCACTGGGGTCCGGGTATATACTGTCACTGGGGTCCGGGTATATACTGTCACTGGGGTCCGGGTATATACTGTCACTGGGGTCCGGGTATATACTGTCACTGGGATCCGGGTATATACTGTCACTGGGGTCCGGGTATATTCCTCTTTCCTTCCTCATTAAACTAAAGGGCTCTTGTTTTTCTTGTCCTGGGTTTTCAAATATTTTTTTTTATAGATAATGTGGAAGTTAGTAGGCAATGGGGGGGGGGGGGGGGGGCAGGCCTTGAGTTGTGTAAGGGGCCCCAACATTTCTGATGGCAGCCCTGGTCTTGTATATAATCACTTATATGGTATACAGATCCTGTAACTTTCGCTATATGGGCACTGTTTGGGGAATACTGGTCTGTGTATAGTGGTTTTATTCAGTACAGTATGGCGATATTATCAAGTTATTGTGTGGTGATATATATTTCCTCCTTGTATACTGGTATTATTGTGTGATGTATATATTTCCTCCTTGTATACTGGTATTATTGTGTGGTGGTATATATTTCCTCCTTGTATACTGGTATTCTTGGTCATGGAAAATTATCTTACCTATGTTAACTTGTTAAATTTTTTCTTTTCTTTTATTTTGTGTGTAGGTTGGGGCATTAGGAGGCATTTGGGTTGGATAGGGGCGTGGCAGAGGTGTGGCCATGGGTGGAGCCTCACAGGGGGCCCTTGTTTTATTTGGTCCGAGGGCCCTGAGTGTTGTCAGTCCGCCCCTGCCTGGGTGGTCACATGGTCACATGTACTCAATATACCAGTGTACCCAATATACCAGTGTACCCAATATACCAGTGTACCCAGTGATAGTGTACCCAATATACCAGTGAACCCAGTGATAAAGTGTACCCAATATACCAGTGTACCCAGTGATAGTGTACCCAATATACCAGTGTACCCAGTGATACAGTGTACCCAATATACCAGTGTACCCAATATACCAGTGTACCCAATATACCAGTGTACCCAGTGATAGTGTACTCAATATACCAGTGTACTCAATATACCAGTGTACCCAATATACCAGTGTACCCAATATACCAGTGTACCCAGTGATAGTGTGCCCAATATACCAGTGTACCCAGTAATACAGTGTACCCAATATACCAGTGTACCCAGTATACCAGTGTACCCAATATACTAGTTTTACCAATATACCAGTGTACCCAGTGATCCAGTGTACCCAATATACCAGTGCACCCAATATACCAGTGTACCCAATATGCCAGTGTACCCTATATACCAGTGTACCCTATATACCAGTATACCCAATATACCAGTGTACCCAGTATACCAGTGTACCCAATATACCAGTTTTACCAATATACCAGTGATCCAGTGTACCCAGTATACCTAATATACCAGTGTACCTAATATACCAGTGTACCCAATATACCAGTGTACCTCTATATACCAGTATACCCAATATACCAGTGTACCCTATATACCAGTGTACCCAATATACCAGTGTACCCAATATACCAGTGTACCCAGTGATACAGTGTACCCAATATACCAGTGTACCCAGTATACCAGTGTACCCAATATACCAGTGTACCCAATGATAGTGTACCCAATATACCAGTGTACCCAGTATACCAGTGTACCCAATATACCAGTGTACCCAATGATAGTGTACCCAATATACCAGTGTACCCAATATACCAGTGTACCCAGTGATACAGTGTACCCAATATACCAGTGTACCCAATATACCAGTGTATCCAGTGTACCCAGTATACCAGTGTACCCTATATACCAGTGTACCCAGTGATACAGTGTACTCTCCCCAGGGCACTGGCTGCTCTTCTGCCCCACATAGTGGATAGTCCTGATGGGCAGGGGCATATACTGTCACTAGGGTCCGGGTATATACTGTCACTGGGGTCCGGGTATATACTGTCACTGGGGTCCGGGCATATACTGTCACTAGGGTCCGGGTATATACTGTCACTGGGGTCCGGGTATATACTGTCACTGGGGTCCGGGTATATACTGTCACTGGGGTCCGGATATATACTGTCACTGGGGTCCAGGTATATTCCTCTTTCCTTCCTCATTAAACTAAAGGGCTCTTGTTTTTCTTGTCCTGTGTTTTCAAATATTTTTTTTTATAGATAATGTGGAAGTTAGTAGGCAGAGGGGGGGGGGCAGGCCTTGAGTTGTGTAAGGGGCCCCAACATTTCTGATGGCAGCCCTGGTCTTATATATAATCACTTATATGGTATACAGATCCTGTAACTTTCGCTATATGGACACTGTTTGGGGAATACTGGTCTGTGTATAGTGGTTTTATTCAGTACAGTATGGCGGTATTATCAAGTTATTGTGTGGTGGTATATATTTCCTCCTTGTATACTGGTATTCTTGGTCATGGAAAATTATCTTACCTATGTTAACTTGTTAAATATTTTCTTTTCTTTTCTTTTGTGTGTAGGTTGGGGCATTAGGAGGCATTTGGGTTGGATAGGGGCGTGGCAGAGGTGTGGCCATGGGTGGAGCCTCACAGGGGGCCCTTGTTTTATTTGGTCCGAGGGCCCTGAGTGTTGTCAGTCCGCCCCGGCCTGGGTGGTCACATGGGCTGGGTAACCTCCTGACCAGCGTGACTCATGTCGCGGTATCGTAGGACGCTCCTCCCCCCTGTCAGAAAGAGGATCGTATGTGCTGCTTTCCTGCCTGGCCCATGCCAGTCAAAAAATGTTACTGTGTGACAGCGGCTGAGGTCCCGCCGGCGGTCATTGTTCTCTGCCTCTGAAGTCCCCCAAAAAGGTACCACCACCAGTCATGAACTGACTTGCCATTCAGGTACATAGAAAAGATAGGTGACAATTTCTCACCTAGCTTTTCCATGCTCCTGAATGGCATGCCTGCTTATAAATGCTCAGTTATTATAGGCAGACATGCCATTCAGGAGCATGGAAAACTAGGTGAGAAATTGTCACCAAGCTTTTCTGTGTACCTGAATGGCATGACTGCTTATCATAGCTCAGTTATTATAGATAGATTTACCTATAACCTTTCTGTCATATCTGTCTATTCTATGGTAAGCAGATATGCCATTCAGGAGCCCAGAAGCCCAGGACCTACAAAATAAAGTTAATGGGAGAGACTTATCAAAACCTGTGAAGAGTAGTGGTGCAGTTGCCCATAGCAACCAATCAGATCGCTTCTTTCATTTTTTTTAAAAGCCTCTGAAAAATGAAAGAAGTGATCTGATTGGTTGCTATGGGCAACTGCACCGCTCTTCTTCACAGGTTTTGATAAATCTCCCCCAATGTGGGACTGTTTGCAAAAAGTGCACTGTGTAGAAAGCCCCCCAAATTTTTTTTTTTTAAGTTTGTCCCACAAATATTTGTTTGTTTGTCATTGCAAAGTATAATTGGTGACGCAAAAAAACAAGCCCTTATATGAGTCTGTAGGTAGAAAAGTAAGATTTATGTCTAGAGATGAGCGAATCAGAGCTGACGAACCCGAATTCATTACAAATTTCAGAAAATATATATGATTCGCAACGAATGCGAATATCGCTGCGATTGTATCGCACAAATCGCTTCATTATACTCCATTTACTGTGGTGCAGGCTCCAGGGCCTCTAAAATGGCGGATCCACATGTCAGTATATGGGGCAAGGAATGCTGGGAAGGCAGGAAGAGAAGTAGGCGGGATGACCCTGAATCACATGCAGGATGTAGCCTATCAGCAGCCAGTCACCCCTGTGATGTCACAGCCCTATATAATCGCAGCCATCTTGCGGCCAGTCACTTCATTATATTACACTGCAGAAGGATCATAGGACGCAGAGCCTGTGTGTGTTACAGCAGAGAAAAGCGCAGTCCAGCAGCATTTAACATCCTCCTAGTAACATCAGATAAAAGAAGTGATCTAATTGGTTGCTGTGGGCAACTCAGCAACTTTTGGACACTAACATATATTCATCTATCCTGGTAATTTAATGTGCATAAAACATGACGGATGCGCTTTATTTGTGTTAAACAAAATTGCTTTGTGTTGCTTTTTCATTTTATATATTTCGATAAAAAGGCCCATCAAAATCTTCAGCACCAGGCCCATGATCCTCTTAATCCGGCCCTGCCTTTAGCCAATCACTGGCTTGACAAGTGACACCACTGCGGCCGGTGATTGGCTGAAAAGGGAAAGGTCCTACAAGGTGAATAATGAAGAGAGGACACCCCGGACCGCACGGAGGGGGGAACGGCATGTGCAGGGACAAGGTGAGCAGAGGTTTTTTTTGTGTTTTTCTAGCAGGGTGCCTCCAGCTGTTGTGAAACTACTACTCCCAGCATGCCCGGACAGCCTTTGGCTGTTTGGGTATGCTGAGAGTTGTAGTTTTGCAACAGTTGGAGCCCCCCTGGTAGGGAAACACTGACTTTTAGTATTTTGTCTTTACCTGCTCTGGCCGGTCCCCGCCACAAGAGCCGACTTGAGCAGATAATTGCATGTTTTCCCGGGGGCTGTATCGCTATATCGCAGAAAGCAAAAACCGCGATTTCATTGCTTTTGCGATATATCGTGCAGGCCCGCCAGCAACTCTGCAATTCTATCCCGAGCATGACTCGGGGTTACCGCTCCTGGCAGGGAAAATTAACCCAGAGTCACGCTCGGGATAATCGCTAAGAAGGTTAAACTGAAAGTGGTTGACAATGCCCTCACCACTGAAGGATTTCGCAAACCCACTGCTAAGAACCCACTTTTGCATTATTCGAGTTCTCACCCCCAGCACGTGAAAAAGAGCATTCCCTTCTCCCAATTTCTCCGCCTTCGGAGGATCAACAGTACCGATCAAGCGTTTGAGAATCAGGCCCAGGACCTTAAAATGCCTCTACTTGCTAGGCAATATCCTGAAAACATAATTAACGACAGCCTTCTTAGAGTCAAGTCTATGAAAAGATCAGACATCCTCCAACAGAGAAGATGTGAAACATCGCCTAGACGTTTTTGCTTCTCTTTAGCGAATTCCAACATGAACCAACAATTGGCTTGTGCCATCTGCTGCAATTGGTTCATCTTGGAATCTGATCCTGACCTTCACGAAATTACCCAACACCCCCCTCTTGTCACCTATAGGAAAAGCACCACTATAGGTGAAAAACTTAACAGGATACTGAACACCAGTACACACCACAACCCAAATAATAACTGGCTGCCTCAACACTCCCCCACAGGCAACTATCCCTGTAGATCCTGCCCACACTGCACTCATTTAAAGGCAGGTAACACCGTAAAGATAGGAAGTTGGCACCACCAGTTATCTGAACTAATTACCTGCAGATCTACATATGTGGTGTATGCTTTGATCTGCCCTTGTGGCAGGTTTTATGTGGGTAAGACCATTAGGCAGCTCCAGGTCCGGTTCCGTAAGCATGTCTGCTCCACCTGAACTGGTACTGGCGCTCCCAGGCTCATTGCCCACATGAATCAATTGCATAATGGTAACTGTGATGTCCTCCAATTCCTAGGCCTTGAAAGAATTCTTCCACTCTGTAATGGAGGCAATAGTGACAAGGTCCTGCTACAGCATGAAGCCTGCTGGATAGTGAAAGGTTCAGTTTACTCAGTACCCCTGGTACCAGGTCCAATTTGGCTTAAGACTTGTACTGGCGCCAGGAGAGGGTCTTGTCGGGTGTGGAAAGAATACAAGCACACAGGATACCGTCTAAGAACGCTCTGTTTTACTTTTACCAATATTTGTGTATATATATCTTGCAAACATCATAGTTGTACAATAGTTACACGTCAGCAGTTAATCAACACAGAATAACAGAACGTACGTGACTTAAGGTCTGTACCCTTGTATGGATTGGGGTAACTTATGCCTTGCGGTTACTAGACAGCAGAACTATGATATGTCATACATAAATAATACTAATTTATCAGGATCCTTGCATCCTTCAATCCCCTCTTAAAACCAGTTGTCACTTAGACAACTTGTTTTTTCTTGTTTTCCATTTTCTTTTGAAAAGTCTTTATGTAGGCAGTATAGCCCTCTGCTGAGTGACGGTGAAGTAGAGGGACTTGGGTGTCTCTCTAATTCATTATGCAGAGTCACTGTGGGGTGAATCAAAGTCAATAAAGTCATTAATGCAAACATCATGAGAATTAGTTTCTTCGACCATCTGCCAGAACAAGGCCAGGGCATCAGCGGGTACATCTTTTGGTAGGCTTTCAAGGTCAGGGCTGTCTGCCCCCGTTATTACCTCCTTTGGGTGATTTTGGAAGAGTTTATCTGAGAGGCGTGGATCCAAGAAGAGCTGTCTTCCGTGAGCACCGCCGTCCTTGTCACGGCTACAACTGTGCTTGGGGGTCCAAAGGTGAAGTCTCCAGGCTTCTTACCTTTCGACAGAGTCTTAACCAGGACAGTGTCGCCTTCCTGGAACTGGTGTGTTGGTTCCTGTGGGAGAGAAGGAGAATTACAGAAAACTTTTTGTTCTACTTTATCAAGGTTTTGGATAAGGTCTGTGACATATTGTTCCCTTATCTGGTCAAGGTCCCCTTCTTCTGTTATAAGTGGTCATTGGGCCCATGGAGTCGGGAAAGGCCTACCCATGAGGATCTCAAAAGGGGAGAGTTTTAACCCCTTCAGGACCAAGCCCATTTTGGCCTTAAGGACCAGAGCGTTTTTTGCAATTCTGACCACTGTCACTTTAAACATTAATAACTCTGGAATGCTTTTAGTTATCATTCTGATTCCGAGATTGTTTTTTCGTGACATATTCTACTTTAACATGGTAGTACATTTTTGTAGTAACTTGCATCCTTTCCTTGTGAAAAATCCTAAAATTTGATGAAAAATTTGAAAATTTTGCATTTTTCTAACTTTGAAGCTCTCTGCTTGTAAGGAAAATGTATATTACAAATAAAAAATTTTTTTATTCACATATACAATATGTCTACTTTATGTTTGCATCATAAAAGTGATGAGTTTTTACTTTTGGAAGACACCAGAGGGCTTCAAAGTTCAGCAGCAATTTTCGAATTTTTCACAAAATTTTCAAACTCACTATTTTTCAGGGACCAGTTAAGGTTTGAAGTGGATTTGAAGGGTCCTCATATTAGAAATACCCCACAAAAGACCCCATTATAAAAACTGCACCCCCCAAAGTATTCAAAATGACATTCAGTCATCATTTTATCCCTTTAGGTGTTTCACAGGAATAGAAGCAAAGTGAAGGAGAAAATTCACAATCTTCATTTTTTACACTCGCATGTTCTTGTAGACCCAATTTTTGAATTTTTACAAGGGGTAAAAGGAGAAAATGTATAATTATATTTGTAGCCCAATTGCTCGTGAGTAAGCACATACCTCATATGTCTATGTTAAGTGTTCGGCGGGCGCAGTAGAGGGCTCAGAAGGGAAAGAGTAAGTTTTTCTGAAATGGTTTTTGGGGGGCATGTTGCATTTAAGAAGCCCCTATGGTGCCAGAACAGCAAAAAACCCTCACATGGCATACCATTTTGGAAACTAGACCCCTTCAGGAACGTAACAAGGAATAAGGTGAGCCTTAATACCCCACAGGTGTTTCACAACTTTTGCATATGTAAAAAAAAAAAAAATTTCACTAAAATGTGCGTTTCCCCCCAAATTTCAAATTTTTCCAAGGGTTAATAGCAGGAAATACCCCCCAATATTTGTAACCCCTTCTCTTCTGAGTATGGAGGTACCCCATAAGTTGACCTGAAGTACACTACGGGCGAACTACAATGCTCAGAAGAGAAGGAGTCATATTTGGCTTTTTGAGAGCAAATTTTGTTCGGGGGGCATGTCGCATTTAGGAAGCCCCTATGGTGCCAGAATAGCAAAAAAAAAACACATGGCATACCATTTTGGAAACTAGACCCCTTGAGGAACATAATAAGGAATAAAGTGAGCCTTAATACCCCACAGGTGTTTCACGACTTTTGCATATGTAAAAAAAAAAAGTTTTTTTCCACTAAAATGTGTGTTTCTCCCGAAATTTCACATTTTTGCAAGGGTTAATAGCAGAAAATACCCCCCAAAATTTGTAACCTTTCTCTTCGGAGTATGGAGGTACCCCATAAGTTGACCTGAAGTGCACTATGGGCGAACTACAATGCTCAGAAGAGGAGTCATATTTGGCTTTTTGAGAGCAAATTTTGCTCGGGGGGCATGTCGCATTTAGGAAGCCCCTATGGTGCCAGAACAGCAAAAAAAAACAACACATGGCATACTATTTTGGAAACTAGACCCCTTGAGGAACGTAACAAGGGGTACAGTGAGCATTTGCCCCCCACTGGTGTCTGACAGATCTTTGGAACAGTGGGCTGTACAACCAGTGGGGGGCAAATGCTCACTGTACCCCTTGTTACGTTCCTCCTTGTTATGCTCACTGTACCCCTGTACCCCTTGTTACGTTTCCAAAATAGTATGCCATGTGTTGTTTTTTTTTGCTGTTCTGGCACCATAGGGGCTTCCTAAATGCGACATGCCCCCCGAGCAAAATTTGCTCTCAAAAAGCCATTTCATTTTCACGGACCACTGTTCCAAAGATCCGTCAGACACCTGTGGGGGGTAAATTCTCACTGCACCCCTCATTACATTCCGTGAGGGGTGTCGTTTCCGAAATGGGGTCACATGTGTTTTTTGTTTTTTTTGCGTTTGTCAAAACCGCTGTAACAATCAGCCACCCCTGTGCAAATCACCTCAAATGTACATGGTGCACTCTCCCTTCTGGGCCTTGTTGTGCGCCCCCAGAGCACTTTGCGCCCACATATGGGGTATCTCCGTAGTCGGGAGAAATTGCGTTACAAATTTTGGGGGGCTTTTTTCCTTTTTCCCTCTTGTGAAAATGTAAAGTATAGGGCAACATCAGCATGTTAGTGTAAAAAATTAAATTTTTTTACACTAACATTCTGGTGTAGACCCCAACATTTCCTTTTCATGAAGGGTTAAAGAAGAAAAAGCCCCCCAAACCTTGTAACGCAATTTCTCCCGAGTACGGCGATACCCCATATGTGGCCCTTAACTGTTGCCCTGAAATACGACAGGGCTCCAAAGTGAGAGCGCCATGTGCATTTGAGGCCTAAATTAGGGATTTGCATAGGGGTGGACATAGGGGTATTCTACGCCAGTGATTCCCAAACAGGGTGCCTACAGCTGTTGCAAAACTCCCAGCATGCGTGGACAGTCAACGGCTGTCCGGCAATACTGGGCGTTGTTGTTTTTCAACAGTTGGAGGCTCTGCTTTGGAAACAGTGGTGTACCGGACGTTCTTATTGGGGGAGGGGGGCTGTGTAGGGGTATGTG
Organism: Hyla sarda; assembly: GCF_029499605.1. Lineage (NCBI taxonomy): Eukaryota > Metazoa > Chordata > Amphibia > Anura > Hylidae > Hyla > Hyla sarda. Next base: position 138,452,073 of record NC_079193.1, on the reverse strand, counting down.
TATATGTAGTGTTTTTAACTTTTTATTTTATTTTGTGTTGGTGTAGTGTAGTGTTTTTAGGGTACAGTCACATGGGCAGGGGATTACAGCGAGTTTCCCAGCGCAAAATTTGCTGCATCTCAAACTTGCAAGCGAGAAACCCACTGTAAAACCCTCGCCCATGTGAATGTACCCTGTACATTCACAGGGGGGGGGGGGGGGTGCACCAGCTGTTGCAAAACCACAACTCCCAGCATGCATGGTCTGTTAGTGCATGCTGGGAGTTATAGTTTTGCAACAGCTGGAGGCACACAGGTTAGGAAACACTGAGTTAGAAACAGACAATGTTTCCCAACCAGTGTGTCTCCAGTTGTTGCAAAACTACAACTCCCAGCATGCCCAGACAGCTGAAGGGCATACTGAAGGGCCAGATGTTGCTGAACTAAAACTCCCAGCATGCCTGGACAGTCAGTGCATACTGAGAGTTGTAGTTTTGCAACAGCTGGAAGAGCACAGATTGGAGACCATTATACAATGGTCTCCAAACTGGGGCCCTCCAGATGTTGCAAAACTACAACTCCCAGCATGCCCAGACAGCCAAAGGCTGTCTAGGCATGCTGGGAGTTGTAGTTTTCAGACTCCTAGAAGCAGCAGTGAAGATCTTCACTGCTGCTTCTGAGAACCACATACTTACCTGCCGGTCCCGTCGCTGCTCGTCCACGTGGCCGGTCCCGCCGCTGGTTCGGGTAAGGCCGTCGGTCCCTGCGTGTTCCCCCACCTATGCCGCAGGTCCCCTCGAGCCCCCGCAGCCATCATCCCCCGTTCTGCCCGACTTCCAGGGGCGGGCAGTGCGGGGGATCTGAACTTTCACCCCAGGTCACTGTGATTGGTCCACAGGGACCAATCACAGTGATCGCTGACCAGGACCATCAATGGATGGTCCTGGGGGTGAAGCAGAAGTTGTCCCCAGCTGTAAACATCGGGACTTCTGCCAGTCAACCCGTGCGATGCTGCGCATCGCCGGGTTAACTGAATGTAATTTATAAACGTCGGGATGCGCGAACGCACTGCACAACCCAGCGTTTATATATGACATTCTGAGGGAAGGGGTTAAAGTTTTATGGGGGGTTATTCTAATTTCTGCGAGTATGATGGGAAGGACTCGTTTCCACTTCTCAAAGGTGCCCCCTGTGGCCTTTCTTATTTTGTCCTTGACTGTTCTATTCATTCTTTCTACTATCCCTGAGGATTGTGGATGATATGGGACATGGAACTTTCAGTCTATTCTCAATAACTTTGAGGTTTCCCTAATTAGTTTCCAATTTAGGTTTTAAAGTTGTTTGGAGGACAATGCTGAACACAACAGGTGAATCAGCAAATCCTTGGGGCATTCTAGCCCAAGTTAACTGGCAGCTATCAAAGGAAAAAGCAAAAAGGAGTTTGGTACCCTTGCCTACTGTTATGAAGAAGAAGGCATTCTTCAGATCTAGAACACTGAAGATGGCAGCGTCCGTGGGTATAGCTGAAAGTAGCCCGTTAATGTCCGGGACTAAAGGGGCAATTGGGACAATGAGACTGTTTATGGCCCTGAGGTCTTGGACAAATCTTACAGTACCATCTGACTTTGGTACGGGGTTAATAGGAATACAATAGGGAGACACTACTTCTTCAAGTATGCCTTTGGACAAGAACTCATGTATCATAGGTCTTAGGCCATCAATTTTCTCTTTTGAAAGGGGGTATTGTTTAAGGAACACCAGGGTAGCATCAGGTTTTAGAGTGGCCTCATAGGGGGTACAATTAATGAAACCGGTGTCGTAGTCTGAGGTGGACCATAATCCCGAAGGAATTTGGTGAAGCTCTGGGTGAGGGTCGAGGGACAGCATGGTCAGGTGGGGGACTTGTATAGGGATGAGATCAGAGTGGACGTGTATCCCTGATGGATCTGCAGAAATGGTGACGTTTAATTTGGCAAATAGATCTCTTCCTAACAGGCTTACTGGGCAATCTGGTATGACCCTGAATGTGTGATGTGTGATGTACTGATTGTCAATCGTGTAGACTGGTAGCGGTGTAGTTTGGTATGTTCTGGTCAGCACCCCATTAATTCCCATAGAGGGCTCAGACTTCACTAGTGGTCCTTTGTAATTGTCCCTGTTGAGGATGCTGGAGGTGGCTCCAGTATCGACAAGAAAACCTATCTGCCTGCCATTGACATTGAGCAGGATGATAGGGGAGTCTTTCCAATGTTCTGTGACCTGTGTATAAGTCGGGGTAAATGCCTCCGGGCCTCGTCAGTAATTATATTGGTTGTTCCAGTTGATTGGGAACCTGGGTGGCTGTTGTGGTTGATGTTGTTATTGTTGTGGACAGCAGGGGAGAGGGAAATAATTTGGGAAGGGGTTTGGTTGATCCTGTGGTGGGGTTTGATTATTGTTCTGCTGTCTGGGGCGTCTGGGTGCAGTACAGTCTCTAGCCCAGTGACCCATGTTCCCACAATTATAACAGGAGTTTTGTTGTGGGGGTGGCTGAGGATTAGTGTTGGGATCATATGAATGGTTAAAATTACGGTGATCTTGGAATGTGTTACGGTTATTAAATCCCCTGCCCCGTCCTCTGCCCCTAGTCCTATTTTGGTTGCCCATGCCCTGAGTGTAGGCGTGTGTGGTGGTGGTTGCAAGGGGTGTTTTTTTAGTTTCCACAAAGCATCCGTCAGCCTCTTTTTCGAACAAATGTTGCTCGAATTCAAGGATTTTGTCGGATGGCCATGAGGAGACATTTTGTTTTACTGAGAGCACTACCTTTTCTTGGAGGTTCGCTATAAAAGTTGAGATAATTAGGGGACTATTGTCATCAGTGTAGGGCAGCCCTGCATCATAACGCCAACATTGTTTAACCTCTTCCAAAATTCAGTAACTGTTTCACCTAATTTTTGTTTGCATGCCACAGCAATGGGCAGTGATGATTTTTGTTTGAAAACTCTGTTAAGTTCCTCTTCTAATTCTCTCCATATACTCTCTCTACCTGTCTCGAGATTACAGATGTAGTTGTGAGCTTGGGGGTCAGGTTGGAGTACGTTTATTGAGCTTACATTTTCCCAATTCCATGTCGTGTGTGTGCCTATAAGACTATCTAGTATGATACGTAAATCTTCCTGAGTAAACTGTTTACCATTACAAGCTTTCTTCAGGTATTGTATTGTACCTGACGGGGCAATGTTTGGCTTGGGACAATGTTTTAAAATTGCGTTGACGTCTTCTATTGAGATTGCTTTCTTTACTACAAGTTGCCCTACCGTCATGAAGGGGAATGCCCTGTTGGCAGGGGGCCTTGCAGCATATAATGCCCTTGCAGGGGGACTATTTTAACTCTCTGATTCCTCACTGTCCTCCTTCTCCTCATCTTCTTCCTGATCTCTCACTTCATCTTTCTCTGGTGGCAGAAGGTTTCTCATCTCCCGTGAACTAACAGGATGTGAGCGGGTTGATTTCTGCTGCTTGGTCATGGATTTTGAATTGTGTTCAGATGTAGGGTAACTACAATCAGGTATAGGGTTGTGTTCGGGTATAACTCCTGCAGAAACCACTAACTCATCTTCCTCAGTGAAAGGTTCTGTAGTGTGAGGGCTGAGGGAAGGATAAAGACCCTGGGTAATTTTGGGGGGCTTAGGATCATAATTCTGGATAATAACAGTTCTGGATGGTAGGCGGTTATCAGGAGGGGCGGTGGGTACAGAGTATGGAGGGGGGTTTTCTTGAGATGAATTCGGACTACGTTTAAATAGCTTTCTAGTGTTAGATTTGATCTTAGTCATCGTATGTAAATGTCTGGATTGTTTGTCATGGAGAGGACCTTTGTCTGGCATGGGGCTGTAATTATTTGTCCAGTAAGGTGCTATTTTTAACCACTGAACTCCTCCCTCCTGCATATACTTCATATCCCATTCGGGATCCCCCGTATAATGGGGGAAGGCATCCCAATCGCCCAAACAAAATCCCTTTATCATGTCCATGTGGTAATTATCATTGGCCCCCTCCCTCGGGAATGGGCTGGATTCCTCCATGAATTCTGACCAACCAGCTATATCATCTACCCACGGATTCACTAAGTTCCATCTTGTAGGGCTAACTCGGGTCACATAATCCTTACATGTTTCACCGGGAAGGGGAGGAGGATATGACTTAGATGATTTGGAACCCATGTTCTGTAATTGGAGCAAAACCACAGTCTTTGGAGTGGCTGTACTGAACCGTGAAGGCTCCGGCAATTCCTCTCAACAGAGTAGGGATTCTCTAATTTAATTGCACCAATCACTGAGCATGCGTGGTATCTCTGAACAAACTGTCACTTACTTTCACCACATCCCGGGTCAACAAGTTACCTCTAGCCGGGAGGGTGGGGCGTCTTACAGATGTTCTGAGAACCAGCAGATTATTATTATTGTTATTATAACAGTTATATGCACCTTATACTCTATACATTAACCCCTTAAGGACTCAGGTTTTTTCCGTTTTTGCACTTTCATTTTTTCCTCCTTACCTTTTAAAAATCATAACCCTTTCAATTTTCCACCTAAAAATCCATATTATGGCTTATTTTTTGCGTCGCCAATTCTACTTTGCAGTGACATCAGTCATTTTACCCAAAAATGCACGGCGAAACGGAAAAAAAATCATTGTGCGACAAAATCGAAGAAAAAACGCCATTTTGTAACTTTTGGGGGCTTCCGTTTCTACGCAGTGCATATTTCGGTAAACATTACACCTTATCATTATTCTGTAGGTCCATACAGTTAAAATGATACCCTATTTATATAGGTTTGATTTTGTTGCACTTCTGGAAAAAATCATAACTACATGCAGGAAAATTTATACGTTTAAAAATGTCCTCTTCTGACCCCTATAACTTTTTATTTTTCCACATACAGGGCGGTATGAGGGCTCATTTTTTGCGCCGTGATCTGAAGTTTTTATCGGTATGATTTTTGTTTTGATCGGACTTTTTGATCACTTTTCATTCATTTTTTAATGGTATAAAAAGTGACCAAAATACGCTTTTTTGGACTTTGGATTTTTTTTGTGCGTACGCCATTGACCGTGCGGTTTAATTAATGATATATTTTTATAGTTCGGACATTTACGCACGCGGCAATACCACATATGTTTATTTTAAATTTTTTTACACTGTTATTTTTTTTATGGGAAAAGGGGGGGATTCAAACTTTTATTAGGGAAGGGGTTAAATGACCTTTATTAACACTTTTTTTTTTTACATTTTTTTTGCAGTGTTATAGGTCCCATAGGACCTATAACACTGCACACACTGATCTTTTACACAGATCACAGGCGTGTATTAACACGCCTGTGATCAGTGTTATCGGTGCTTGACTGCTCCTGCCTGGATCTCAGGCACTGAGCAGTCATTCGCCGATCGGACACCGAGGAGGCAGGTAAGGGCCCTCCCGGTGTCCTGTCAGCTGTTCGGGACGCCGCGATATCACCGCGGCGGTCCCGAACAGCCCGACTGAGCAGCCGGGTCACTTTCACTTTCACTTTAGAAGCGGCGGTCAGCTTTGACCGCCGCTTCTAAAGGGTTAATACCGCACATCACCGCGATCGGCGATGTGTGGTATTAGCCGCGGGTCCCGGCCGTTGATGAGCGCCGGGACCGACTCGATATGATGCCGGATCGCGGCGCGATCCCGCTTCATATCGCGGGAGCCGGCGCAGGACGTACATATACGTCCTGCGTCGTTAAGGGGTTAAGGCAATGGTTAGTATACTCACGTTTCTTCTTAAGCTTAAGGGGGAAAAAAGGAAGTTACAAGAGAATGTCTTAAAACACTAAACAGAAGTGCAAGGAGTTTCTTAAGCATTAAGCCAAATTAAGACATAACAATCTCCCTGGATTGTCAGATTAGTCTTAGTTCCTCATTTCGCCTGTTCCCTGAACAGAAGTCAATTCTGTGTCCCAGACACCATATGAAAGTAAGTGACTGTTATTCTTACTTGGATCGAGACGTGGCCAGTGCCCCCTGGGTCGAAAATACCACACAAGGATATGGGGGGAGATTTATCAAAACCTGTGCAAAGGGAAAGTTGTTCAGTTGCCCATAGCAACCAATCAGATCGCTTCTTTCATTTTGCAGAGACCTTGTTAAAAATGAAAGATGTGAGCTGATTGGTTGCTATGGCCAACTAGGCAACTTTTCCTCTGGACAGGTTTTGATAAATATCCCCCATGGTTCTTACCAGTCCGGAGGATGACCCTCTCGACCCCGGACTGAGCCCCCAGCTGAAAGGTTCAGTTTACTCAGTACCCCTGGTACCAGGTCCAATTTGGCTTAAGACTTGTCGGGTGTGGAAAGAATACAAGCACACAGGATACCGTCTAAGAACGCTCTGTTTTACTTTTACCAATATTTGTGTATTCTATATCTTGCAAACATTATAGTTGTACAATAGTTACACATCAGCAGTTAAGCAACACAGAATAACAGAACGTACGTGACTTAAGGTCTGTACCCTTATATGGATTGGTGTAACTTATGCCTTGCGGTTACTAGAAAGCAGAACTATGATATGTCATACATAAATAATACAAATTTATCAGGATCCTTGCATCCTTCAGATAGCACGACTGAATGCCACAGGTAATTTTGGGTTAAATGACCGTAATGAGTTTAGCTCCTTCCTCTAGATATCATATATGTTTAATGTGATGCTTAATATGCCTTCCTTATTACTATCTTTGTTACACCTTTTTTGCTCTGTTCACTTGTATTGTTTTTATCACATGATTGTCACGTGACTAAACACCCAGTCACCTGACCAGGGTGTTAACCAGGTTGCTAGGCAACCACTGGACCCCGCCGTGCTATATATAGTCAGGCGGAGCCAGCGGACGTCACCCCGGCTAGAGGAAGTGCACTAGTCGCATGAAACAGCTTGTTCCAGGCTCCCCCGTCCACCACCACAGCTCCCCCGCCTGCTGCCTATCGCATGTCTTCAAGACCCGAATAAAGACCTGGTTTGGTGAGTGCGGCCTCCTTCTTTGTCCTCCGTTCTCTACTTTCAGTTTCACTTCAGACGCGGCGGTCAACTTTGATCGTTGATGTCCTGTATTAACCACAGGTCCCAGCCGTTGATGGCCGACGGGAACGACCTGATATGAGGCAGGGTCACGTCCTGCGTCGTTAAGGAGTTAGAGGCGTTGATAGATACGGGGTCACAAGTGTCTACCATACCTAAAAGTGTTTTTTATCAGCATTGGGATGCTAGTTTATTGTGTGAGCCTGATGATGTAAATTTCAGGGTAGTAGCAGGTAATGGGCAACCAGTCCCCAGACATACTGGGAGCCAACTATTCAGTTGGGAAAGCATGTACTTACCGGGCAAGGAATGATTGTAACTAATGTGACAGATAAGGGGTCTGCCGAGTTTATATTGGGGATGAACATTATGAAATTGTTTTGCTGAAATATTAGATGCCTTGCATGCCTCTCTTCCCCATCTGTCCCCTTCAGGCCAGCGGGCTGTGCAGCACCACTTGAAAGTCCTACAGGCAGAGCAAAAGTTTGCCAACAAGCAAGGTGAAATCTGCAGAGTACAGGATCAAGACATCAGGTCAGTGACCTTACAACCCAAAACGGAGACCTTCATCTGGTGTCGTGCATGTCAAAGAAGTCAGGAATAGGGACTATCAAGCTCTGCTGGAACCTATGCAATTGTAAGATCACCCTCTTGTTCGAGCGGTGAGAAGCTTTGTCACTGTCACCAACGGCAGAGTCCTGGTGCGGTTAGTAAACCTGTCTTCTGATTCTGCTACTGTCTTACCCAAATACACTCCAGTAGCCCAGAGTCGAAGGACATTGTGACAGAACGTCTGGTGGCCTGATAGCATGCAGTGCAGCGTCAAGTGGCCGAAGGATCCAGTATGAGCCCTCCAGAGGCCTGGTGGGTGCAACTCGAGGTTGGAGATGACACTACTCCATGGGACCAAGTCAATGGAGTCATCAATGTGGCCCAGAGGTACCATGAGGATTTCAGCAAACACCCCACAGACTTCAGGCAGACTTCAATGATCCAGCACCAAATCCTCACAGGTGACAGCCCACCTATCAAGGAAAGACATCGTCCGGTTGCGCCAGGCATGTATCAAACTGTCAAAAAGATTCTGGCCAACATGAAAGAGGCAGACGTGATCCAAGAATTTCAGAGCCCCTGGGCAGCGCCACTTGTCCTGGTCAAGAAAAAAGACAGAACCATCCGCTGTACAGGAAACTGAACAATGTCACACATAAGGACGCCTACCCATTGCCAAGGATCGAGGAGTCACTCACGGCCCTTGGGTTGGCTGCTTACTTCTCCACCTTGGACTTAACCAGCAGGTATTGGCAAGTGCCCATGGCTGTGGAGGATCAGGAGAAGATCGCCTACATGACACCCATGGGGTCGTTCGAGTTTAAACGTGTCTTGTTGTACCTCGTACCTGGACGATGTCATCGTGTATTCCAAGTCTTACCAGGAACACCTCAGTCATCTGTAAGACATCTTTCAAGTCCTGATTAAGCATGGGCTGAAGATCAAGCCATCAAAATCTCACCTGCTTAAACCTTAAGTCCATTACTTGGGTCATGTTGTCAGTGCAATCCTGAAAAGGTGGAAGCTGTCAAGAACTGGCCTACCCAGCGCACTGTGAAAGATGTCAGGAGCTTCATTGGATTTGCCGGCTACTACCTTCACTTCTTTGCACACTTTACCCAAATTGCAGAACCACTAACAGCTCTCCTACGGGATCCGGCGAAGGAGAACTACAATGGAAGACTGCCTATTAAATGGGCCGAAGAGCAGGAGACAGCATTCCAAGCTCTTAAACATCTGCTGACAGAACCACCCATCTTGGCGATTCCAGACTACAGTCAGCCGTTCCGGCTATATACTGATGCCATTTCTGGGAGCTGTCCTGTCCGAAGTCCAGGATTGACAAGAGCGAGTAATTGCCTATGGCAGTTGGAACCTGTGAGGAGCAGAGAAGAACAATGCTAATTACAGCTCATTCAAGTTGGAACTTCTCGCCCTGGTATGGGCCGTGACCGAAAAGTTCAAAGACTATTTGGCTGCTACGCATTTTACTGTCTACACGGATAATAACCTGTTGGCCCACCTGAACACTGCCAAGTTGGGTGCTATTGAACAGCATTGGGCTTCAAGATAACTTCACCATCAAGTACAGAAGCGGCAAGTCAAATGGAACTGCCGATGTACTGTCTCGGATGCCCCCCCCCCCCCTGTCAAAGACATGTGGGAAGACGTGGAGATTCCCCCATGTTATCAATGGTTTGTGAACCAGAATGTTGTGACTGGGTTCATGGAAGGTGAACCCAGATCCGAAAAGATTAAAGAAGACTTATACACCTGGAAGACTCTTCAGGACGAAAGTCGAGTCATGGGGGATCTGTTGGACTACCCTCTGACGAAAAAGGTACCAACCCATCTACGCCGGGCCCAGTGTGACTACGAGTTGAAATGTCTGTGGCGACAGAGGAAGCGACTGTTTGTGCACAAAGGACTGTTGTACCGAAATTATTTGGATCCGGTCACTGGTGATCGACTTAATTAGATTCTGGTTCCCTGAAGAGACGTGGCGATGGTCATCAATGCATACCATGATCAGTCGGGACTCTTTCCACAAGACCGAAGCTACTGGCAGGCGAAGATTCTATTGGATCAGAATGACATTGAGAAATGGTGCAGTGAATGTGCAGTCTAGTCTGCAGCGTCACCAAGAATATGCGCAAGGACGCAAGAGCAACTCTACATTCCATCCAGAGTGAAAGGCCAAACCAGTTAGTCACGCTAGACCATGTCAAATTGTCTCCTACCCGGTCCGGGTTTATTTATGCTCTCACCATGGTGGATCATTACTCCAAGTGGGTTGTCGTAGTACCCGTCAAAGATCTTACAGCCAAGACAGCGGCCCAAATGTTCGACTCCAATTGGGTGCAAACCCTTGGGTATCTGGAGTCTGTCCTAACGGACTGTGGAACGGCCTTCAAGGCCCAACTGAATAATGATGTCAATTCTGCATCTGCAATAAACTCCGGACTCCGGACTACTGCTTACCACCCCCAGGGAAACAGGCTCTGTGAATGTCTCAATCAAGTCTTTATCCAACTGTTGCGAGCAGCATCTGTGTCAAGACAAGAAGAGTGGCCCCAACTGCTGCCCGAATTACTGGAGATATATAACAACACAGTCCATTATTTTACAGGGTATACCCCATTTTACTTAATGATGGGGCGACATGGGCAGCTGCCCAAAGACCAGACATTTGGGCTTCAGGCCCCGTTCAACAACTCTCCACAAGCATCCCTGGAATGGATCTCTGACCACCAGAGAAGGATCCAAGAAGCCAAAGAAATTGCCAGAAAGAAGATGGTCGAGGCTCAACAGAGACAGCAAGAGGACTATAACTGTCATGCCTCTGCCAAACCACTCCAATTGGACAATAAAGTCTGGCTAGGAAAGTTTCCATGGTCCAACAAGTTACACTCTATCTGGGAGACAGAAACTTACACGGTGATGGCCATACGAACAGCCTGCGATCCTTTGTGTCTCACCAACCCCGGGCTGGTTCAACCCACACTAGTCTCCACACCATTCCCAGTCTTGTCACCATTGGCTCCGGCCTATACACCAGTCAGAGTGCCAACTCTGTCTCCAGCCTCTCAAGAACAGATGCCAGCGACTCTGGGCCCAGCCAGTCCTGAACTAATACCAGCTCCTGAGCTCGCTGAGGAAGAGCCAGCGCGCAGCCCCAGAAGTCCCAATAGCTCCAGAAATCTCAAGAGTTCCAGACTCTCCAGAGGTGGTGTTGTACAGATCCCAAAGGTCGAAGCAAGGATAAATACCAGCTAGGTACAGAGAATAAGTCATTGTACCATGTATAAAGTTGTCAGTATAATATATAGTCCAATTTAGTTAGCTTACATAGAACAAATTCAGTAATGTACATAATGTATAATGTAGGCTAGTCATAAGTAATGCCTAGTTAGGACTGCAACTAAAATGTATATTTCCAGTCCATTATGTCAAATGTTCACCTGTCTAATGTTTTTCCTGTCCATGTGTACAGGGCACTTTACTGGCCAGAGGGTTCCCCTGAGATATAAGTAAAGCATGTATAGTGACAGAGTTGCTGTATATAAAGGTAACAGTGGTATGTTGTATAAAAACATGTACAGAGTTCTGGGGAGAAGTAGCTTTTGCTGATGGGCACCAGCAGCTAAGGCATCGGGTAGAGCAGCCCGATCCGGCTCAAGTGTTACAAGGTCCATAAACAGCCCAAAACAAAGGAGCACGTATGGACATTTTCACAAAGTGCTACATGGACTCGTCCTGTTTTTGTTACTCATATTCAGACCTGTGAAGGACATTTTACAACAATGCCCCAGGAACTGTTGTCACCTGGCCACAGTGGCCACTTACAGTTGTCCACCCTCCAGGACTGGGCGCGGAGGACGGCTGTGTTTCAGAGGGAGAGTTTGTGGTGGACCAGTACAGTAGTTGTACCCCGGTACCCCTACTGCCCTGTCAGGCAGTCTCCTTACAGTGACCCCTGGCCCCCTCTACACCTGTCCCCCCATGTATATATTTTCTGCTATGCGTTGTACTCTTAAGTGTATATAAAAGTGTTATTGCTTTAAGAAGTGTTACCATGTGATCACCAGTTGTCATGTGAGTGTAACCCAGTGAGGTATCAGTGACCATGTGACCTAAGGGTGACCTTAGGACCCCACCAGTCTCCCCTATATAAGCCCGGGGAGGAGTCTCTTCTCTTTCTCTTTGAGGTCTGCTCTTTCTGCTGAGTTGCAGTGCAGTCAAGTTCTAGAGTGTGTCTGGAGTCCATAGGCCTCAAGTCAGTCCAGTAGCCACAATTCTACAAGCTACAACCACAGCATTGTCAGTCTGAAGTCAAGTCAGTCACAGCCATCTATTGTTGTGGTGTCCCAGTACCGCATTTCACACGGTACTTATTTATCTGTTGGTCTTCATAGCCAGAGTCCCTAGGGCTTAGTAGTCTTTATTGATCAGTTCGCCCCTAGTCGCCTCCATTATAGTATATAGATTACTAATTTATCTATAAAATAATGTATATAGTGTTATTTCAGTATGTAAATGGTTAATTGCTTGTTTCTATGGCATTGCAGGGCCTTCGGGTCACGTGATGTGTTCCAAGCCTCAATCTGGATGCGTTCCAGGCCTCGTTCTGGTTCTACAATGTAACGTGTAACTGTGACGTAAGCAATCCCATCTCACCATGTAAAGTGAGTGGCAGACGTTCGGACCAATCAAAATCGCCACGCCCCCTGCCCATATAAGGGAGCGGTGGCCATCTTATCTCTCTCTTGTTCCTGGGATAGCAAGCTAGCAAGACCTGTATAGCAGTAATCGCAGTGAGTTAGGCCTGAGCCTTGCGGCAATGGCTGAATGATCTAAATTATAGAGTGTATCATCCCCTAAGCACTATGCAGTATCACCGGACTCAATATTTCCCCTAAATCCGGACAGATCTGCACATCACTCCCTAAAATCAGAAACTATAAGTTTCATGCAAGGTCCGCAACTTCTGCCAGTCGCTAAGCAACCTAAGAACTGTTAGTGAGACTGTTACTACGCATTGGATATTGCAAGCACTGCAGTAAAGTTATTCAAGTTCAAGTTAAATCTACTTGTGGACCAGTCATTTCATTGCACCTATCGTTTCTGGGAAGGGCGGCGATAGGCCGGAACATAGATTCAGCATACCAGCCCTCACCCTGGCGTTACGAGTGATTGGGTTAATATTAACCCCTCATATACCAACATCATACCATCCCTACCATACACCCCCCCAAGGGCTACCACAAAGCCTTTTTGGCGTCACGAACAGGATTCGGGTGTGTGCCTACCCTTGCCACTAGTGAAAGTGTACTCCCCCCTAAGAACATAACTTTATTCATGTGTTGCTGTGTACAGGAACGGTGCTTGTGGTGAATCATACAAGGGGGCCAAGAGAAAAGTAAGGGGGGAGGCGAAGATCTGTCTACTGTTAAAATGTGTAAACTGCATAATGAGCTCATGCTGCGATCCTCTACTCCGGTCAGCACAGGCGGAGCCGATCTGCTGCCGGAAAAGCACGCGAAGAAAGCCCGCACTGCGCCACGCCCCGCCCCTGGGAGGGACCGGAAGTCGGGGCTGCACCCATAGTGTCCTTCCTGCCGAGATCCCGTCAGAGGAGTCTGCTGTGAGTACCCCGCCAGAGGCGGCCTATTCTACCTCCTCCAGGTCTGAGGTCATTCCTCGATCAAGTTTGCCAAGTGCACGACCGTGCTCACCAGAATTGCCGCAATGGGTGTTCGAAGATGAGCCGGAGCTGATCGAGTACATACACAGAGTACTTCAACCAATACCTGGGAAGCCACTCCCACCAATCCCAACAGCAGAAAGGGAAAGGGCCCGTCAAGAAGCTGAGCTGGCTGAATTGATGGAAAAGTTAAAGGCCCGACACAAAGAACTTTATGCCCCGAAACACGTACACTTGCCCCCTGAATAGGTGGCCAGAAAACACCAAAGAAATGGAGGCATTGTATATTCGCAAATGGGATCAACCCCGAGAAGGGGAGGAGCCATTAGAAAGGAGAAGAGCAACTGTGGCCAAGTTCGACAAGGTCAGAGGTTAAGGGACACTCCTTGACTGCCACACAGCCATCTATTGTTGTGGTGTCCCAGTACCGCATTTCTGCCCACACTGGGCAGACCATCCTCGTAAACCGGCGAGCAGTGCAAAGGCCATATCTCCATAAAAAGTTCAATACAGTGGTCCCTCAACATACGATGGTAATTCGTTCCAAACGACCCATCGTTTGTCGAATCCATCGTATGTTGAGGGATCCGTGCAATGTAAAGTATAGGAAGCTGTACTCACCTTACCCCGCCGCTCCCGATGCTGTACCAGGGGCTCCCGATGCTGTCCCGCTGCTCCGGTGTCTTCTTCGCGATCCTCCGGCTTCTTCCGCATCTTCTGCAGGGTCCGGGCCTCGCTTTCTGGTGACGTTATTACGCTGCTGCGTCGGTGCGGCGTGCGTAGTGACGTAATAACGACGCCGGAAAGCGAGGCCCGGACCACGGAGAAGATGCGGAAGACGCCGGAGGATCGTGAAGTGGACCCAGAGCAGCGGGAATAGGTAAGCGAACATGCCCGGGATGCTTAAACTGCTATCCGACAGCAGCTTAAGCATTTTGGGCTGTCGGATGGAGTTAAAGCGATGGCCCCGACATATAAAAGCATCGTATGTCGATACTGACATCGACATGCGATGGCCTCTGAGAGGCCATCGTATGTCGATTTTATCATATGTCAGGGCCATCGCATGTCGGGGGGTTACTGTACCTTGGAGGTGGGTGAAATTGTGGAGTACACCCCCGTCCAGAGCCTTCGTGGAGAATGGGCTGCAGCGGTCACAAGACCAACAGCCCCGACATAGCTTCCCTTTAAATATTTACCGTCAACGGGTTGGGAGTCTGATCCCTTCAACTTGAGGCCGACAAGGTCTGCTCCTAAAGCCTCCACCAGCGTACCCAAGGAGGAGGAGCTTCAAGAGAAAAGTTCATCATCTTCTGTGTACAGTAAAGAGTCAAGTCCATCATCTTCTGTGTACAACAAAGAGTCAAGTTCATCACCTGCTATGTACAGCAAAGAACCAAGTTCTTCATCTTCTTCATACCGTCGAGAGTCAAGTTCTACACAGGGTGAAGAAAACAGGCCAAAATTGCAGCCACCCAAGTCGGTACCTAGACCCTCTCTGAGCAATGAGAGTTTGTCTAACCCTGGGGTACCCACAGATGTACCAAGGCCCTCTTGGAGCAGTGAGACTTTGCCAATTCCTCAGGTACCAACGAAAGGGTCATGGGTTGCTCCTAATTTGGAGATGGTGCTCAAGCCCTATTGTCCCACTGTGATCCCGGCTAGTAAGCCTATAACCCCTTCTCAAGCAGCTTTCCACCACTCTATCCTCACCAATGTGGTGTGGCAAAGCTATGTCAAGTCTGATCCTGCCCCTGATGTTGGCAGATATAGGGGAACCAAGAGAGGCACTACAAGAGTAAAGAAGAACATCTTCTAAAGAGACTCTAAAGTAATGTCATTGTTTTTTTCTCTGCCTAACCATTTTGTATTACAGGAACCAAGTTCAAGAAAAGTGCCTAGCAGGACTGTGCTAAGTTTGTTTCAGTTTAAAGTTTAGCAACGTAACCACTAAGCTTGTGCCTGACTATTTAGTCAAGAGACTCCTAGCCTGTAGGAGATTCACCAAGGACTGTACCCGGCTGAGTTGTGGTTAAGGCAGTGTTCACTTTCTATTGAACTCCTAGTGTAGGTGGACTGCTGATCCTTACATGCCATTTTGTATATTTTTCTCAATTGGACTCCTAGTGTAGGTGGACTGTTGATCCTTACACGCCTGCTTCATGTATATACCACCATCCTCATAAGAACTCTTATGAAAAATGTTGCACTTATCAGGTTAATGCACCTGAAATATGTTGGAGTGTTTATAAATGTATAGTAAATATGTATATGGGTCTGAACAAAGAAAAGATGTTCCTGTGTCTGTGTACATAAGTAAGGTCTGTACATAGGAAATATAGTCAAGTGTCTATGTACATAAAAATAGCTTAGAGTTGTGCATGGAAAATATCGACGTACTGCACGTGCACACTCAATACTACAATTGAGTCCGATTCTCGTACACACAAATGTATGGTAAATCAAAAGGTGTTTAGTAGTAACCCAATAGGGGACACCTCGGTTCCTCCCAGGGTAGTATTATTGCTGTCGCCTGTCGCTAGCACCTATCTCGGAACAAAAATAATAGAGAGGATTCCCTTTCAAATAGTACTTGCACATAGTACCCTACATTACTCACTTAATGTACTCTCAAAATTTCTCTAGTACATACACAAAAACAAATAAATATCTCACTTAAGTAACACTTAAGGAATTGTAGCACATTGATACCCAATTCCTGCCACTGTTAGGTACACTTCTATTCTTTATTCATTGCGTGTGTGAGATGCTCTGCCTGGCCAGTAGATGCTTTTGCTAGTACAAAAAGTAAACACGTAATTTTCAGAATAACCTGGATAGGTTGTTGAGAAAGTGCTCTAGGGGTAAGTAGCGTGTAGTCGATAGACCCTAGCAGCCACCCTTACTGTGACCCAGCTTAGGGCTAGCTAGTATACCTTTCGTGTACTAACTAACAGGTAACTTATTGTTGGCATAAAATGTGTGAGATAACAAAATGTATAGTCAGCTTGAAGCTAACAGTATAGAGAGCTGAACTAATGTCTAGTAAGCTTAAAGAATGTATAATAAGTTTTATAAAGTTATATAGGAAGCTAGAAACTAAAGTATAGATAGCTCCTTTAAGTGTCTAGATAGCATTTAAATGTCTAGATAGCTTTTAAATGTCTAGATAGCATTCAAATGTCTAGATGGCATTCAGATGTCTAGATAGTATTCAAATGTCTAAGTAGGATGTCTAGCTTAAATATAAATCATCCTGTTCTATAGCATCCTGTCCTAATTCTCGTCCTAGTCCCTCTGTCTCAGGGGACAGACGTCGAGGCCGACTCATGTTTAGTAAGGGGGTTTGTGGTGTCCCAGGACCGCATTTCACACGGTACTTATTTATCTGTGGGTCCCCATAGCCAGAGTCCCTAGGACTTAGTAGTCTTTATTGGTCAGTTCGCCCCTAGTCGCCTCCATTATAGTATATAGATTACAAATTTATCTATAAAATAATGTATATAGTGTTATTTTAGTATGTAAATGGTTAATTGCTTGTTTCTATGGCATTGCAGGGCCTTCAGGTCATGTGATGCGTTCCAAGCCTCACTCTGGATGCGTTCCATGCCTCGTTCTGGTATCTGTAGCCTCGTTCTGGTTCTACAATGTACATAGAGCCTGTGACGTAAGCAATCCCATCTCACCATGTAAAGTGAGTGGCAGACGTTCGGACCAATCAAAATCGCCACACCCCCTGCCCATATAAGGGAGCGGCGGCCATCTTATCTCTCTCTTGTTCCTGGGATAGCAAGCAAGCAAGACCTGTATAGCAGTAATCACAGTGAGTTAGGCCTGAGCCTTGCGGCAACGGCTGAATGATCTAAATTATAGAGTGTACCATCCCCTAAGCACTATGCAGTATCACCGGACTCAATATTTCCCTAAATCTGGACGGATCTGCACATCACTCCCTAAATTCAGAGACTATAAGTTTCATGCAAGGTCCGCAACTTCTGCCAGTCGCTAAGCAACCTAAGAACTGTTATATGAGACTGTTACTACGTATTGGATATTGCAAGCACTGCAGTAAAGTTAATCAAGTTCAAGTTAAATCTACTTGTGGACCAGTCATTTCATTGCACCTATCGCTTCTGGGAAGGGCGGTGATAGGCCGGAACATAGATTCAGCATACCAATCCTCACGAGTGACTGGGTTAATATTAACCCCTCATATACCAACATCATACCATCCCTACCATACACCCCCCAAGGGCTACCACATTGTCAAGTCAGAGTGGCCTGCACCAACATTGTTCAAATCTACTGCAAGTCCCAGCAAACCCTTGAGGTCTCTTAAGTCACTGTTCACCTCCATGGGCCTGGCTGAACTGTATAGACTGTTCCATCTGTCACTCAGTAAAGCTACCGTTGTCCATAACTTGGCGTTTCAGTCATTATTGTCCCCATGCCTAACCCAGGATCCAGCAATATACTCTGAGGTGCTAAGAGGCACTGCCAGGGGTGCCACGAGCTCCAGTGGGCACAGTGATTTCTTTAAAAAATTCAAATTGAAATTGCACTTATGAGGGGAGTACAATATGCTCCACTACTCTTATAACAGTATTTGTCTACAACCGCAGCAGGTGTGTACTTTTGGCTGGCCTTTCACAGTAACTAGGCCCTTAAGGCTATAACAGGAACAAAATGGTACACCACGTTGATGCACCTTGCTGTCATCCCTGCATAGAGTAAACTCGCTCTGTGTTTAATGATGGGCGATACAGGAGCTGGAGCATCATGACATCCCTTGTGATGTCATGGTCCGCCCCCTCAATACACGTCTATGGGAGGGGGCGGTGGCGGTGGCCATCACGCCCCCTCCCACAGACTTGCATTAAGGGGGCAGGCCGTGACATCACAAGGGGGCAGAGCTGTGATGTTACGATGCTCTGGCCTCTGTATTGCCCATCATTTTGCACAGAGAGAGTTTACTCTGTGCAGTGATGACAGCAGGGTGCCACAGAAGAGACAGCAGGGGTCCCCAGCAGATACCCCTTTAAGGCCAAAATGGGCTGAATCCTTAAGGGGTTAAGTTAAGGTGAAAAAGCAAGCAGTGCTGAAACGTTGGTGGCTAGGAGTAATTATGTTATTTTATAAAGCATAAACGTAATACCTAAGCACTTAAAGAAGATGTCCTGTGGTAAGAAATGTATCCCCATCCACAGTATCTGATTGCAGGGGCCGATCCCTGGGACCCCCCCCCCCCCCCCCCCCCCGCAATTTCTCTGCGAACGCTGTGTCCTCGCCTCTCCCATAGAGATTAATAGAGGGGGCAGGTTTTCACCAGTTGACATGAATGGTGCGAAACGTAATTTCTTTGAGCAGAGTCAGGGTCCCATATGGGAGATTGCAGGGGGTCCCAGTGGTTGGACCCCCTACGATCAGACATTTATCCCCTAACCTGCAGATAGGGGCCAAATTTCTTATCGCTGGATATCTTCTTTAAAGGAGTTCTCAGGTGCTTAGACATCTTATCCCCTATCCAAAGGATAGGGGATAAGATGCCTGATTGCGGGAGTCCCGCCGCTGGGGACCACCGTGATCTTGCACGCGGCACCCCGTTTGTAATCAGTCCCCGGAGCGTGTTTGCTCCGGGTCTGATTACCGGCGACCACAGGGCCGACGTCGTGTGACATCACGCCTCTGCCCCCGGGTGACGTCACGCTCCGCCCCTCAATGCAAGCCTACAGGAGGGGGCGTGATAGCTGTCACGCCCCCTCCCATAGACTTGCATTGAGGAGCGGAGCGTGAGGTCACACGGGGGCGGTGGCATGACGTCACACGCCGCCAGCCCCGTGATCGACAGTAATCAGACCCGGAGCAAACACGCTCTGGGGACTGATTACAAACAGGGTGCTGCGTGAAAGATCATGGGGGTCCCCAGTAGCGGGACTCCCGCGATCAGGCATCTTATCCCCTATCCTTTGGATAGGACATAAGATGTCTAAGCACACTAGTCGATATTATACCTGGATGCGAAATAGCCTATTATCTTGAGTACATCTATGATTTCATATGTATTTAATAATCGGCTAACATTCTTAGGTTGCATGTTGTTGTACCTCCACTAGAATTTTACTGATATTTTCTGCTAGCCAGAAAAATGCTGTATATTGCAAATATCCCTATTGAAGTTCATTAGGAGAGTTCAAAACTAAATCTGTAGTCAATCTGCCATGTGTGAACATACACTTAAAATATTCTACAGCATCAATTATATTAAATTAAGGTACTCAGAAAGCAATACAACATGCACGATAAACAATCAAACCTGTTTTTAATACTCACGATAAACATACAATAGTATTAAATGGCACTTAAAACTCAAAAACTTTAACAAATTGCACTTTTGCTGGTAAATTTACAACGACATTGTATTTTTGTTTTTACTTTAAAACATTTAACAGTGATCGGTTTCAATAGTTTTTCATGTAACTATAAACTGATTTTATAAAAAGTGACATTAAAACATTATTGGAACAATACATGTATTTCCTTCAAGTCAATACACATACTAAATATTTTCAGTAGCTTGATGTTTTATCAACACAAACTTAAGACATACTAAAAAACGAAAGTGTAATAAAAACAATGATAAAGGAAAAAATAAAAAAACATTCTTAAACAGAAAGAAACACATAATACCTCTAGTACTACTGCACTGACTTTGTCCCGCAGAGCTCAGCCCAAATCAGTGATATTAAGAAAATTAACTTTTAAAAGGGGAAGAATTTTTTTTTTCTAAATACACTGGTGCCAGAAAGTTAAACAGACTTGTAAATTACTTCTATTAAAAAATCTTAATCCTTCCTGTACTTATTAGCTGCTGAATACTACAGCGGAAATTATTTTATTTTTGAAACACAGAGCTGTCTGCTGACATCACAAGCACAGTGCTCTCTGCTGACATCTGTCCATTTTAGGAACTGTCCAGAACAGCATATGTTTGTTATGGGAATTTCCTTTTACTCTGGACAGTTCCTAAAATGGACAGAGATGTCAGCAGAGAGCACTGTGCTCGTGACGTCAGCAGACAGCTCTGTGTTTCAAATGGAAAAGAATTTCCACTGTAGTATTCAGCAGCTAATAAGTACAGGAAGGATTAAGATTTTTTAATAGAAGTCATTTACAAATCTGTTTAACTTTCTGGCACCAGTTGATAAAAAAAAAAAAAAAAAAAAAAAAAAAAATTTTCACAGGAGTACCCCTTTAAACTGTCTCGCATAATATGCTAACACAATGCATGTGCATGCTCACAGCTCTGGGGAAAGGCAATGGATGACAAAGGACTCTCACTGGCTTGTCTATCATGTCTCAGTAAGCGTCATTGCATCCATGAGCCCGTGACTAGTTCTTAGAAGCTGCCCACTCCGATGACTAGTTGCTGGGCATTAATATACAGCTAAAAATGTAAATTGCGGGATCAAGTTAAGCTCTCTGGGACACGGTCGGACGCAAGGTATTATGTCTTCCCATATGACAGGTTCCACTTAGGTAAATAAGTGAAAATCTAGAAAATGTAAAATTTTTTATATTTATGAAATTGTACATATCTTACTGCACATTATTTTAACTTTTCAATAATTAGGATGCATATTAAACAGACAGTCAGGTTTTTAACTCCATGGTGAACAAAGTAACATCATCTTTGCTGCACGTGAACAATGTTTTCGAAAATACATAATAAACGCAAACTTAAGAAAAAAGTGATCCATGTGTTACATTTGGTTCAATTGTACACAACCAGCTGTTTGCGGCTTGTCTTTATTTTGAGGACTCAGCGTTTCTTATTTTTTCTTTTGCCTCGTTTTGGTTTTTTTGGACAAAGTTCATCAAAATCTCCATAATCTATTTCACAGTCCTCTTGAAATCCTAAATCTGAAATATTGAAAATACAGTTAACTGAGAACTAGTGTTTGTTTTCAATTCTTAGTTTTGAAAATTAAAAAGATATTGCAAATGCATTACATACAGAATATTTATAACCTGCAGGCGTTCTTTCATCCTTCACACACTCCCTTCCTACTGCATTTTTTATTGCAAATGTAAAAAGTATAATGGTTTATGTATTTTAATAGTTTGGAGGCAAGAACTGTGCAGATTACATTTTCCCCTTCTTTTATAATTCCATTACTTACTTCTTTAAAAGTAATGCTGAAGTGTTCTTTTTCTTAAAACATTGGCACAGTTTTTTTTTAACCCCTTAAAGGGGTACTACACCCCTAGACATGTTATGTCCGATCCGGGATCTCGGCTGCAGCACCCCGCTGTCATTACTGTACAGAGCTAACTCGCTCCGTGCATAACGACGGGTGATACAAGGGCCGGAGCATCGTGACATCCCGGCTCCGCCCCCTCGTGACGTCACGGCCCACCCCCTCAATACAAGTCTATGGGAGAGGGATAAGACGTCTAGGGGCGGAGTACCCCTTTTAACCTCTAGGGCACGAAGGGCGTACAAGTACGCCCTTGCTCCCTGGTACTTAAAGGGGTATTCCAGGCCAAAACTTTTTTTTTTATATATATCAACTGGCTCTGGAAAGTTAAACAGATTTGTAAATTACTTCTATTAAAAAATCTTAATCCTTCCAATAGTTATTAGCTTCTGAAGTTGAGTTGTTGTTTTCTGTCTAACTGCTCTCTGATGACTCACGTCCCGGGAGCTGTGCAGTTCCTATGGGGATATTATATTCTCCCATCATGCACAGCTCCCGGGACGTGACATCATCATTTAGCAGTTAGACAGAAAACTTCAGAAGCTAATAACTATTGGAAGGATTAAGATATTTTAATAGAAGTAATTTACAAATCTGTTTAACTTTCCGGAGCCAGTTGATATATATAAAAAAAGGTTTTGCCTGGAATACCCCTTTAACCTCCCTGGCGGTATGATTCTGTCTGGAAATGTGTACCAAAAGCGGTACAATTTTTTTTAACTGAATTTCACATCTCCCTCCGCCCATTTCACATCTCCCCCGTCACATTCCCCTCTCCCTTGTCACATCCCCCGTCACATTCTCCCCCCTCCTTGTCACATTCCCCCCTTGTCACATTCTCCCCCCTCCTTGTCACATTCTCCCCCATTGTCACATTCTCCCCCCTCCTTGTCACATTCTCCCCCCTCCTTGTCACATTCTTCCCCCCTTGTCACATTCCGCCCCTTGTCACATTCTCCCCCTTCATGTCACATTCCCCTCCCCCCCGTCACATCCCCCCTTCATGTCACATTCCCCTCCCCCCCTGTCACATCCCCCCCTGTCACATTCCCCCCTTGTCACATTCCCCCCTTGTCACATTCCCCCCTTGTCACATTCCCCCCTTGTCACATTCCCCCCTTGTCACATTCCCCCCTTGTCACATTCCCCCCTTGTCACATTCCCCCCTTTGTCACATTCTACCCCCCCCCCCCCTTCTCACCTTGTCCTGCAGCAAATACACTAGGTTTGCCGGCAGATTTCAAACCTAGTGTATTTCCTGCAGAACAAGTCCTTTCCCCTTCAGCCAATCACAGGCTTTACACCACTGCGGCCTGTGATTGGCTGAAAAGTGAAAGGTCCTAGAAGATGAATAGTGAAGAGAGGACACCCCGGACCGCACGGAGGGGAACAGCATCTGCAGGGACCGGGATTAGGTGAGCAAAAGGTTTTTTTATTTTACTACTTCTTCCTTTTACACTTAGCTCAGTGTTTTCTACCAGGGGGCCTCCAGCTGTTGTGAAACTACTACTCCCAGCATGCCCGGACAGCCTTTGGCTGTTCGGGCATGCTGAGAGTTGTAGTTTTGCAACAGCTGGAGGCCCCCTGGTAGGGAAACACTGACTTTTAGTATTTTTCTTTACCTGCTCTGGCTGGCCCCCGCAACGGGAGCCGACCCGAGCAGATAATCGCATGTTTTCCGGGGGGCCGCATCGCTATATCGCATTGCTTTTGCGATATATCGTGCAGCCCGGCCGGGAACTCTGCAATTCTACCCCGAGCGTGACTCGGGGTTACCGATCCTGGCTGGGAAAATTAACCCCGAGTCACGCTCGGGATTACCGCTCAGGAGGTTAACCCCTTAAGGACCAGGCCATTTTACACCTTCGGACCAGAGCGTTTTTTGCACATCTGACCACTGTCACTTTAAACATTAATAACTCTGGAATGCTTTTAGTTATCATTCCGATTCTGAGATTGTTTATTCATGACATATTATACTTTAACATAGTGGTAAAATTTTGTGGTAACTTGCATCCTTTCTTGGTGAAAAATTTGAAAATTTAGCATTTTTCTAACTTTGAAGCTCTCTGCTTGTAAGGAAAATGGATATTCCAAATACATTTTTTTTGATTCACATATACAATATGTCTACTTTATGTTTGCATCATAAAATTTTTTTTACTTTTGGAAGACACCAGAGGGCTTCAAAGTCGTGTGTGTGTGTGTGTGTGGGGGGGGGGGGGGGGGGGGTTCATGTCGCATTTAGGAAGCCCCTATGGTGCCAGAACAGCAAAAAAAAAAAAAAAAAACACATGGCATACCATTTTGGAAACTAGACCCCTTGAGGAAGGTAACAAGGAATAAAGTGAGCTTTAATACCCCACAGGGGTTTCACGACTTTTGCATATGTAAAAAAAATATATGTTTTTTAACTAAAATGTGTGCTTTCCCCCCCAAATATCACTTTTTTGCAAGGGTTAATAGAAGAAAAGACCCCCCAAAATTTGTAACCCCATCTCTTCTGAGCATGGAAATAACCCATGTGTGGACGTCAAGTGCTCTGCTGGCGCACTATAATGCTCAGAAGAGAAGGAGCGCCATTGAGCTTTTGGGAAAACATTTTTTGGAATGGAAGTCAGGGGCCATGTGCGTTTACAAAGCCCCCCGTGGTGCCAGAACAGTGGACCCCCCCACGTGTTACCCTATTTTGGAAACTACACCCCTCACAGAATTAAATAAGGGGTGCAGTGAGTATTTACACCCCACTGGCATTTGACAGATCTTTGGAACAGTGGGCTGTGCAAATGAAAAATAAAATTTTTCATTTTCACGGACCACTGTTCCAAAAATCTGTCAGACACCTGTGGGGCGTAAATGCTCACTGTACCCCTTATTACATTATGTGAGGGGTGTGGTTTCCAAAATGGGATCACATGTGGGTATTTATTGCTAGGCAACTCACCAGCTTCCGTCGGATCCAGCCGCACGTCATCGCCGCCCGCCGATCTTCGTCGCCAGCAGCCTCCGTCGCCCGTCCGGATCAGTAAGTGGATCTACGCCGCTGGTCCCCGTCGTTTCCCCGTCCTGCCCCGCCTATTGTGGGTGGGCAGGACGGGAAAAACGAAAGTTATCCCACCCGCCCCCGATCTGCTATTTGTGGACGCGTCTAGACCACCAATAGCAGGGATAGGAGGGGTGCCACCTCACTCCCATCGCTTCAGGGGGATCCTGGGCGTCTTAGACACCCGCAATCCCCCTTACATTCCAGGTCACCGGGTTACTATAGACCCGTAATGACCAGGAATCGCAAGTGTGAATGATTTCAGCAGGCATCCCGGTCCGATCCCCGCCCTGCGCACGGCGGGGACCAGAACTGCCCATGACGTAACTGTACGTCCTTGGTCCTTAAGACCCAGGGTGTCGGGATTTAACGTTACGTCATGGGTCCAGTAGGAATTAAGGACTCAGGGTTTTTCAGTTTTTGCACTTTCGTTTTTTCCTCTTTACCTTTTAAAAATCATAACTCTTTCAATTTTACACCTAAAAATCCATATTATGGCTTATTTTTTGCGTCACCAATTCTACTTTGCAGCGACATTAGTCATTTTACCCAAAAATTCACGGGAAACGTAAAAAAAAAACCATTGTGCGACAAAATCGAAGAAAAAACGCCATTTTGTAACTTTTGGTGGCTTTCGTTTCTACGCAGTGCATATTTTGGTAAAAATGACACCTTATTATTCTGTAGGTCCATACGGTTAAAATGATACCCTACTTATATAGGTTTGATTTTGTCGTACTTCTGGAAAAAATCATAACTACATGCAGGAAAATTTATACGTTTAAAAATGTAATCTTCTGACCCCAATAACTTTTTTATTTTTCCACATACAGGGCGGTATGAGGACTCAATTTTTGCACCGAAGTTTTTATCGGTACGATTTTTGTTGTGATCGGACTTTTTGATCACTTTTTATTCATTTTTTAATGGTATAAAAAGTGACCAAAAATAAGCTTTTTTGGACTTTGGAATTTTAATATATTAATGATATATTTTTATAGTTCGGACATTTACGCACGCGGCGATACCACATATGTTTATTTTTTTATTTATTTACACTTTTATTTTTTTATGGGAAAAGGGGGGTGATTCAAACTTTTATTAGGGAAGGGGTTAAATGACCTTTATTAACACTTTTTTTTTGCAGTGTTATAGGTCCCATAGGGACCTATAACATTGCACACACTGATCTCTCATGCTGATCACTGGCGTGTATAAACACGCCTGTGATCAGTGTTATCGGCGCTTGACTGCTCCTGCCTGGATCTCAGGCACGGAGCAGTCATTCGTCGATGGGACACAGAGGAGGCAGGTAAGGGCCCTCCCGGTGACCTGTAAGCTGTTTGGGACGCTGCAATTTCACCGCGGCGGTCCCGAACAGCCCGACTGACTAGCCAGGATAGTTTCACTTTCACTTTAGAAGCGGCGGTCAGCTTTGACTGCCGCTTCTAAAGGGTTAATACCGCACATCGCCGCGATCGGCGATGTGTGGTATTAGCCGCGGGTCCCAGGCGTTAATGAGCGCCGGGACCGACGCGGGACCGGGACCAAGGGTGTACCTGTATGCCTGTGGGAATTTCGGTCCCCGCTATCAGCAGGCACCTCGTGCAAATGCCCCCCCCATGTCGGCAATCCCCGCAAATCGCCGGTGAATTCACACCAGCGATTTGCGGCTATTCCGGTTTATACGGGTCTCTGGTAACCTGGAAAATAAGGGGGATCAGGGTTGTCCAAGACACTCACGATCCCCCTGAAGGGATAGGAGTGAGGTGGCAGGGGTGCCACCCCTCCTCTTGGTCATCTAGAAGTGTGTGTGCTAACTTTCGGTTTCCCCGTTCTGCCCACCCACAATAGGCCGGGCAGAACAGGGAAACCGACGAGAACCGGTGCCGAAGGTCCACTTAGCCATCGGAGGCGGCAGCATGCTGCGACAGGAGGCGGTGATCGACGGCAGAAGAGGATGGTGATACGGCTCCCTGGATCCTACGGAAGCCAGTGAGTTGCCTAGCAACATCTGGAGGGCTACAGTTTGAGACCACTATACAGTGGTCTCTAAACTGTAGTCCTCCAGATGTTGCAAAACTACAACTCCCAGCATGCCCAGGCAGCTGTTTAGGCATGCTGAGATTTGTAGTTTTGCAACAGCTGGAGGGTCACAGTTTGGAGATCACTGTGCAGTGATCTCTAAACTGCGGCCCTCTAGATCTTGCAAAACTACAACTCCTAGCAAACTACAAACTCCTACTTTGCTGCCTGGGCATGCTGGGATTTGTAGTTTTGCAACATCTGGAGGGCAAGAGTTTGGAGATCACTGTGCAGTGGTCTCTAAACTATAGCCCTCCAGATGTTGCAAAACAGCAAATCCCAGCATGCCCAAACAGCAAATAGCTGTCTTGGCATGCTGGGAGTTGTAGTTGCGTACCTCCAGCTGTTGCATAACTACATCTCCCAGCATGCCCTTCGGCGATCAGTACATGATGGGAGTTGTAGTTTTGCAACAGCTGGAGGCACACTGGTTGGAAAATACTGAGTTAAGTAACAGAACCTAACTGAAGGTTTTCCAACCAGTGTGCCTCCAGCTGTTGCAAAACTACAACTCCCAGCATGAACGGTCTGTCAGTACATGCCGCCAGTGCGAATGTACCCTAAAAACACTACACTACCACATAATAAAGGGTAAAACACTACATATACACTTACACTGTCCCTCCTCAATAAAAATGAAAAATGTATTGTACGGCAGTGTTTCCAAAATGGAGCCTCCAGCTGTTGCAAAATTACAACTCCCAGCATTTCCGGACAGCCACTGACTGTCTAGGCATGCTGGGAGTTTAGCAACAGCTGGAGGCACCCTATTTGGGAATCAATGGCGTAGAATACCCCTATGTCCACCCTATGCAATCCCTAATTTAGTCCTCAAATGCACATGGCGCTCTCTCACTTCGGAGCCCTGTCGTATTTCAAGGAAACAGTTTAGGGCCACATATGGGGTATTAACATACTCTGCAGAAACTGCACTACAACAAGAAAAGTTGGGGGCTACACCAGCCTGTTAGTGTAAAAAAAAATTTAAAAATTTACACTAACATGCTGGTGTTGCCCCATACTTTTTATTTTCACAAGCGGAAAAAGGAAAAAAAGACCCCACCCCTCACAGAATGTAACAAGGGGTATAGTGAGCCTTAAAGGGGTATTCCAGACTTTTTTTTTTTTTTATATTATATCAACTGACTCTGGAAAGTTAAACAGATTTGTAAATTATGAACCCTGGTAGAGAAAACAGACATGGCGCACATCCACAATTTTGTATAATGATCTAATTGCTTCTCAGCATAATTACAAAAACTAACAGGTTGTTAGTATATACGCTTTGATCAAAAAGTACAAAGCCCATTCGCCACGTCAAGGCCACCTATTGAGAGTGGGTCCCTAACGTCCCTAGCATAAAATGGTGTAGCACCGGGCGGCGACCACCACCGCCCCGACACCAGTGCCCACAGGGGGAACAACCCACTGGCAGAGCAGCCCCAGTGCCACCCAAACCAGTCACCGGGCCGCACCCCC